>NW_022196906.1:42866854-42926169 GCF_008632895.1 Mastomys coucha | reverse complement strand
AGACTTTGCAGTTCCAGTTCATAAAACCATATGGGAGGCTGGTCAGAGGGTAGAACCATGGGGCCTTGGGTTTGTCACATTTGAAAGACTCTAGGGCTGAAGAAAGAGTTCCCCTGGTTTATCTTTTCTTAGTTGCCTCTTGTCCCAGGATCCCCACTGTACAGAAAGAGCTTCTAGATTCTAACTAGCTGCTAGCTCCTCAAGTGAACTGAGATTGAAATCTCATGGCCATCTCTACTCCAAACACATGAACTTTTGAGATGACTTCAGAATTTCACATTTGGGGGGACTACGGGGGCAGGGGGAGAAATCAGGGTCTTTTAGCAAACCAGAGAGTGTAGGATGTGGAGCCTTTGGCTGAGCAAGACTGGGCAAAAGGTAGGGACAGTTCCCCTTGTTCAGAATATGCCTTGCAGTTCCTCACTTGGAGCCTAGTTTTAGAGCCAAAAGCTGCCCCACCTACTGAGATGCCAAGCATAGGCTCACACTATCAGAAAGGTCTCATGTCCCAGGCCACAAGGATAGAAAGATGGACAGTCAATGCACCACTGGCCATTAAGTGGGTGGCTATTGACAAAGTGTTCAAACAGAAAGCTAGTAAGACACTCATCAGCCTATCGATTCCCCATCTCCCCCTTCTCACCCTTCATTCGCAATCAATGGGGCGACAGAGCCCAGCATTGAGGCGGCCAATTAACCACCTCAGGAATGAGCTGCCGCATGTAACATCTTCTGGTCCAGCAGCTACATCCGATAGGAGCATTGATCTGGCATATGGGCCATGCTTCCCAGGGATGAGAAACTGAGGCCAGTACTAGAGTGTAGTAGTATCTTCTACTTGTGAATACTACCCTTGAACTAGAAGTGTCTCTGTCTATGGATACCTCCAGGCACTTGCTTCCTCCCTCCCTTTCATAACCAAAGGCTAGGCTGAGGCAGTCCAAACAGGCTAGGCTGGGCCTCCAGCCCCCAGTATGCCAATTAAAGAGACAAGTAAAGCCAGGAGTGGTGGTTTACACCTTTACTCCCAGCACTTGTGAAGCCAGGGCATGAGGATTACTGTTAGTTGAAGGTCAGCCTGGCATACAAAATGAGATCCAGGTCAGCCTGCACTACAGTGAGATCCTGTTGCCAGATGGTGGTAAAGTTGAATGGTGCAGAGAGAGTTATCCGATGTAGCCATAAATCAGATAAAAGGGTACAGTGATCCTAAGTTCATGTTTGGGGTACTCACATGAGCTTTTGGATTAAGTCAAGGAAGATTGTGGCAAGTGATTCATACCTCTTGGTATGAACAATTAATCAGTCTTGGTCTAGATAAGGACCGGCCTATTCCTACCCACCACTGTCTCATCTGCGAGGTGGTCTTGAGAAGTCTTTGGCTTGAGGGGTCAAGGTGGTCAGAAGACAATGGCTTCTACCCTGGAGTTGTCCTCATCTGGGAAGAGGACAGCCTGAAGTAGGAATAAGGCAAGTTAGTCAGACACTCCTTCAGCGTTATCACTCACACGCACAAAGGAGAGCGCCAGGCTCTAGGTAAAGAAGACAGAAGAAGGAAGACAGAGAACTAGCCTGTCCTGTTTCCGGTTAGTTGTGAAGAATTGAGGCCTTGTAGTGCACTCCAGCTTCTACAGGCCTGCTTTAGTCTACGTGGCCCCACTGCATCTGATTCTGTCCCATGCAAAGAGATAGACTGTGGGTCTCCTTGGCCCCCAACCATTTTACCTCCCAAGTGCTCCTGAGCCTATTCCCACCCACTCTGCTTCGATCAGTCTTCCCAAACTTCCACCAGAGGTAAGTGAGCATGCGCTGCAGCCGCATGTGCGCCTCCGTGCTCAGCAAGTCTGCAGCTGATGCTGTTAAGAGATTGCCCCTGGTTGCCAGGAGAGAAGCTGTTTTTGCTACCGATGTTGGCCACCTGCGCTCAATGGCCTCAAAGGCATGCCCCAGAGTGGACACCTGGCAGCTTTCAGGAGAGCTGGCACAGGGAGGCTGAGCTTAGTCGCCAGTGCAGGAGACAGTGAGTTCCCCCAGCCTAGCTCAGAGGAAAAACTTTCCTGGTTGATGGAGGGGGGGAAGTACAGCCCAGTGTTCGCCAGCCAGATTCTCCTCCCTCCCCCTCCTTCCCCAGCCTCCGAATCAATACATTCTGAATCTAATCTAATAACAGAGATTTAACGAGGGGATAATGCGCGTGGAGCCGCCAGGCGCTTTGTCTCTTCTTTCAGGAGGCAGCTGGGGCCCATTATCTGGGGACAATGCCCCATGCTAATCACTCCCTCTGCCTCCCTCTGCATGTTTGGGGGAGGGAGGATGCTGGGCAAGAAGGGGCAGCTCCTATGACTGCACTGGAGGCAGGGAGGATAAAGTCAGACTGGTCCAACCCACTCCGCACAATTGCCTTGGCCTAACACCAACTCCTTGGCCTTCTCCTCTAGCCACATGGGGTGCCCTGACCTTTGAGGGGTTGAGGATGCCCCACCAAGGCATGCACAAGGCTACCAACTAGATATCTATCAGCTGGAAGTTGGATTTTTTTTTTTTAATTTTTGTCATTTCATTTTTCTAACATAGTCCTCTATAATTTAAGCAATTCCACCGAGGCTAGTGATGGCTAGCCCTGAGTGTCATGGTTAGAGAATAAGAATACCCCATCTTAAAATAGAAGCCTGGCTCTTAAATCTCTCTCTGACTCTTTCTCTTTCTCTGCTCTGCTTTCTTCCCACCCAACCCCCCTCTTTCTCTCTGAAAGTTAGACTAGAGAAAGAACTTCCTAGCAAGGCCAATGCTAACGATGATTACTAAATCAGATGATTACTAAAGAACAAATAATCTTATATTTCCTAGAAGACTTTCAAAAGGAGACCTCTAGCTCTGTAGCTCAGGAGGGGGCTGCCAGGAAGGACTGGTCTGCCTCACTTCACTATTGGAGCTTTTAGGAGGAGGGAGTTCAGAGCTATACTTGGACATCCCACTGCTTTCTGAAACATGCTTACTGTTGTGGAGTGTCAGACCCCAAGTATAAAATCTGTCCCCCTGTCCATCCTGGGTCTTCTTGTATATCTACTTACTCATCTGTAAAGTGGGGCCCTCAGAGTTCCCACATCTTAGGTATTAGGGATCCCCGTATCCCAGTGAAGAAATATTCAGGGAATCTACAAGACTCTAGTAGAGACATTTAGCATTGTGCTGGTCCTTCTTGATCAGCTCAGGGAACCATTCAGAACTGATCCTAGTAAGTGGTAGATAGGGATCTTTGTCCTGCTTACCCCTATTAAGGGCAGGCTGAACCAAAGAGCTAAGGCCATGGGCTAAAGAGCCTGCCAGTGCTATGCTGTATCTAGACATGGTGTCCTTTCTGTCCCTCCCTTATCTCTCACACTCACCCTATCCCCCCAGCTTCTTAATAGAATTCCTCTATAAAACTTGAGCCAGTGTGAGAGCCATGGGCAGTCTAAGATCACATTCTGAGCCTGGCCAGGTCTCCCATGCAACCCTATGCCTCCCCACCCCTCCGTGTCCCTTTGTATGAGCACCAAACCCACAGACGAAAGAGCTTTGTGAGCATGACACTTGGGACTACAGGAACTCTGGAATTCACTTCCCCCAGCTAGAAAAAATTCCCTCACAAAAGGTTCAGAAAGAAACATTCTGTAACATGTCAATATGTGGCCAAGACAATCACAACCTGACTTCTAGATTCTGTCCACCAGGTGGCAGCAAAGCCCAGAAGTTCTATGGCAAGTCAGGCACAAAACCTCTTACTGCCCCTTCCCTGCTGTGACTTCCAAATAAGCATCCCTATCCCTCACCAGTGGTGTCTGCAGCCCACTTCCTTCAAGGACAGCCCTGTCGTTTGGGCCAGCAATAAGGACAGCCTTTCTGAGCTCCAAGTATAGAGGCAGATGCAGCCCCACTACACACAGCTGTGCCCACACTGAGCACTGGGCTCTGAGGCTCCTGCCTATGCTCTGGCAGGATCACATATTCATCCTCTCATCCCCAAAGTTGTCTCCTCTAGCTCTCCCCCTTTCTGCACATGTGATGACGATGTGGTGGTGTGGAACGCTCTCACCCAAAGCTCTCTCAGCACAAGCCCTCAGAAGACATTGTTTATCTCTCTTGCCGAACTCTAGCCCATGCTACACAAACTTGGAACTACTCTTTACCACCCTGGGGAAAGAAGAGCCAGAGGGGACTACTGGCCACAAGTACTAGGAACATATCAAAGGGTGGACAGGCAAGGCAAGTGCCTGGGGGACACTCATTTACCCCAGGCGTGGCTTAGGAAAGATAGGATGCAGCTCCACCACACACGTGGCTGTCCTGAGCAGGGATTTTGAGGATCTACTTTAAGTATCAGGACAACATATACAATGTCCACACTGTGGCTACAATCCTGCACCCCTCCCTATGCTCACTACTCCTGGCCCTGCCCATTCCCTCCCCACCTTCTAATGCACTTGCCCTGTGGCCAGTCTTTGTGAACTGAAGTTCCCCCAGAGAAGCCACATCTGTGGTGACGGTTTTGAATATTAATTGACTGATTAGAACATCCATGACTGTGGAGACTTGGCATGTTGCAGATCCGGAGCTAAAATTACCATGGCTATCTTTAGTGCCCATTAATAGCCATTGATCACCCATGTCTGTAGCTAGCCTGACATCCTTTTGATTATCAGGTGAAATGCTTGGAGGAAAACTTTAACATACCCTGAGTGAGCTTCCATTAACCAACACTAAGCATACCTTCAGATCACACAGTACCTTAGCTCTACAGCAGGGACTTCCCTGCTTTACTGTGTAGCATGTAGTTTTTGCTACCCCCACTTTAAGCTTTGGGCAGACTGTACTACCAGCCTCCACCCAGATTCCCCTGGATCCACAGGAAAAAAACACCACACACACACACACACACACACACACACACACACACACACACTAGTTCATCTTAAAATGCCTTTGCTAACTCAATGACTGGGCACTGCTAAACCTCTGCTGCTTCCCTAGGCATGATTGGTTAGAGTGGCCTATGGCCATTCCAACCAAAAACTCGCTGGTATCTTTATTGATCGATCAAGAACCAATTGGGGAACAGGACCTTAGCAACAGAACCACCCACTGCACACTGTAACCCACCTACCTGCTACTCCCACAGTGTAGTTGGTAAATGCACTAACTGGCATTTGTTCTGTTCCACAGTGGAGCATGGCATTCAGGACAACTGGAATCAATATTGCTGGCCATGGCCTCTCATATTTGGCTCAGAACATGCCATCTGTTTCCCCTGGAATAAGAACTGTGTGGTTTTTTCGGGGGGAGGCATTTGTTTGTTGTCAACATCCTGGAGGACAGAAGTTGAAGCAGGGCTGAGTGCCTTCTAGAAGACCTTGGAGAGAATCTGCCTCCTTTCCTTCCTTTCCCAGACTTGGGCCACCTGTACTGATTGTGGGGAGTTCTTTCCCACCTTCAAAGCCAAGCTCAAAAGGTCTCAGCTCAGCTTGATATTGATATTCACCTTCCCCCAACTCCCTCTCCCTCTCCCTCAGTTCTTCCCTTCCTGAGTTTCATCTTTCCCGAAAGGATCAGGTTTTCGTTATGTGCATGCATATGTTTCATCAGGGGAGCATGCACATGTGTGGGCAGGTACCCAATGAGCTCAGAGTTGTCAGCTGCCTCCAGTGAAGTTATAGGCCATTGAGAGCTGCCAGGTATGTGTGCTGGTATAAGTCCCTTGTCAGTGGTACTTACTTCAGGACGCCCCTGAGTGAGACACTGGGAAGTAGATAGATGCAAAAGCAAGAGGTTTATTTTCCAGGCATCGGTCGACCTTCAATTAGTCCTTCAAGGCGAGTGACTAGAAGGCAACCCAGAATGGCTATTACAAGCAGTTTTTGTACTTTTTAAGGGCACAGGTTACATCAGCAAGGTTACAGTTCAAACTTATTGTCTAAGCATATTGACCTTTAAATCTATTGGCTAAGCATGACACTCAATTGAATTTTACCTGGGACTTTCCAGAGGGTCAGGTGACTATCGGTCAGTACATTCTGAACATTTTTTACTCAAGAATGGTCCTGTGGGTGGAGAATGGAACTTGGCCTAGACTTGACCCCAGGTGGGAGAGGGAAGGTGTAAGGATTTCCCTGTGTGTGTGTGTGTGTGTGTGTGTGTGTGTGTGTGTGTGTGTATAGATGTGTGTGCACGTGTGTATGCAGAGGCCAAAGATCAACAAGGGTATCTTCCCAGCCTCTCCCTGTACCTGGATCTCACTGATTTGGCTAGGCTACTGGCCAGCAGGGCCCAAGGACTCCCCCCAACCCCGCTCTGCCTTCCTCCAACATTAGAATTACAGGTACACCCCACCCACCCACCCCTACCCCTGCCAGCATTTTGTGAGTGCCAGGATCTGCACATCAAACACTTTGCAGACTGTACCATCTTCCTGGCCTCTCTCACACTGTGGCTATCCACTGCTCACACTGATCACTTAGAACCTGCTTATCTTGAGGAGTCTCGACTCAGGAAAGTCCTTCTGTCTCACAGTGTGGGCCACACTCACAGGCCTTAGAGGTCAGGAGTAGACATCCTAACCAGAGGCATAATTCCTACCCTGAGATCTTGGGCAATCTTCCATGTGCCTCCATCTTCCAGTCTGTAAAAATCAACAAAACAAAGCACCCACCTTACTAGCCGGCTGTGAGGATTTGGCAGATGATTAAATTTCATTCATTGGCTATTCTTGCTTTTTTGTAAATCTAGCTGCCTCTGACACTGGAGAGTTGTGAAGTGGGGCATCCTAGACACACCGAGTTAGCACCGAAAGAGAAATCATGCTTTGTATCAGGCAACATGTGCAATATGTTCATGTTATAAATATGGTTCAGCTCTATAACCTTAGGAGAAGGGGCCAAGAAAGAATACTGAAGGCCAAGATACAACCGTGACAAGCAACAGGACTAGGCCCATTTTTTCCCCATCTCTTCCCAGCCCCAGGACAGCCCATCCTCTTGAGTGGAGGTTTGAGATGGTGCCAGGGCTTCCAGAGCTAGACGTCCCACCCTGGAATGGGGCCTTGACTGAGGGGGTCTGAAGGCCTTCTGAGATACCAGAAACCAGCTAGTCCAGATTCTCTGTCCAGAGCAGTGGGTGCAGGAGATGGTATGGTGGCCTCAACAGGATTTTCCAGCCCAGATCCAGGGAATGGTGCCTTTACCTCCTGATATTTTGATAGGGGTCCACCCTTTCTTCTTGATTGATGTGTTCATGCTCCTCTCTCTAACCAACTTCTTCCTTTGGAAGTTGTGGTGGTTTGAATGGGAATGTTCCCCCACAGACTTGGGTATCTGAATGTTGGTTTCCAGTTTGAGGCACTGTTTATGGAGGTATGGCGAGGTGCATCCATGCTAAAGGAAGTAGGTCACTGGGGATACAGCATGCTCCCAAATCCAGTTCTCTCTCTCTCTGCTCCCTGTTTGCTGTTGATGATGCAACGTGTCAGCTTCCTGTCCTTGTCACCTGTTACCATGCCATTCTCACCATTATGAACTCTCCCTCTGAATCTGGAAGCCCAAGTCAATTTTTTGTTCCATATGTTGCTTTTGGTCACAGTGTTTTAGCACAGTTAACAGGAAAGTAGCTAACACAGAAGTATATCTTTTTCCTTGGGTGTGTGTTCTTGTGTACCCGGCTATATGTGAACTTCAGTGTTCAGCATACAATGAAGAAGGCCAGAGGTTAGCCATGAGTGTCATCCACCTCGTTTTTAAAGACATGATCAGTCCTTCCTTGGTCTGAAGCTCCTTGCTTAGTCTGCCAGTCTATTTCCTCAGCATCAAGATTACAAAGGTAAGCCAGGTGATGGTGGCACACGCCTTTAATCCCAGCACTTGGGAGGCAGAGGCAGACAGATTTCTGAGCTCGAGGCCAGCCTGGTCTACAGAGTGAGTTCCAGGACAGCCAGGGCTACACAGAGAAACTCTGTCTCAAAAATACCAAAAAAATAAAAAAATAAAAAAAAATCTGTCTGTCTGTCTGTCTATTTATTGTGTTCCACAGTACACAGAACCTCTGGGAGCCAGTTCTTCCTCTACCATGTGAGTCCAAAAGACGGAACTCAGGTTATCAGGGTCAAACACAAGTCCACCTACCCACTGGGCCATTATGCCGGCTCCACAGTCCTGCTTCTGCCACAACTGTGAGTCTCTGCTCAGTTCCTCCTTCAGAGACACAGAACCCTGGAACCCCTGTGGAGGTACTTCTGAACCCTGCCATTAGCTGCTATCACATATCTACCAGGATGTAGCATGAACAGACCCTCGGAAGTTACTTCACTCAGGAGCACTCACACTAGTACACAGGAGGGCTCTTCTGGTTACAATATCATTCTGGAAAGTCTCTGCCCTGCCACCAACACCCAGCTCAGGTCAGCTCCCCTCTGGGGTGCCTTGAGTCCTCTCTGGTACCTGTCCTGTCACTCTTTTCTCAGTTCTCTGACCTGCTTTGCTTTCCATTACCCATGGACTCTCTCCCACACCAGCTGCTAGCACAGTGCCAGGCCTATGAGGCACTGGGATCAAATGGGAGCTGAGTATTGGGGTGGGAGGGTTAAAGATGCTCTTGTGCCCTGTCACTGGGCATAAAACACTATAGTGTAGGAAAGGTGTCTTCTCCACTCCTCTAGTGGTGGTAGACTGAGGATGGGAAAGGCAGGCTAGACATGGGTAGTGTCTAGTCATCGCTATCAGACATGGCCAGCACTTTTGAACAGCAGTGTTCTCTCTTCTAGAAGAAACAGAACTTGACTCCAATCTTTCTAGCAGGTCACCCCTTCCCATCTCTTTTCCTACCTCCTTTCACTTTGCAGTGTGAGGTTTTTAAAACCTATTTTGATTCTCCCCGTTGTAATAAGAAACTAGCAATTAACTATTATAAGGCTGTTTTACAATCGCGTGGAAACCCCTTTTATCCACTTTGTCTTAAATGGTTATATCTTTTATCCCTAGTTTTCAGGAATATAAAACTTTACAGCGCTCGCTGCAAACCTTCATACTTTGCTTTACAGTTTATTGTTCCCTCTGCAGATATAGCTCTCACATAAATAGTCCTTTCATTGGTACAGTACCAGGCGGGGGCTGCTGGGGCTGGTTCCCTCAATGGACTTGGCAGTGGAACATAAGGTGATTCACACAGAGCCAATGTCCTGGTTGGCCACCATCAATCCCTTTGTCTCCAATCAGGGTTGGACCAACAGACCTTGAAGGAAGTTGTAGATCCCAGGGGGAGAAAGATTTAAGGGGTTGACACCTTCCCTTCCCCTATCAGGAGGTCTGAGACTTGGTTCTCAACTGTCAAGAGTGTTCTAGATACTCCCATTCTTGTGTAGGGCAAGTTTCTCCAAAAGTCATTGGAGAGCAGCATTCCTAAGCGTAGGGGGAGTTCCCCATGATGAGCTAGGGAAAGAGCTCAGGCCATGTTCTATGTGAGACACCAGCCTTAAGGACACAGAGGAGAGACACAGCGACACACAGCCACGGGGGAGGGGATTCTCAAGCGATGTCTCTTGAATTTGAGTTCCTATCATTGACTCTGTAGTTTTGTGTCTTCACCAAGCATGAAACAGAGAAGATACCTCATATGACAGCCAAGAGAAGCTGGGTGCCATTCTAACTGCAGCCAAAGCTTCAGACAGGCTCTGACATCTCACATGGCTGATGGAGGCCAGAGACTGAACGTGGCAAAGATGCCAACAGAAGTTCCCTTCTGGGTTGGAGAGGAAGTTCAACTATCAGTGTGCATGTCTAGCACCACAAGGCCATGTACCTAAGCCCCAGCATAGCATGAAACAGGGCATGAGGGCATGTGCCTGTCATTGAGCACTCTGGAGGCAGAGGTCAGAGAGTCAGAAACTCAGTTTTCTACATAGAGATTTCCAATGGGTGATGCCAGACTGGGATTCAGGAGGTTCTATCTTAAAGAAGAAGCTGAGGTGGGGGTAGGGGTGGGGGCAGGGGTGGGGGCGAGGAGAGGACTGTCACATTGTGCTGGAAGCCAGGGATTCCTCCAGCACCTTACCTACCAGTGAACTCTCCAGTGTCCTTGTCAGGCCTCCACTGCACTGCACAGTGGCATAGAGAGACACCTCCCAAATTTTCTTCCCTCCTCCCTTGACTCAGGTCAGCCTTGCTGTGCAGTCTCACAGCTTGGTCTTCATTTGCCTCTTATTAGGCACCCTCCCCCTAATAAAATCCTTGCACGTTTAATCCCCTCTTGACATCTGAACTCTCAAGGCCTGGGATAATGCACATGCCATTTACATGAGGAGAAAGGAGTATACACGAGCGTCGCTCTGATCTTGATCCTGTAGAGAGCTTCTAGAAAGTCCCACAGCCAAGAAGACAGGCTTGTAAATGTTTGTATAAAATGCTGGAAGCCAGGGGATATATCCCTAGGTATAGATTTATGTAGGCGAGTAGACGTCAATACCTATAAATACAGTTTTAAAATGATAATCATCCGACACCTGGGAATCAATCTGTAATTAGTGGTGATGTTATGCGTGGGGAGTTTGTGGATGTGTAGCCACAACACCAATTATCTTAATACACATCTTTATTTACTCACGTGGTCTTACTTAATCCTCACAGCTATTCCATGAGGGGTAAAATTACTATCTCTGCAGCACAGATGCAGAGAGGAAGGCCAGGAAAAGCATCCTAGAGTGCGGCAGAAGCGAGGCTTGGCTGTAGATAATTTCAGAGAGGTGTAAAACTAGATAAGGAATAAGTAGGGACGAGAGGGGATCAGAGGACCTGACATGCAGGAATGCATGTGGAAATGGATGTAGGGACCCCAAACAAGTGAATAAACCTCCCCCCACAACCATGACTTTTCATTTATAACTAAAGACCCAGCTGTTGATTTCAGAGCACAGTACCATCTAATCAAATTCAGCTTGCTGTTTAGCAATGATGTAAGCCCTATTTTGGGGGGTAGGGGCATGTTTCACTATGTGACCTAGGCTGGTCTGGAACTCACAGAGATCCAACTGCCTCTCCCTCTCAGTTGTTGGGATGGAAGGCATGGGCCAGCACACCTAGTCCATGGCAGCTTCTTAGTCATCTTCTTACAGGTATATCCAATTTAGTTTACAGAACCAAGAACTGTACCAGGACATGTGGTAAGATAACAGAAACAGAGAGGGAGCTTATTAAGAAAGAGAAAGCTACTCCCAAGAATGGAAGCCTCTATGAGTGGGGAAAGCCTAGGTTCAAAGGCACTGGGCTGTAGTGAGAACTTTGGTTTCTCTAAAAAACAGACTTATAAAGATGGTTTTGTTTTAACCCCAGGTATGGGATATGGAGCTGTTTCAAATTGTCCAGAGCTCTAGCAGGGTGTGGTTTTGACAGCTACAGAGTTTCTGCAAGTGTGTGACATTTGGAGTTTTCAGAGGATATATAAGTTCTAGAGCCCCGATGAAAGTTGGCCAGTTAATGGTTGGATGCTGTAGGTTGTGGTTTGTCAAGTATCTGTGTGCAAAGGGAAGGAGGAGGAGGAAGACAAGAGGAAGAGGAAGAGGAAGAAGAAGAGGAAGAGGAAGAGGAAGAAGAAAAGGAAGAAGAAGAAGAAGAAGAAGAAGAAGAAGAAGAAGAAGAAGAAGAAGAAGAAGGAAAGAAAGAAAGAAAGAAAGAAAGAAAGAAAGAAAGAAAGAAAGAAAGAAATTACATATCTTGATTACAAAGATCAAACTTGCCCCAAGGAACTGCCCTCCCCCCAATCAGCCAGAAGAAGTCTAATGATATTGTTGCCCCCTTTCCTACCCCTGATTTTTTTTTTTTTTGTTTTTTGTTTTTTGGTTTTTTTGGAGGCAGGGTTTCTCTGTGTAGCCCTGGCTGTCCTGGAACTCACTCTGTAGACCAGGCTGGCCTCGAACTCAGAAATCCACCTGCCTCTGCCTCCCAAGTGCTGGGATTAAAGGCATGTGCCACCACCGCCCGGCCTTACTTTACCCCTGATTTTATTCAGGGGTTTCTTTCTCTCTCTTCCCTCTCTCCTTCCTTCTCTCCTACCTAGTGTTAGGAGGTTAGAAGGAAAGAAGAAGAGGGGTAGAAAGGGTGGAATTAAAAAGAGCCCACAAAGTAGTCAACAGTCAGGCCACACTGGGCTTCAAGTCTCATGGCTCTTTTTAGTCAGGCACATAGAACCTCCCCAGGTCATTTCCATTGTGATCACTTTTCCCATGCTTGTAAGTGGCTGGCTTTGTCACACATGCTGTTGGTTGCACAGAGCCCAGATGGGGAAGGTTCCAATCCTCTGCCAACTGGCTCCTTTTAGATGTTAACCTTGGTACTTCTCTGTCCAGTCCCTACTTTCCTGCCACAATCTGACACCAGGAACACTAATAAATAACTCTGTACTTTATTATTATTATTATTGTTGTTGTTGTTGTTGTTGTTGTTGTTATTTATTGGCTTTTCAAAAAAAAAGAGAGTCTCACATTGTTTCCAAGACTGACTTGGTGTTCACTATGTAGCCTAGGCTAACCTTGAACCAATGGAAATCCTTCTGCTTCAGCCCCCGGAGTGTTGGGATTACATTTGTAAACTATAAACCACTATACCTGTCTTGTAGCTTTGTACCTTGTGCAAGTAGCCTTCTGTCTTGTTTTCGGAATGAGAAGCAAGGTCAAGGAAGCCTTCCCAGTTGTCTAACTCAGTGATGGCGTTATCCAGCTCATCCTCTCAGTTCTCCATGACAACTAACCTTGTGGCCCACATGCGCTGTTCTGAATCTCTTCTTCACCGGCTGAGAGCTTCCCATTTTTCCACCTTGTCCCTTTCTGGTGGGAATAGGGCAGGCATCCTCCTGTGAGTGGTAATGTACTTCCCAAGAGCTGGGCTCCATCTTTTGAGATGGAACCCGACTGAGCTAAACCACTGGTTCTTAAAGAATGCTCCAAGTCAGAGGTCTCAAACTCTAGGCTGGCATGGTGGCTCAGTGGGTAAGGCCTGCAAACGTAACCATCTAAGTTGAGTCCTGGAACCTAGAGTGGTTCCTGAAAGATGTCCTTTGGTTTCTATAGATACATTGTGGTACTCATAAGCCCACCCCCAACCTGGGCACCTAGTACATCAAATACAAAATAAAAAAATCAAAGTTTTAAAAATCACATTTAGAAGCTAAGGATAACAGAATCTTTGTCTTGAACACTTGAAGCACTCAAACCAGGTGTGACAGCACATGCCTGTAATCCCAGTACTTAGTAGGGAGAGGCAAGAGAATCAGGAGTTCAAAGTCATCCTTCAATGCATAGTCTCACAACCTGCCTCAAAACAACAACAACAACAACACAAAACAAACAAACAACAACAAAACCCCTAAATTCTGGCAGAGCCTGGGGACTTTGCAGTACAGGGAACAAGCCTGTTACAGAAAGACAGGCATAGTGAAAGCTCATTTACATGTGGGAGAGGAAGCTGTTGATGCAATAGGGATAGGACAGTGCTTATCAGGGGCTGAGAAGAGAGAATGGGGAGAGGCTGGACAACAGGTTCAAAGGCACAGTAGGACAGAAGCAAATTCAGATGCTTTGTCAACAGTAGGGTGACTATAGCTGAAGGACTGTACTGTGAATTCCAAAATAGCTTCAGGAGAAGATTTTGAATGTTCTCAGGCAAAATAATACATGTTTGAGGTAACAGATAGGACAATAACACTGATTTAATTATCTCTGCAAAGTATATACACATATCAAAAATCACACTGCATTCCATGAACATGCACAATTACTTTGTGTCGATTAGAACAGGATAAAGCTTAGGAGAAAGTCCAAATTCCAATTTCAAATTTTCAAGTTCAAATACAAGCCTCAATTCCAGTGCAGATCTGCTGAGCTGGTAACTGGAGATAGAGGAGTATGGGTTCTCATGTTGTTGTTCTTGCTGTTGTTGTTGTTGTTGTTGTTGTTGTTGTTGTTGTTGTTAGTGTCATTTGTATTTCTGTTGCTAGGGATCAAATCCAGGGCCTTCCACTGAGTCACAACCCCAGCCCACGACCTGAGCACTGACTGCCTTTCCAGAAGTCATGAGTTCAAATCCCAGCAACCACATGATGGGTCACAACCATCTATAATGAGATCTGATTACCTCTTCTGGTGTATCTGAAGATAGCTCTAGTATACTTATATACAATTAATTAATTAATTAATTATTTTTTTTTAAAAAAACCCTTGACCAAAAGTGACTTAGGGGAGAACAGGGTTTACTTCAGTTCTGGGTCCAGGTTATAGCCCATCTTAAAAACGGAATCACAATGACAGGAGCTTGAAGCAGTTAGTCATCACATTTATAGTCAAGAGTAGGGGACGGAAGAGAGCTATGCTTTCATAAGACAATTCCTCCAGCTTGAATGCTGTGAATTAGAACATCCATTTTCTTCTTGGCATTTGGATTTAAACAGAAACATCATCTCTTTTCTGTTTGTTTGGTTTTTTTGTTGGTTTTGTTTTGTTTTTCGAGACAGGGTTTCTCTGTGTAGCCCTGGCTGTCTTGGAACTCACTCTGTAGATCAGGCTGGCCTCGAACTCAGAAATCTGCCTGCCTCTGCCTCCCAAGTGCTGGGATTAAAGGCATGCACCACCATTTCCCGGCACATCATCTCTTTCTTGATCTGGCCAGTCTTCAGGCTGAACCTACACCAAGAGCAGCCCTGGGTCTCAGGCCTTCAGGATTAGACAAGAACTACAGCATAGCATCCCCTGGTCACTGCTTGCAGATCTCAGGACTTTATTTTTCTGGATCTTTCTATCCATCTCACCCCTGTTCTTTGACTTTATTTCTCTGGATACTCCTAACTCACTCAGACTGCTGTAGCAGCTTCCAGAGGGACCACCCTGCCTTGCTGCGCACTCTTCCTTATTTTGCCTTCAGAGCGATTCTTCCCGAAACATGCTCGGAATGTGTCTGCATTCTAGCCAAAGTGACTCCCTACTCAGTCTTTGGCATCTACGATCCCTCTGCTCCCTGCTGCTTCTCCATGCTTCTCTTCTTGCTTCTTTACTCATGTGCGTGAACTCCAGCATCATTGGAAAAGCATCAACCCTTCAAGAACTGCCTGCCTCCAGGACCCCACAGAGCCATTCTTCCCACTTGGGATGCCTGGGCATCACGTCTGGTCTTGATAGCTTGAATTAGAGCTTGCTGCTAGTGAAACTTTGCTCCAGACCCATGCACAGAGTTCAGGAATGTGTATGGCTGGATGGCGGTTCTATCTGAAGGTGATGCCTGCCAACAGTAGCCAACATGCTCCAAGATGACCATGCATTTAATGATCTCCAGGGAGAGGCCTCTGGCAGGAACAAGACTGCATAGGTCATGTACTGGCCTGGTGTCTACTGGTGTGTTTACTTGTCCAAGCAGAAGCAGTTTTATGGACATCTAGGCTCCATGATGCTTTATCCAAACAAACTTCCAAGGATCCACAAAATAATTGTGTGCTGGGCTTTTTGTTGTTGTTGGCCTTTAAAAATGTATCATTTGCTATATATAATATTCTCTCTGTCTCTCTCTGTCTCTCTCTGTGTATGTGTGTGTCTTCTTGAACTTTTGATTCTCCTGCCACCAACTCCCAAGTGGGATTACATATTTGTGCTGCTTTATGCTGTACTGGGAATCAATCCTAGTGCATAGTAGGCAAGCATTCTACAGACTAAGCTAGATATCTCTACCCATTTGTTTTATTTTTGCTTGTTTGCTTGGGACTCACTTTGTAGCCCAGGCTAGCCTCAAGTTTGCAGCAGTCTCCTGCCTCAACCTTCTAAGCGCTGGGATCACAGGAATGAGCCGCCCACACTTAGTATGTCTTCATTTTATAGATTAGAAAATGGTCTGGACAGAGTTAAGTAGCCTTCTCACGTTCACCCAGGTAGGAGGCTGAGGGACCAGGTCATCTGATCCTACATTCTCAGTGCTCCCACCTCAGCCTCCAGGGTCACAGCCCATCCTCTAATAGCCTTGTGCCCCCGACACCATCTTCTCACCATGTTCTTTCCTGCTACATGAACACAGGTGACCATGGCTATGTGGTTGGTGGGTAGGGGATTGGCAGTGTCTAAACCAGCCCTGGCAGCTGCAGGTTGGGGCAGTGGTGGGAATGGAATGGGAGGTAGTACGAAGGAGAGGTCAAGGCTTGGATCACATAGATGCAAATCCTGCCTCACTCTCTATGTGACCTTGCCCAAGTTACTCAAGCCTGGCATGCCTCAATTTCTATCTATAAAACAGAGCTGAGGACATACCCAGATCCCTGTGAGCAATAAAGGCTATGACTAGCAGTCTCTGTCCCATTTCCACCTGGAGTCAGGGACAGTGCTACTCAGAGCACTGTCTTGTTCTGAGTAGGGCTGGTCTTGGATTCTTAGAGGGGCCATAGCAAGGAGAGGACAAGTGTCTAGGCTGGGCCCAGATGAGGGCTCATGAGTCTGCCTTCACTTCTTGGCCCTGAGGCTTCCGAAGACGCGGTTGTTTAAGGTCTGAGTCTGGTAAGGCCTCGGTGGTCATTCCCCTGCCTCCACTCAGGCAGCCTTGGTAATATGGGACTCTAAAGAACAGTGACAACATGTGGCTTCACAGAGCTTTATGGTGCTGAAAGCTAGCTCTGGTTTCTATTTTGGGGATCTAGAAAGGTCACAGTCAGCCCCTGCTTGTGGGAATGGCAGGGGAGAATCATGGCAGCAGCTGGGGTCCCCAGCCTCCTGGGTCCCACTAAGCAGGAGATGGGAGTCTCAGACCCATCAAGTGCAGGGCTGACACAGTCTTCCTGCTGAACCCCGTGGGGCTGCTCTAAACACAAGGAGAAACGTAAAGTCTCTCAGATCAATCCTGGCGTTTTCTGTCTCGCCCTTTGCTTATCGTTGGCCACACCGATAGCTCCGCTAACTACCAAATACAGTAGTAATTAAAAGCTGTCCTGCAGTGGGGTGTCTCCAAACGGCTGGGCAGGGCACTGTTGACTCCAGATGGCTGAACCTTTAGTCCACCTCAATGGCAGTGTTGGAAACGCCCCTGTGAAACAGTCTGTGAAAGCTGCAGGCACGAGAGTGTAGCTCAGATGTTGCAGTCAATGCTTGCCTAGCATGCACGGAACCCCTGGGCTTGATCTCTGGTGCAGCATAAGCCAGGTATGGCAGTGCCTGCCTGTATCCCAGCACATGGGAAATGAAGGCTGGAAAACCAGGAGTTCTAGGTCATCCTAGGCTGCACAGCAAGCTCAACTTCAAGGACAGTCTAGGGCACAGGAGACCCTGTCTCAGAAAGGAGGAGGCACAGGAGGAGGCATAGCGGCAGCAGCCGTAATGGTCAGGGAGCCACGCCTGTGGCCCAAGTCTCCATCCTCAGGTGTTTGTGCTTCCAGGAGACTTTGCCTCACCTAGGCTCTCAGATCAACCAATTTGAGGGCATCAACGGTGATCCTATGCAGGCACCCTGCAGAAGGAAGCCAGCTGTGGGGAGGGACCGGGTCTGGGGGTCAGATGTGTCCATTTAAATTCTCCCACTCTTCTTGCATCTCTGATCTTGGCCAGTGGTCCTCAAAGCAGCATCCTCTACACTTACAAATTGGTTGAACTCCAATTCTTGGACTCTACCTCAGACCTACCGACACCAGAGCAGAAATAGGGGCCCTGCCCTCCATTGTGTTGGATCATCCTCCAGGTATGTCTGATGCACACTCAAAGACAAACTGACATTGTTGGCCACATCTCTGGACAGAGACTTTCTTTCTTTCAGAAAAGAGGCGGGAAACATGCTTTTCAAGGTTTTGCTCAAGAGGAGTCTGTGATATATTACAGTGCCTGGCTCCTCAACTCATCCAGTCAGTGGCCTTTGCTGTGCTGTAGACTAAGGGACCAGACAGACCCAGCACCTCATACCCTCCTGCCACTCCATGAAAAACCAACTTTCGCCATGCTGAAGCACAATGCCCGAAACACCTCAGATTCCATACTACTGTACTCCGTGAACCGCAATGTGTCCACTATGTATATACATACATTTTCTGTTATTTTCCTTTACAAAGATTTTATTTATTTTTATCTGATGTGTATAGGTGGCTTGCCTACATGTATGTATGTGAACCACATGCACACAGTGCCTGTGGAAGCCAGAAGAGGGCACTGGACTGGAGTTACAACCAGTCACGAGCACAGCTCCTCTACAAGAGCAGCAAGTGATTTTAACTGCTAAGCCATGGCTCCGGACCCTGTTTTTGACTGTTTAAAACAGTCATAAAACAGCTATGTTTATTATCTACCTCATTTGGGCATTGTGTTCTGCAATTGCTCAGAACATTGATTACTTAATTCTCACCTAACACTGAAGAAGGGAACTATTCACTTCTCTTGTTTGTTTCAGAGACAAGGGCTTATGTATACCAGGCTGACCTCAAACTCACTATGTAGATAAAGATGACTCTAAACTTCTGATCTTCCTACTTCTGCTGCTTGAGGGCTGATCACATGTATACACTATCATGCCTGGTTTAAGGGTACTGGGCATTGAACTCAGGGCCTCAGGTATGCTAGGCAAGCACTGCGGCTCACTATCTGAGCCACATCCCCACTCCCTTACCTCTGCTTTTATTAATGAAACAAATGGAAGCTGAATGAGTCGTGTAACATGTTCAAGACACACGGTAAAGAATAAGTCTAGAATATTCTGCTCTGTTCTCTCTAATTCCCAAGCTCTTCCCACAGTATTACCCAGCTACCACAGCTTCTCCTGTACTTACTTGCTTATTGGTTCAGCTAACACATAATTCTGAACACCTACTGTGTACCAGGACCTGAGTTAGCATCTAAATATAAGCCAACATTTTGTTCTTTGTTGGGGCTGGGAATTGATTCTGAGGCCTTGTATATACTGGGCAAGAACTCTACCATGGAGATGTAGCCCTGCCCTAAGACACTTTTCCTTTCTTGTTTGTTTGTTTACATTTATTTATTCTGTCTGTCTGTCTGTCTCGTATGTGTGTGCATGCATGTGTGTATGTGTGTGTGAGACAGAGAGACACACAGACAGACAGACAGACAGACAGACAGACAGACAGACCAGAGTGGGGGAAGGAGAGGGAGAGAGAGAGCATGAGAGCAACTTTCAGGAGTCAATTCTCTTTTTCCACCAGGATGGAACTTAATTTGTCAGCTTGGCCACACAAGCCTTCACCAGCTGAGGCATCATGTCAGTCCCAGCTATTTCCTATCCTCGTTACAAAAAGAAAAAATGAAATTGTCCAATTCGCTCCATTACTTGAGAAATTGAACCTAATAAGAAACCATGACAAGCCTGAGGCAGGCTGCGTGAAGTCCACCATTCTCTTTTGTCTGTTACACCCTTGTATCTCTCTACTAGTCAAGAAAAGGTCAACTAGTTTTGAATAGCCAGGGACCATGGGAAAGGCTTGAAGAGACATTCCTTAGTATTAGAAGATAATGGCTATTCCCAGTCTGTTCTGTTTCTCCATGCATATACATATCACACACACACACAGACCCCACCCCGACACACATATACCTTATTCTGAGATTACCAGGGAGTTCCATCATGGGCCATCTGCATTGACCTCTTCTTTGATCAGCACTCACTGGCTCTTACATCTGTAGCTGTGGGATACAGGGCTGAGACACAGCCCAACATGGCCATCTGTAGCAGCCCAAAGAGTTCTCAGAAACCTCCACTTAGGTGGAGATGGGATTCTTGGCTGCACCGTAGAGAAGGATTTCAGGACCCATCAGTATAAAACAGAGTTGCAGCTTATTTGGGAGAAAGTGGACTATGGATTTAAGCATGGGGTAGGGGCAGATTTAACAGAGTGAAACCCTGACTCAGGAAAAGACAGGAAGTGACCAAGGGTGTGGGAGACTCAGGAGAGTGTCCATTGTTCTTACGGTGGCCCCTGGATACATTCAAAGAGCTGCTACAGAACCAGACTGAAGTCACAGGTGGCCCTGTGTGCACTGGGTGAGGCTACAGCTGATAGTGTAAAACTGAGCTTGCAAGATGTTTTTACTATCAAGTTTATTCTTATTTGTGAGACTTCCAGGAAATATCTGGAAAGGGAGTAGGCATGCTTGAAGTAAGCACGAATCATTGCTATTTTAATATTCTTCGTTGAAAGTATCTCTGTGTAATAGAAGTGCTGTCTCGATTTTGGCAGCCTTCACAGCAAACGTGGTGAATTGTGCTGCTTTTCTGATTCTCTGATGGTGATCCGTCTCAACCCCACTCTCTCCCTCTTTCTGTGTCTCCACCATGACCCCTGTGTTTCTAGCCCGACCTCAGTTTGGTGACAGGGACATGCTTTGCTTCTTTGCCCCGACATCTGATCCAAATCTCTGTTTCAGATTCCTTCCCTCCGGCACCGACCAGTTAAGGGTCGAGACTAGACTTCGATAAACTCTCGTCTTTTTAGTCACTATGGTGGCCACCACAACTCAAAAGGGGACAACATGGCAGCGGGTACAAACACGGCCGATTTGTTTCCCTTCCCCAAACCAAAAACAGCAGAAAGGAGCTGTGTTGGAGACTTTTCTCACGGCTGGAAAACAAATGCCAGGTGAGCAGGGGGTGGGGGGAGGACTTGTTTTGGCTAAGAGTGTGAAGAGAAGAAATTCATCATGTCAGGGAAGGCATGGTGGAGGGAAGAGCTAGCAGCTGTGGTTCTGGTTGTGGCTTCTTGCTGACCTGCAGGAGGCACACAGAAGCCAGGAAGCCAGGCTATAGCATGAAGGTGCGTCCTACCAATATCCAATATTGCCATCAAAGTCTTATCTCTAAAAAGCCCACAACCTTTCAAAATAGGCCAGAGTTGGGGTCAGGAGTTCAAACCCATGAGGGGAGAAAAGTCAAGTGGTGTGACTGTGTCGCATGACTTTAATTCCAGCATTCAAGAGGCAAGGTCAGGCATATCTCTGAGTTCTAGGCCAGTGAGAGCTACATAGTGAGACCTTGCCTCAAAAAAACAAACAAACAAACAAACGAACAAACAAACAAATAAATATAGCCTGTGGGAGGCCTTTTACCTTCAGACCAAACAGAACCTTCACACATGTCACTGTTACGAAGAAAGCAGGCTGCCTAATCCTGCTGCAATTTTGTAGGCTTTGGAATTAGTCTTAGAAGACATGTGGGAAACTGTTTGGACCACTATTTCCACACCTGCCCTCTACTGGGATGATGCATTCCATGTCAGATGGCCTCAGGAGTATAGAAGCTGATAGCTAATGTACCTTCTAACAGTTGATAGCTTATTCTCTTGAGATTGGCGAGTACACACACACACACACACACACACACACTCGAGCATAGCAGCTAAGCACTAGACTGGATAGAGAGCCATAGTTTAGGAAGTTAATCCCGCAGTCTCATCCTTGCTTGGGTTTGTACATGCTGGGAGCTTAGCCATTTAGGGCACCTTCTAGATAAGGTCTAAGAGGAGCCCCTCTACAGGGGCTGTTTCTGTGGTCGTGATCATATGGTATTTTAATCTTAGGGAAAGCTGGGTAAGTGGTATGTGGGAATTCTCCATCCTACTTAATGCTCTTCCCGTAAGTCTAAAATTAGCTTCAAACAGGTCAAAAAGCTGAAGACTTCTTTCTCAATGTCTTGTGTTTTCTGTCATCTCTTTAGCATCTCTTGCCCCTCCTTTATGTTCCTTTCTCCTTCTTACTCTACCTCCGTCCCTTGTTTCTCTTTCTATACCCCTCTGAGTCAACCTCCCACACAAACACCCACTCTTAGAGCAGGCTCTGTTGACTAAACTTTCCAAAGAACCCCTAGCTCTAGCCTCCATTCAGTGCCCCTTTGCCAGTCCTGGATCACATGACCTATCCCCTTGCCTTACCATCACCAGGATTCTGCTTGGTGGACTCTTCACCTCAGGTTCAGATGCAGTTAGTTCATTCTACATCTACCTGCAGCTTTGACTAGGCACCTCCCTCAGGAATACCATCAGTGGTTTTGAGTCACCTACTGAGAACAGCTACCCCAAGGTTCATTGCAACCTGGCTCCTATGCCCCCCCATCAGGGGCATAAAGGCTTCAACTGTACCCCTAAGCAAAGTCTAACAGGTGCTTCTGCACATGGCACAAAGAATAGTGGCTTTGGCTGTATGCTGGTTAGTCTTAACTGTCAACTTGACAACCTGGTATCACCTAGGAAGAGGGTCTTAATGAGAAGTTATCTAGATCAGGTTGACATTGGGACATTTCCATGAGGGTTATCTTAATTGTTAGTTTATGTAGGGAGACTCAGCCCGCTGTGGGCTCCATTCCCTAGCCACGGGGTTCTGAACCGTATAAGAGAAAGAAACAAGCAGCATGCATGTGTTCAGTTCTCTCTGCTCTTGACTATGGATGTACAAACTCCTGCCTCCAGAAGGAGGGGTTGTAACATAGACTTGTAAGCTAAAAGAAACCCTTTCTCCCTCAAGTGGCTTATCGGAATATTTTAACCACAGCAACAGAAGTGAGACCAGAACAAGCCATTTCCGTGACACATCCCTATAATCCCAGAGCTTAGTAGGTAGAGACAGAAAGAGCAGAAGTTTAAGGTTATCCTTGGCTATATGGAGAGTCTGAGGATATGCTGGGCTGTGAGACTGCCAAAACAAACTCAAAACTCGCTGAGATAGATTGTTCTTCTTGGTCTAGGTATGAAAATAAGGCCGGGGAGTGGGAGTGGGCAGGCTTTCAAGTCAGCCTCTGACTTCCAAAGAAGAGAAGGGAGGGGCTTTATGCTATCCAGGGGCTTTCATGGTTCTGGTCACAGCTGCATGGTTCTGGACTCCAAGTGATATTAAAGCCACTTGCACCACCCAACACGTCAACTGGAAAAATAACTGAGGTTAGAGCAGGGCCATGACCTCTCTCTGTCACCCTGGCACCATGTCCACATCACTGTTAGCCCTGTCCTTGGGATGAGTTCAGTGTGTGCCCCTACAAGTCCACATACCCTCCCAAGTTGTGTACTTTTAGTTTGGTAACTACCTATTCCAGCCTCAACAATTTAAATTGCAAAAGTAGCAAGCACATCACAATATTGTAGCCATCAGGAGCCCATGTACTGGGGTAGTAATACGTTTGGAAGAATCACTCATTGGCTTAATGGCTATGCCCAGAGGGTAAGAGCTAAGATACGTATTTCTGGGCACCCGCAGCACAGTAACCTCTAGCAATGGGAAGGTCGTGGCCTCGAAGAGACATGGGTACTGGTGTTGGTAATAAACACAGGTGGGAGTCTCTGAACAACAATAAAAAATGGCAAAAGACTGGAGAGGACACAGGCAGGGCAGGATGGCTTACTACAAAATGCAGCCATTGTGATATTAGACAAGGGGGCCAGAGAAAGCCTTTTTGGGAAGCATTTGAAGAAGACTCTGCAGAAAGTACAGCAAGCGTGAGCACTTAGACAGTTAGGCTCCGTTTCCACCAGTGGGGCACACGTAGCTAAGGCTCAGGATTGTTGTTAACGAGCAGAATAAATGGGTGATCCGTGATGGTGTTCTCTCTCTCTCTCTCCCTCTCTCCCTCTCTCCATCTCTCTGTGTCTTTGTCTCTGTCTTTCTCTGTCTGTCTCTGTCTCTCTCTCTGTGTGTGTGTGTATCTGTGTGTGTACAAACGCATGTGTGTGTGCATTCTTCTGGTACCATCTACCTTATGAGTAGGGTAACAATCCCCAGGGTTCCCCCTGTCTCCATCCACCTCCTTAGAACTGGGATTACAAGCACATGATATCTTCAGACCTGGCTTTTAAAACTCAGGTACTGGAGATCAATCCCATGTCTTCATGCTCGTGGCAAGCACTATATGGGCTGAGCAATTTCCCTGTCTCTTCCCATGCCCTTCCATCTGCCTAGGAAGGAATCCGGGCTCCCTTTCCTAACACCAAATCCGGATGGAATGTTGTGCTCCATGACCCATGCAAACCAGAAGTTCCGATCGCAGGCCTCGCCTAGCTTGACCACAGGGAGCCAGAAGAGAAACTACATATCAAGCCCTATAGCACCCTGGTGAAAAAAAAAAACCAAAAAAACCATTCCCAAGTGTTGGAGACTTGCAAACTTGCTGGGTGCGTGTGGGCTGCCTCAGGAGCAACAAATGAGCCTGTACAGATGGTGCTGAGATAAACGGCACCATCTTTTTACTGTAGCAGTACAATTGTAAATTTCTGGAGACATTTATTAGGTGGCGTCTCCCTTCTGCGGAACTCTGCCTGGGCTGGCGCGCAGAGTCGCTGTGAGCAAGGTGGAGAGCAGAAACCCAGCTCTAATGGCATGGCGGGCACCCGGATCTCTCCCAACCCTCTCCTCCCATTCTTGCTTCTGACAATTTATAGTTTAGTTTGATGTGTGAATAGCTGTATCTCTCCAGTAATATGTATTCTCTGTAAGTATTCCCTGCTGTGGCAGATCCTAAGAGAACTCCATCAAATAATTATCTTCTCTTTTTATTTATTCTCTGTCTTTTCGCTTGATCTGAACCACTATAAAATATTCCCATGGTCTCTTCTGAGTAGAAAGCCTTTTTTTTTGTGATTGTAAAGTTTATTTATATACAGTATTAACTCTACACTCTATGGTCGTTCATCTCAGCACTTGCCCAATTTGACAGAGCTCTGGGGCTGGGAGGGCTTTTGCCATCTCCCTCCCAACCCCAGAACAGGAAGAGCTGAGGTCTTGAGGGTCACTGACTTGGCCCCAAGTCCCAGTGGCATGGAGTAGCCAGCTCAGGGCTTTCTGTCAGGCTGTCTCACCACGATCCTGACCTCTGAGAGCAGCCCCCACCCCAGAGCCTTGGTGATCATCACTAAGGGCCCCTTTCCATGCTGTATATCTGTCTCATTTAATCTAATTTCCAATCCAGAGAAACTGAAGTCCCTCAGTAGGAGTCCACAGAACCAGGGTCTGGGTTTCATACCCTAGCTCAGTGAGTCACCTACCTGATCTAGTGTCCTCAGGTCCTTTTGTGTCCCGTGGTGTCTCTAGCTAGACTGATCGTGCCTTGTGGGCAGGAGCTATTTCTTCTGCCTTCTTGATTTTGCCCAAAGAATTTAAGCAGAGAGCTAGGTGTTTAACTCACATCAAATTGCAAGTCGTTATAATCTGGACTCACTTCCAGGGAGGCATGGTCTACTTAGGATCTTCATCGCCCTACATTCATATTACGCTGTATAGTTAATACACAGCTCTATCAATTCTGTGGAATTCTCTCCAGCCAGATGACAAGATCCCGAAGACTCTCACATTCTCACAACCTCTCCAGGGTTCCACCGTCCTCCTTACCCCCAGCATATGGCCTTGGCTCCTGGGTGCTTTCTTGCTCCCATTTTATCTTCTACATACCTAGATGGTGGAACCAGAGAGAAGGAAACGTGGAGTATTCCAGAAAAAGAACACATTTGATATCACCACACCAGGAGTCTAGTCTACTCTGACATTGTTCTTCTGAGAATTATGAGACTTTCATGCCCCTCATGTTCTTCATGTATAAAATATGAAGAAAACATGCCAGGCATGCTCCTTTAATCTCAGCATTTGGGAAGCAGAGACAGTTGGATTGAAGCAGAGACAGTTGGATTTTCTTGAATCTGAGGCCAGCCTGGCATATATACTGAGTTCCAGGCCAGTCAAAGATGCATAGTGAGACCCTGTTTTAAAAGCAATGATAGTGGTGGTGGTGGTGATGATGATGGTGGTGTTGGTGGTGGTGGTGATGGAGATACAATTATGATAGACCAACTTGCAAGGTCGCTCAGTCCCACCATCCAGCTGTCCAGACATCTGTTGAAGTGGTAACAAGTAGAACCCTGGGGCTTGCTGGGCAGCCAAATCTATGAGCTCCAGACCAATGAGATGCCTGTTTCAGAAAACAGAGTGGATAGTTCCTTAGGAGGGACACTTGAGGTTGGCCTCTGGCTTACACACACACACATACACACACACTCACTCACACACACACACACTATACATACCTATACATACACAAAGAAAGAAAGAAAGAAAGAAAAAAAGAAAGAAAGAAAGAAAGAAAGAAAGAAAGAAAGGAAGGAAGGAAGAAAGGAAGGAAGAAGAGGAAGGAAATTTAACCAGTATGTACATTAGGAAAAGGAAAAAAAATGAAAGGGTTCCATGACATTTACATTTATTTCAGGGTAGTGATATAATCTTTAGGTTGAGAGGAAGGATCGAGGCACAAGGCAAGAAGCATATGTAATTAAGTTCTCTGGTCCAAGCCTGGCCAGCCGTTGTCTCTTGTCTGTTTCTGCAAGGTGACCTGAAGGACTACTATTGAGTGTAAGAGCTGCTTCCCAGGAGACGACTGCTCCCTATTTCTGGGTACAACCTAGCTACCCTGACCATTGCCTCCCTCTGGGGGCAGCTTGTCCTGAGATGCTGTGATGTTCCTGGAACCCAGGCTGACTGGAAGTGTGGGACAGCGACTAGAGACACAACTGGAACTGAGCATTGTAAAAGCTGACAGGAACATGTGTCAGCTACTCTTTGTGCTTTCAGCCTTGAAGGGGAGAGACAGGTGAGCCACTATCAGTTTCTACATAGACATTCCTTGGGTGACTAACAGGCTGCATGCCTAGGTAAGCAGGTGCCTGGAAGTGAAGGAGGCAGATGCCGAAGGAAGACAGATGCCAGGCTCCATCCTGCTTTGAGTGATGTCGATGGCCCAAGTGAGAAGTCAGTGCTCCATAGTAAAAACATGCTCTAAAGGCTGTTCTGGATCCAACAGGATCAGAGAGGCTGTGGCAGCCTATGCTTCATCCTCCTCCTCTTTCCCCCATAGGCAGGAATGGCATCAGGGTTGGGAAAACCTTTGAAGTCTCAGTTGAGACACAATAGAAAGACTGAGAAAAAGGAGGGGACATAAGAAGGGAAGAGGCCTCTCATTGCAAAGTCTGCCTGGTCTTTTCTTTTTCTTCCTTTCCTTCTTTTTTTGGTTTTTCGAGGCAGGGTTTCTCTGTGTAGCCCTGGCTGTCCTGGAACTCACTCTGTAGACCAGGCTGGCCTCAAACTCAGAAATCCGCCTGCTTCTGCCTCCCAAGCGCTGGGATTAAAGGCATGTGCCACCACTGCCCGGCTGGCTTGTCTTTTTAAATTAATTAGTTAATTAATTTAAAAATCATTATGTAGTATTAATCACTTAATTATTATTTTATTAATAAAATTATTTAAAGTATTTAAATTATTAATTTTATTAATAATAATTAATTATATAATGTGCCTAGGGTCTCCTGGAACAGGAGTTACAGACAGTTGTGAACTGCCATGTGGGTACTGGGAATTGAACCTGAGTCCTCTGGAAGAACAACTAGCACACTAAACTGCCGAGCCATTTCTCCAGCCCAAGTCTCCCTCTGCTCTCTCTCTCTCTTTTGTTTACTTATTTTATTTTGGTTGATTGAAACCTTCATTGTGCTGAGAGTCAAGAACTTCCACAAAACTTAAAAAAAATGCTATAAGAACTGCAGCCTTTAGAGACAGTATTTCTTTTATAGAGAGATGTTAAAAAACAACAACAAAAGAACCACACTCATGGCCTAAGTGTATATGACCAAGGATGGTCTTTCTCCTCTCCTAGTTGTAAATTTCCTAAGACTCTCTCACAAGGAAGAACTCTATTGATGGCATGCCCTAACACTTTAGTGCAAATGCAAAGACTGGTCCATGGTTTTACTTTATCGAATTGTGAGCCTAGCCAAGATATCGCACAACAAACCTATCATCCCATTTACCAAATGGGATGGGTTGTTCCCTAGTGTGGTGGTTTAAATAGGAAATTGTCCTAAGACTCATCACACATTCAAACACTTGGTCCCTGATTGGTGTCCCCATTTAAGGGAGTCATAGACCCCTAGGAAGTGGTGGCACATGCCTTTAATCCCAGCACTTGGGAGGCAGAGGCAGGTGGATTTCTGAGTTTGAGGCCAGCCTGGTCTACAGAGTGAGTTCCAGGACAGCCAGAGCTATACAGAGAAACCCTGTCTCAACCCCCCTCCCACCCCCCAAAAAAAGGAGGTCATAGACCATTCAGGGGGGTGGAGCCTTTCTTTAGGAAGTCCACCACCAGGGAAGGATTTTGCAAGTTCACAGCCTCGCTCCTCTTCCAGCTCATTCTCTGCTTCACGCTCCCAGTTACAGATGTGAACTCTTAGCTTCCTATTTTAGCCACCTGCAAACATGCCTTCCCACCATTATGGATGCTTCTCTAGGAACCATAAGCCCAAAATAAACATTTTTGTCTGTAAGTTGCTTCTGGTCATGGTATTTTATTATACACAAAACCAAATAACTGCTACACCTAGTAACCAGTTGGCCTGAGACTTCAGAAGCCACCAGAAGCATACATATGACACTTGCTAAGACACCTAAGTGTCACTGTCAGGAGAAGCCGACACCCACACTTATTGTGTGCTCCTCTTTTCCTAAGCATCTCTCTTCCTTAATGCTCATGCTTAAATCAGTATCAAAATTTCTTCTTAAATTCCAACTCTGCTTCAAATGGCTCATCCTGAAGTTCGTCGTAGCACATCCGAGAAGCCTGGCATTATCCAAGTAGGGGTTTCTGAGAAGAATTTCTTAGACTCTCATTCCTCCAGCCCCTGCCCTCCTGCAGATGACAAGCTTCTCTTATCTTTAAGTTCCAGGGACAGGTCTTACAGACAAAGCATCGCTTCAGGTCCACAGCAATGGCTCAGCACAGAGACGTAAGCTGAGCCCAGGCCAGAGATGATGATCTGGTACCAGCAGTGAAGATGGATATCAGGAGGAGACTCTTCCCTCCCTGCCTAGCAGAACTCTGCAATCCTACTGGACCACACTGCCTGGAGGATCTGCCACCTCCAGCGCCCTCCTGGCATGTTGGATTGATACATGTGTGTCTTAGCCACTTTTGGAGAGCTCTTCTCATGTCCTTGTATTGGATGCTAAAATTGGACACTCCTGTCCTTCCTCCACCTAACCTCAATAACTATGTCTCTACCCCCAAATCACCCTGGGCCTCAGACTCTGTTGTGAGTGTGTCCTGAATTTTTTAGCATCAAGGCTTTCATTTTTAGAGGGGAAATTTGACACATGGGTCTCTATATTATGTAGACCCAATAATCTTGTAACTTGCCTTATAGATCAGGCTAGCCTTTGACTCATAGAGATCTGCATGCTTCTGTCTTCTGACCGCTGCCATTAAAAGCATGCACCACCATGCCCAGCTATGTGTTATGGGGAGGATTCTCCCATAAATCCTACTGCTGGGCCTCCAGACCCTAACTAGGACCTTTGTTTCGTTTTGTTTTGTTTTTTTGAGACAAGGTTTCTCTGTGTAGCCCTGGCTGTCCTGGAACTCACTCTGTAAACCAGGCTGGCTGGCCTTGAACTCAGAAATCCACCTGCCTCTGCCTCCTAAGTGCTGGGATTAAAGGCGTGTGCTACCACTGCCCTATGGACCTCTTTCCTTATCCACTGTTGATTCTAAACACACCTTCAATCTACAGCAGGAATCAGGCTTTATCCTAGCTTTTGAGATGGAGCCATGTGACCACGCATTTCAGGATCTCACTTTGCTGGGCCAGAACCTTCCTCTCTGTGCCTCTGTCAGCTCCCTGATTTCAATGACCTTACCACTGTCTCTTCTGTACACTTCTTCCTTGGCTAGCTTCCCAAGATCAGCTTCCTCCCATCTTCTGGACATATGTGAAGATTATTTCTAAGATCCACACTCTCTCTCCTCTCAATTTACCCCACCTATCCCTTTCTGCATACAGGGAAGTTGAGCTCAGGCCTCTGTCCCTGAGAGTTGCTCTTGTTCTGTGTTGTGACTCAAACCTGGGACCTCACCTACGTCTGGCAAATGTTCTTCCATTATACATCATATCCAGCCAGGGTGATCTACAAAAGACATTTCTTAATGAGGCCTGATGACATGGGCTTCTTGAAAGACCAAAGCAAGAGGGTTGCAAATACAGACCTACAGGGACCACAGAACAAGTTTAAGCCCAATATGGGCAACTCAGACCGTGTGTGTGTGTGTGTGTGTGTGTGTGTGTGTGTGTGTGTGTGTGTGGTGGTGGTGGTGGTGGTGGTAATATAGCCAGTAGTAGAGTGTTTGCCTAGAAAACATGGAACCCTAGATTTAATCCCTGGTACCAGGGGAGGAGGAACAAAAGGAGGAGGAAGAGGAGGAAAAACATTTCTAATCTCTTCAAGGTAGAAGGCTGAGGCATCACCATGCAACCCCTGCCTTTTACAGGAGAGGCACATGGAACTCAGAACTGTTCAAGAGAGCCACGGTCCCGAAGCTTTCTCTTCTTTCAGAACCACACCCAGCTCTGTCTGATGCCAGGAGCCCTTCTCTGCTGCTGACCACTTCCCTCCACATCTCCAGGGTTGGAAAACTGACAGAGGGAGAAAGGTATTTGCCCCAGTTCCTCCCTCTCCAGCAGTCGTGAGCTCTGCTCTCCCAGGGACCCTTGGCGATGCCTAGAAAGTTCAGCAGCAGCTGCTCAGCATTTAGAGCTTGCACAAAGCAAGGTTACAACGTGATCTTCTCTAGTTAATAACCTTGACTTATGGAATAATAGCAGCGATGGCTCTGTTCTTTTCCTGCAAGGGGTGGGAGGCTCTGGCTGCTCAGGACTGGTGAGTGAGCACAGACCCTTTTGTCAAGACCCCTTGTCTTCTCGCCTTGTACTGCAGGATTAGAGAGATCTGGAAGGCTATGACGATGATGATCAAATTTCCTCTCACCCCACCCCCTCGTTCCCTTCTTAGCTTAATAAACCGTCCTGATCTGAGTCACACGCCACACCTTTCCTGACTCTGCTTCTTGGACCAGAGCCACACATAGAAGAGGCTGTGGTCCTGATGCCTCAACATTCCGGGAGCACTCCTGGCAAGGGTTAACTGTGTGTGTATAAAATTGATTGCGATTTTAGTAATTCGGTATAATCACAGTCTACCAGCAGGTTGCTTTTCCAGCAGGAGGGTTTGGAATTATTTTCTGGAGTTTGCAATATAGAACTTAAATTAAGCCTCAGAAGTCAGGGGAGCTCGGCGGCATCCCTAATGCGGTGCTAAATTCTCAGCAGCACAGGCTCTGTGTTAAAGCCTTCGCTGGCAATTAGGTTCATTAACTATCACAATACCTTATTTATTACTCTCCGTGCCATATGGTTTCCCAGCTAAAGAATGGCGCCGGTTCTCCTCCAGACCATTTGGCATCATAAAAATGTTAACAAATAATATTATGGCTCTCGGGGGCACAAGGCCTTGCTGGGTTCTGGGTCTAAGCGGCGGGAGAGAATATGAAAACATTTTTCTTCTATGGTGAAATAAAAACTTCCTTGAGACAGAAGTATTCGGAGAGCATCTCACTGCATAACGTAAACCGCAGTTTTATTTACCCTCATAATGGTTATGTCGATATCTGCATCAGCTGGGTTCGTACTCATCCTCCTCCCCACTCTTTTTGGGTCGTTTTCCTTTCTAGCCTTTCCCATTCTTGCTTCTTGACTTCCATGGTATGAGACCAACTGCAGACAGACCTACCACAGGCGTGTGCGGTGATCCGCTGGTGAGCCAATAGCTGCTCCGGGGTTGGTTGCAGTTAGCCGCTGTATCAGTCAGCTTTCCATCACTCTCAGAGTACCTAAAACCATCGGCTTATAGAGAAAGGGTAGATGAGCTCACAGCACTGGAAACTCCTGTTGCTTTTAGGGTGTGATGATGTGGAACATTGTCGGGGGAGCGCCTGGCAGAGCAAAATAGCCAATAAGCAAAGGACAGGATGAACCAGGGGTCCAGGCCTCACAACAAACCCTAAGATATGCCAGGGATGACCTGTTTTCTCCCATGAGGTCTCACTTCTCAAAGGTTTGCTCATCCATCAATAGCACCACTTAGGATCAGTCCTTTAACACATGGACCTCTGAAACACACATACAATTCAAACTTCAGCAGCTGCCTCACCTTAGGTGTGTGCTCTGCTCAGCTCCTTCCCCTGCTAGTATACCAACGAAGATGGGAAGTGGTGTATGCATGAGCCCTGTTTTCCCCGGCTTGAGCAGGTGTGTCCAGCCACCCAGGCTGGGCAGCCTCCAGTGTGGAGGAGAGATCTCAGAGAAAAGATGTCCGGGAGCAGGAAGAAAAGATATATCAGGGGTGGGGGTGGGGGTGGGGGTGGGGGAGACGCATCTCAAACCACCTTGTCAGGAAGGTCACCCAGAGAGTGCAAAGCATTGCCCTCCTCTCACCCTCAGAGGTCGGGGTGAGAGCCATTTGTCTTAGAGCTGCGGTAAACGAACACACAGGACCAGTTCTTCAGCAAGCAGGTCCTGGTGCCCCGCCTTGTGAGCGGCTCCTGCTATGGTTTGAATATGAACTGTCTTCCACTGGCTCTTGGTTGGTGCATTTAAGCATCTGGTCTCACTGTTTGGGGAGGAAGTGAGTCCTTGGGGGTGGGGGTGGGGCTTGAGGATTATCTCCTCAGCCCACGCCACCCCAAGCTCCTGATCCCTGACACTGGACACAGTGTAACCAGTCTCAGTGCTTCTACTGCCTCAGTGGGGAACTGTGCCTGTGTATGCCTTTCCTATCATGATGAGACACACCCCAGGCAGGGAGCCCAAAGAAACCTCTTCTCCTTTAAGTTGCTTCTTGTCCTGTGTTTTGCCCCAACAACAACAACAACAACAACAACAAGGACAACAAACTTGACTAACAAACTGCCCAGCTATGACCTTCCCCTGAAGTGGAAAGCCTGCTTAGACAGAATTCCCACGCAGGTTCTCTGTAAAGTACTTTGTGATTTCTCTCTGGCCTGGCTGGGAAAACTCTCATTGGGAAGCAACATAGTGCAGTGGTCAGTGTTACAATTTAAGGTGAGAGTGCCTGTTTTTGAGGGCTGCTGTCACCAACGAGTTGAACAGCTTGTCTCTGGCTGGGTGCTTCCATCTGTAAAGTGAGGATAATGATGACCACACCCATTGCCACAGAGTCCCAAAGATTAAATGAATTAGATTCTCTAGGGACCCAGCCCAGAAGTCAGCACAAAGTGCTGGACAGAGGAGAACTGCAATGACCAAATCCTACTGGGCCACCTCTTTCTTAGCCCTGAAGTTTCTTTTCATCTCTGCTACTGTTCAGATTTAGGAAGTCATTAAAGACCCATGTGCTAAGAGCTTGGTCCCTAGCTGTTAATGCTATTGCAACGGGATAGGGCCTAGTAGAAGGGAGCTGGGTCATTTGGATTCCCTTGAAAGGGACATTGAAATCATGGCTCCATCCACTATTTTGCTTGCAGGTTGTCATTCATGGTCCACTTACTCTGCCGTGTGCTTCTTCCCCTGTGACATGCTTCTCTCATAACAGGCTCAGAAACAATAGGCTGTGGAGCATCACCTACAACACTGAGCCAAAGCGAAGCCCTCTTCTCTTCAAGTTGAACACATCAGGTGTTTGTTACTCCAGTGAAACACTGACCAGCACAGTCCCCTCGGGGCATTTAGAAGGATAGACTAATCCCAACTCCCCAAACACAACATTCCATCCCAAGTCTAGTCCTGACGCTGGGCTGTAGGAGCAGGTTAGTGTCGGGTGGCATTCGTTCCTTTCCTGTGCCGTTTCCTCCGTGTGACCTGCAGCCTCTGAGTTGCCAAAGTGCAGTGAGTTCCCCAGAGTGTCCTACCTCCCCCAGATCTGTGGTGACACAGTGATGGAGACCTGCTATGAACATCAAACTGGTGACACCTTGGAGATGATCCGAGGAGGTGACTTGGCCATGGTCAAACATCTATAAAAAGGTGGAGGGAGTCCCTCGTCAGATCCCCACCCCACCCCCACCCCCATTCAGTAGAGTCAGGGACAGAAGCAGAGTGCTGTAGAGAAAAACTCAGGTTGAATCTGACAAGTGTTAATCAATGCAAAGCTCAGAAAGGCTCAGGGAGGGAAGAACACTTGCTGAGTGACCATGAGGACCCACCTTGGAACAGAGCTGACCCAGACTCTACAGGCTCCAGGGTCTTTAGAAAGAAGAGCCAGCTTAGGCCAAGGAAAGCCTGTCCCTAAGCTGGGACTGAAAGACCAAGCTACTGGGCAGGCTGAGGAAGGAGGACAGAGAGTTCAAGGTTGGTCTGGATTACAGAAGGAATTCCGGCTAGCCTAGCAACGAAGTGAAACCCGGCTTCAAAACAACACAAGTTTAATTGTAAAACACTTTAAAACATAGTCCTTCTCAGGAGCCTGTGTCATGGAGTGAAGTGTGGGGATGGAGTGCCCCACATCAGCCCAGGGGCTCCTCAGAGCCCCTTCCTCCCTCCTCAGCTGCCAGCTTCCCTTCCTGCTTCTTTCTTCCTGGGATTCCTGCTGACTACTGTGTTTCTTCTGTTTATCCAAAGTAGAAAGATTATAGGCATATCTGCTTTATTTTCAGTGGTCTGTAACCTTAATTTAAAAAAAAAAAGTTTTCATATGTATGAATTACCTGCATTCTATGTGTGTGCACCACCGGTGTGCAGTGCTATGGAGGCCAGAAAGGGATGTCGTCTCCCCTGGAAGTGAAGTTACCATGGGGTGAGCCACATGGGTCTCTCTCTCTGCTAATGTAGGCATCTTTCCTCTTCTTTTCCTTTCCTTTCTTTTCTTTTCTTTCTTCCTTCCTCCTTTCTTCCTTTCTTCCTTCTTTCCTCCCTCCCACTTCCTTCCTTCCTTCCTTCCTTTCTCTCTCTCTCTCTCTCTTTCTTTCTTTCTTTCTTTCTTTCTTTCTTTCTTTCTTTCTTTCTTTCTTTCTAGACAGTATCTGTCTTAGTTTGTAGTCCTGGCTGGCCTGAGTCATGGCAATTTGCCTGCTTCTGCCTTTAGTGCTAGGACTAAAGGTGTGTACCATCATGCCCATCTGACTAGGCTATTTTTCGGCTTAGGGTTTTGGTGCATGCGTGTGTGTGTGTGTGTGTGTGTGTGTGTGTGTGTGTGTGTGTGCATGCATGTGTGGGTACATGCGTGGGTGTGTGCATGCGTGCATGGGTGTGTGCATGCATGCGTGTGCTCGTGCCCTTGTTTTTGCAGGAACAGGCAGAATCCAGAGGAGAACATCAGGTGTTCCTTTCCACCACTTTCCGACTTGTCCCCTTATCTCTTACTGAACCTGGTTCTTCACTGAGGCTTTTCAGCAAGGCTGGCTGCCCAGTAAGCCCCAGCAATCCCATCACCATAACGACCTAATGTTGTTACAGGTGTGCATGGCCATGCTGGACTTTTCACTTGGGTGCCGAGGACCCGAACTTGGGTCCTCATGGTCACTCAGCAAGTGTTCTTTCCTACGGAGCCGTCTTCACAAGCTCTGTTCTGAATTTTTAAAGGAATCTCCATGCTGGTTTCCATAGTCCCTGCCCCAGTTTACACTCCCATCTGTGGTGTTTCGGGCTTTCTGTCCTATCATCTTCAGCATTTGTTGCCATTTCATTCCTTGATGACTCAGCAGAGATTAACAAATGATGCACATAAAATGCTCAAAACATCATCCCCCAGCATGCGGTAAATAAATGCTAGCTCTAACATCGTTAATGGCCATCTAGGATGAACCAGCCCCTGTCATCCATTATAGATGTATGCTTTCTATACATTATCTCTCTTGGCTTTCACAACAGCCCATAAGGCAGAGACGTTCCCTTCTCTTTGAGAGAGGAGAGAGGAGATGAGTTAGTTAACACTGAGCCCATGTGTTCCTTGCAACATGCAGTATATGGTCATCTGTTCTCTGAAAGGACAGACTCCAATGTTCCACTTCCCAGGACATCTAAGTGTGCTGAAGTACTATGCCAGATGGTTCCATCCTGAGAGTCCCTGCCCCTAAATGTCACCCTAGCCCGGCACTACAGGATATTTGGGAAGAAGAGAACCAAGCCGCTGAGCCATAGGGGCAGGGTTTCACCAGGCCATTGCCCTCCAGGCTGGCAGGGGGAAGTGCAGCTTAGAATGAAAGAAGCAATCCGGAGGGTGTATTCCCAAAGCTGTGACCCCGAGGAAAAGAAGCCCGGGATCAGGAGATTGTTTCCAGGAACATTACATAGAGACCAGAGAGAAGTGGGTGATTTTAATCCCACGCAGCTGCTGGAAATTAATTTAATTGTGCCGGTGCTGGCTCTTCTCCCTTCCAACCCATTTCATCCAGAGCCTGATGGAGTGCTGCGGCTGACAGGCAGCTCAGAGTGCCATGTGGCCTTGGGTCCACAGCTCCACACCAGACTTCATCCCTGTGGCTGCTGCCAGGGATGATGGGGAACGATGTCATGGGGCATGTGTGTGAGCCTGCGTGTGTACGCAAGTGTGTGCGTGCACGCATGTACGTGTGCATGCCCACATGCATGTGCACACTTGCACTCAAGCATGAGGCCAGCCATCAAACTCGGGTGTCTTTTTCAGGAGACGCCCACCACGTTTGCTTGCTTGTTTGTTTCTGAGGTAGAGTTTCTCATTGATCTGGAACTCACCAACTAAACTAGGCTGGCTAGCCAGTGAGACCAGGGATCCTCCCTTCTCTCCCTCCTCCACATTGTGGTAGCAAACCCATGTAACCATGACCTTTGAGTTGTGTGGTTCTGGGTTCTGGGACTTGAACTTGGATCTTCATGCTTGCACAACAAGCATTTTACTGAACAAGCAACCCCTCTGGCTCTTCTTCCCCTCCCCCAATCTAGACTTTTCTCCTCTTGAGATGGAGCAGGGTGAAAGACTCATAAGAACTTCACAACAGCCAAGAGAATCAACCACGTAACACGGGACAATGATAAATCATCTTTTCTAGTGTTTGTTTTACTTTATATTTTGAAACAAGATCTCACAAGATAGCTCGGGCTGACTTTGAACTCAATGTATAACCCATGCTAGCCTGTGTCTCGGGACCTTCTGTCTCGACCTCTCAGGCACTAGGATTACAGGTGTAAAGCATCACCTTCCCCCCTAAACCCCAAGCTCCAGCTTCATCCTCTTTGACTGTTAAGGACCAGAAAGGGACTGATGGGGCCTTTTGCTCCCTTGCGCCTGTGCAAGGGTTTCTTCACTCCTTCACCCTGGGAAGGCTGCACCCAGGCTCACTATTGCACCAGTAGGCAGACACCACCTTCACAAAACTTCCCGGAAGGCACAATCATTGGTGTTCAGACATTCCCCTCAGGGACACACTAATTTATGGCCACGTGGCCATACGCAGGTAGTGACATTGCAACACACCCACGGGAGGTGTTGACCTAACTCTGAATAAAACGCCTGGATTGTGGTAGTTTCCAAAACCTCCAGGTATTTCTGAAGTGGTCCCCAGGGCCGAGAACCACTGAGGGAGGGGAACCTGCTTGACCGCCTGTTATCCTGTTCACTTCTACCCTACGGCCACTAGAGGTCGCCAGGGCTTGGCGGAAGGGGTAGCAGGTGGCCTTGCAGAACGCAACCCACTCCCTAGGAGCTAACCACACAGCTCCTTAGTCTGGCCTCCAGCAGGAACAGGTCAGGCTTTGCTTCGGCTGGAGGGGAGCTGGGGGTACGGCAAGGGGGCGAAGGTGGCCTAGCTGACAGAATTAAAGCCTCTGAGCTACAGAAAAGAAACCTCACTTTAAAGATTAAAAAAAAAAAAAAAGCTTTCCCAGTTAAAACCTCACGGTCCCCTCCTCTCTGCACCACAGCAGATTTCTGAGTCCAGGTTGTTCCGGGACTCTGTGCTTAGGTTAGTCAAAGAGGCAGTGAATCTGCATGTAGAGGCACCTAGAGGGAACTCAGTAAACAGAAAGGAGGATGGGTACCCATAGGAAAAGACAGCGTTTGCACATCAAAGGCTGTTTATTTTGACTCACTGCTGTTTTTGCTGGAGGAGAGCAGCACAGAAAGTTCCTTTGCCCTGGCTCAGAGGTGACACCTTGGATCTCATGGAATTCAGGCTCAGATGGGCTGGGAGAGCAGCCCGGGAGCTGCTCTTCCTTCAGCAAGATATCCAGAGCAGGAAGAAAAGAGGCGTCTCCCCATCCGCCAGCTTAGGAGAGAGGATAGGAAGGCCGAAATGTCTGACCTCAGAATTCAGACCTGGGAAGGCCCCTTGCTCAATCCTGGCCCCTCTTCCCCAGCATTGCTTCTGGAGGGCCTTCATGGCCATTTGCATATACATGTACTGGCTGGTGCCTTTTCATGGGGCCCACGGGTCCCTAAACCTCAAGGCTGCTTGAGAAAACACAGATCAAACAAAAATATTTGATGCTGTCAATCTCATTTCAGATCTAACTCGCATATTTAAAATCAACTCAAAGAAGAATTTTCTAGGCCTTTCACTATCTAGTTCCCCCCAAATCCCCATCCTTAATCTGAAAGAGTTTGGGGGAAATTTGAGCCTTTTTCTTTTTATCACAAAACAGTAGCAGTCTTATAAAGTGTGTGTGTGTGTGTGTGTGTGTGTGTGTGTTAGTGAGGTTGTATGTGTAAAAATGACAAAAGAAGTCAGAAGAGACAATTGGATCCCTGGAGCTGGTGTTGCAGGCAGTTGTAAGCTGCTGTGTGGGTGCTTGGAACTGAACTTGGGTCTTCTGGAAGAATAGTACATGCTTTTAACCACTCTCCAGCCACTGAGTTTTACAGGACTCATGTTGAAGAAGGGGCATGTGTGGAACATGTACGTATTTTGGTAAGCTGGGAAGGGTGACCATGTCCTGTTCCCAAACCTTCCCAATCCATGTTGTCTCCAGCCCGGTGTCCTCAACAGAACCACGAAGGAATGCATCTACCTGCTGTCAGCTTTCCTGTAAGACAGAGATAGGATTTCTGGTCCTGCCAAACTCCCAAAGCAGATGTGAGGCAGATGTGGGGTTGGAGTGTGGCTCTTCAGGTCCTTTCGTTTTTGTATGTTTCCAGTGCCCAGGATTGAGCCCAAGACCTCATACATGCTAGGCAAATGCTCTTCCACTGAGTCTCAGCCCTTGTTTCTTGAGTGATGTGTGTGTGTGTGTGTGTGTGTGTGTGTGTGTGTGTGTAAGTGGCACTAGAAGGGGCTGGAGAGATGATGCAGCAGTTAAGATCACTGAGTGCTCTTCCAGAGGTCCTCAATTCCCAGCAACCACATGGTGGCTTACAACATCTGTAATGGGAGCCGATGCCCTCTCCTGGTATGTCTGAAGACAGGGACAGTAAAAATAAATAAATCTTAAAAAAAAGAAAAGAAAAGAAAAAAAGACTTAAGCATTTCCTAAGTTTGTGTGTGTGTGTGTGTGTGTGTGTGTGTGTGTGTGTGTTTAAAGTGGTACTAGGAATCAAGCCTAAGCTTTTCCACATGTTAGGCAAGAATTTTACTGGCAGCCTTTTGCCTCTACACCTGACAGTAGATTATTGTTTTGTTAGGCTGTTTGGTAGGTTGGTTTTGGTGTTTTGATTTGGTTTTGAGACATAGTCTACCCTGACTAGCCTTGAGTTCATGATCCTCCTGCTTCAGCCTCCTAAAAGCTGAGATTCTAAACCTTCTGGATCTTGGGCCTCCTGCTGGGGGTGCTAATCCCACCCAGGAAAGCTCTACTCTTCAGGTTCCCCTCCAAGCCCCTCACGCCTCTAATACCCAGTCACACTGATGGTTAGGCTTCAGCGTTCTGTGGACACAAATATTTGTTTTATAGCAAATGCCTTCTTTAACGTGTACCCAGTAGTTGCCCAATTTTTCAGCCTCTGCCTCACAGGCCCAAGGCCCTGGGTGAGATTCCTAACACTACATAAAACAGCTGTGGTGAAGTATGCTCCTAACCCCAGGACTGGGGAGATAGAGGCAGGAGAACCAGAAGTTTAAGGTCATCCTCAGCTACATAGAAAGTTCAATGCCAGCCTGGGTTGCAGGCAACCCCACAGGAGGGAGGAGGAGGGAAGAAGGGAGAAGGTAGAGGAAGCGGGGAGGGGGAGGCAGGAAGGAAAAGAACAGTGACTCTGTGGGTGAAGCTGCTGCTGAACCAACACACACATAAACTTCCCTTCCAGGAGCAGAGACTGGAACTCCCTAGGGGACAGCAGACCAAATGTCAGCCTGACTTTGACTTCACTGTCAAGATCACAGACGGAAAGCAGAAAAGTCAAACGGGAGGGAAGAAGGACAATAAATGGCTGGCAACTTAGACAAAAAGCAAGGTGGCAGAGACTACCTAATGTGTGACACCTGCAAGCCAGTTACAACACCCTGTTCCCGCGGGCTTGGCTGGGATGCCAAGAGTGGAGGACTGAGTCCTGCGCCTCAGGCAGCAGGGGAAGCCTGGGGCACTTGAGGACTTGGTTTCATCTCATGAACCACAGCTAGGACTCACATTGTCACAGGAAAATATAAACAAGCTGAGTTCAAAGGCTGAGTCACCTTGCTGGATTATAAAGTCAACACTGCAGGCCATTGCTAGAAACTATCCCCACCCCCTTATGTTCAGGGAAAGTGGGGAAGAGCCCAAAAAGGTCCTAGTTAATGACTTGTTAGGACTGTAGCCCCGTGTCTAACACTGCTGACTAGACCTGACTACTCCTTTCGCCTCTAATGGTGACCAGGGATTGTCTAAGGTTTGTTCCAATTTTCTTTTTCTTTTTTTTTAAAGATTTATTTATTTATTTTATGTATGTGAGTACACTGAAGCTGTACAAATGATTGTGAGCCTTCATGTGGTTGTTGGGAATTGAATTTTTAGGACATTTACTCTCTCTGGTTGGCCCCACTCACTCTGGTCAACTCTGCTCCCTCAGTGCCTGCTTGCTCCAGCCCAATGATTTATTTAATATTATAAATAAGCACACTGTAGCTGTCTTCAGACACACTAGAAGAGAGTGTCAGATCTCATTACGATGGTTGTAAGCTACCATGTGGTTTCTGAGATTTGAACTCAGGACCTTCAGAAGAGCAGTCAGTGCTCTTACCCGCTGAGCCATCTTGTCAGCCCCTGTTCCAACTTTCAAGACCAATTATGAAGAGGAGGGGGTAGAGAGCTGTGGTGTCTTGAACAGAAAATGTCTCCCATAGGCCTGGATATTTGAACTCTTGGTCTCAGAGGTTATGGAAATTTTAGACACAGAGCCTTGTCGGAGTAAGCATCTCACTGGAGATGGACTTTGAGCATTTAGAGCTGTGGTTCTCCACCTTCCTGGTGCTGCAACCCTGTAACACAGTTCCCCATGTTGTGGTGACCCCCTAGCCATAAAATTATTTCTTTGGTACTTCGTAGCTGTAATTTTGCTATTGTTATGAATCATGATGTATTATCTGATGTGCAGGATACCTGATATTCGACCCTGTGAAAGGGTTGTTTGACTTCTAAAGGGATCATAACTCACAGGTTGAAAACTGCTGATTTAGAGTCTTTCACACTTCCTGTTCTTTCTTTTTTGCTTCCTGTATATGGTTGAAAATCTTGTTCCTGCCACCATGATTTCCCTATCTGTTGTCATGGCTCCCCTGCCAAGGTGGACTCCATCCCTTTAGAACCACAAGTCAGAACAAACCCTTTTATTTTTTTAAGTTGATTTTTGTCGGAGTATTTTATCACAGTCATGGAAAAGCAACTAAAACAGTAGGTTTCCAGAGTCTTGGTCAGATAAAATCCCATGGCGTATGTATGTGGATTTTACAAAACTAAGGAGGACCAGGAACCTTCTGATGTCTGCCCATGTGAATGTCTAGGTCTGAAGCTACAAGTGTGGAGGTATGCACACAAGGACTTGCCCTTGCTTCCTTCCCCTAACTACATACTCCCCCTCCTCAGCATTAAAGTGGCTTCCTGCTGTGAGAAGTCTTAGAGGCTGCAGAAAACCTCAGCATCTTGGTAGTTGGTCTGAGGTTCAACGCCTTCTCCCATCCACTCACTCACATGTTCACTAGGACAGACGTCTGATGAGGCTGTGAGCTGGGTGCAATGACTTTGGAGTAGGATGCTCAAGGAGAGATAGTTCAAGTTTAGATAAAAAGGATGGTTCAGGTAAAAGACAGAGCCTGTCCAGAGTCAGGGAAGCATGACTAGTGCCCGCATGCCAGTGGCAGAGTATTTAGGATGTAGAAGGTAAGGGCTAGAGATGAGCTGACTTAGAAAGGTCTTAAAGGCCATGCTATGTGGCTTACTGTAGCCAAAGAATTCTGGGAGGTTTTGGTTTTGGTTTTTAAGTATTCTATCGTACATGTATGGATAGTTTTGCAGGCATGTATCTCCATACACAACCAGTGCCAGGTGTCCATGATGGCCAGGAGAAAGTACTAGATGCCCTGATACTGGAGTTACAGTCACATGAACTGACCTAAGGATGCTGGGAATTAAACCGTGGTAGAGCGGCCTGTGCCCTTAATGGCTGAGCTTACTCTCTAGCCCTTCTGGAAGGTTTTTGAGAAGGAAATATTTGTTCTTATTCCAGCGAGTATTTTCAGAAGAGCCTGTCAAGACACAGGTAGAAGCATCGAGACCTCCAAGGGCCACACCCTTCCCAGCAGAGTGCTTCTTTGACACGGATCAGGCTGTTTCCAGACAAAGAAGTTGTCTGATAACCCCATAGCAAAGGTGACTTGCTAAGAGCAAGACCAGAATGAGGGGAGGGAATGGGGGAGGGCTTAAAACATAAAGAGACATTACTCTTTGAAGTTGGGCAAGTGCTTGAGAGTGATGTCTCATAGGACTGGAATGTGGCTCAGTGGGTAGAGTGTTCTCCAGGCATGTAGAAAGCCCTGGGTTCAACTCCAGCATTACCTATTCTGGGCTCAGTGGCACAGGCCTATAATAATAAATAAATTAGGAGGTGAAAGTAGAAGAAATTTAAGGTTATCCTCAGTTATATAGTGAGTTGGAGACCAACCTGGGCTACTTGTGACTTACTCTCAAAAAAAAAAACATGCTTTCTGAATTCTGTACCATGGTTATTTTGCTTGCCTTGTTCTGGTCCTGGTCCTGACACTAAACCCATCAACAGCAGGTCTGGTTTCAATCTCTCCAAGGGAGGGATGGTCACAGAGAGCCAGCAGTTCTGTGCTCATCTGCTAGATCCTTACATGTAAATGTAAAGAAGGCTGGCTGGTGTTAAGATAGACCCGGGTTCACTTCTCAGCTTTCTACTTTGGGCCTCAGTCAAGTGGAATGACTTCAGAAGCCTCGGGTTTCCTCTCATAAACCGTTAAGTGAGAATCTGAGCCGGACGGCAGTGAGAACCGAGCTACACAGATCCCAGACACGCTCGCTCGCTCAGCTTGCCCTCCTTCTCCTTGAAGGATGCTGGCACACCCTTAAAGAGCCGGGGACCCAAGGATGCTGGAGGGCACTTCTTTTGTAGCTCCAGTAAAAACAACATCAGTGTGCAAATGGCCTGGGGAAAGACATATTCCCCTCCTTTCCCTGGTTGTTAGTTTTCTGGCCCTGGATCCCATACTCTTAAAGACATGCTGCCTATTTGTATAAGTTTTCCTGGAAGGAGAGAAAAAAGAACTTTAAAGTAAACTTCTCGTTTTCTTTCTTTGTACAACTGCTATGGTGTGCCTACTATGTGCTTGATATCACCCTAATGCATCTGGGTGCCCTACGTGAACTACACAGTCTAGGCCTCTGCTCTCAGAAGCATAGGTTAAATAGAAGGGGGGAGGGGGTGCGTCTAGGCAGGCTCTGGGGAGGGTAGCCAGGGAATGAACAGTCAAACAACACAAGGGGAACAATCTCTAGAAGGAGCAAGTGCTAGGACAACAGGCAAGGCAGAGGGGTGACTGGGACAGGGGCAGCAAGAGGCAGCTCTGAGGACAGCTGTGGGCAGTACCTCTCTGAGGAAGTAATGTTGGAACTGAAATCTTGAGAATATGGAGCCATGGAAACAGGCGACGGCACTGTGAGCTGGAAGGGGAACAAGGGCACAGGCCCCAAGGCAGGAGCTGGAGATCTGGGGTAGTGCAAGCTTGGCATCAGGTGTGTGGTAAGGCCGGAATAGGTGTTTCTGGACTGGCTGCATCCTAGGCCTACTTGCAAGTCTTCATGCCCACTCCTTCACTTTATGTGGGTCATTGCTAACATCTTCCACAAGCGTGCTGACACGCCCTCATCTCGTACTTCTTCCTCTGACCTGGCCATAACGTCACCACCGATGATGTTTTTTTTTTTTCTTTGTTTTTTTTTTTTTTTTTTTTTTTTTTTCTGTAACCACAGAACATCGTTGGCAGAGGCATCTTGCCATTTCCTGCCCACGGTGAAGCCCTTGCTTCAGCCCGTTCTACCCCTTTTTCCAGTTTGTACGTTCCTGTGGGCAAAGGTCCCCAGGGACCTGGGCTCCTACATGCTGCAGCTCAAAGTCACGATACAATGTCCTTGCTTTAAAAATATCCACACCATATCTCTCCAGCCCAAGTCCCAGGCTTAATTTCACCGAATCTGATACTATCCACAGACTACCAGAGCCTTTCATAGAGAGAGCAGAATTAGGGATAAAGCCAGCCGAACATTTTGTGTTATCCCAACTTAAGGGGAAGTACCTTGCTCAAATATAGAATGCGACTTACAGATAGGCCAAAGGGTACCTCTAAAGTATAAAGCAAATCGTTTAAAATAATTAAAGATACGCATGAGACGTGGAGGCAATAAGGTTGTTGTGAGTTTGAGGTCAGCCTGGGTCACAGTCATAGTTCCAGGTCACCCTGGCCTACATTGTGAGTTCTAGGACAGCTTGGGCTACACAGTAAGTTCCAGGCAAGCCTGAACTACAGTGTGAGGACCATGTCTCAAAACAGACAAAAACCCCAAACAAAGCAAAACAACACCCAGAAAAGTCAGACATTGTTTGTATACATCTGGACTTTTCCTTTCCTTTCCTTTCCTTTCCTTCCCTTCCCTTTCTTTTCCTTTCCTCTTTTTGTGGTACTGTGGATGAACCCAAGATCTCGTGACTGATGGTGAAGTACTCTACCACTGAGCTTGTGCACATAGCCAGACTTTTTTGGGGGGGGGGTTTCAAGACAGGGTTTCTCTGTGTAGCCCTGGCTGTCCTGGAACTCACTTTGTTGACCAGGCTGGCCTCGAACTCAGAAATCCGCCTGCCTCTGCCTTCCAAGTGCTGGGATTAAAGGCATGCGCCACCACCGCCCGGCCTATAGCCAGACTTTTGAAATTACACACATTTACTCACCTACTTATCTGCATGTCTTTTTCACATATATGCCATGGTGCAAGTATAGAGGTCAGAGGACAACTTGAGGGAGTAAGTTCTGTCTTTTCCTTTTTGAAGCTTGGGGATCAAATCGAGGTCTAGGCTTAGCAGCAAGCACCTTTTATCCACTGAGCCATCTTGCCAGACCAACTGTCTTTAATTTCATTTTGAAACAGGGTTTTATTAGTTGAGCCTGGCCTTGATCCTGTAATCTTGCTGCCTCAGCTTCCATAGCACCTTGAATGATAGGGATGCATTACCACACTTGGCTTTATGCCAGAAGAAACTGACACCCAGAGACATCAAGTGACTTGCCAGGGAAACAGTGGTTAGAGCCAGCCCTGAAATCAGATCTTCTGAATAGAAATCTACTGTTCATAGATATTGCACCGTACTCATTCTATACCTAGTGGGGGCGGGGGTTGGAAGAGGATATTCTAGATCATTCTAAAGAGATACTGAGAGTGGGAACAAAAACTCACTAGACCTCCATCATTATTTTCTTTTCCTTGTCCTTAATGGTAAGCTCAACAGAAGAAAACCTCTTTTTGGAGAGAGTCAGCAGTAAAGTCTTTCTTAGGGATAAAGTAACCAGTGTACAACCAGCTGAGGGATAGCTTGTTTAACGCGTCCCTAGAAATACAGTCTCCCTTAATGACAGAGCTTTACAGAATTGGGTCTACATAAACCAGAACCATCCGCATCTTGCAGTAGACTACAGTCAATTTATAGTTTTCCCTGCTTTTCATTACATCTCTCTCCCAGGTAATATTTTTGGCATCTTATTTTTAGATATGGGTGAGGGGGTGGAAGAAGATTATTTTAAAAAACTGAAATCTAACATATATATCACTGGAGCCATATGTAATATTAAACCTATGTGCAATTTTAAATGATTCTTTCACACAGGCTCAACATGACAGCCGTAAAAAGAGTAGACTGGGCAGGCCATGCCGCACGCCTGTGGGCTGATGGCAGTGTTGCATCCAGGGGGATCATCCTTGCCTTCCTTTTGCACAGATGCAAGGGTGTGTTCAGGAAGGAGCCAGCTCTGGGTCTCTGGCAGCCCTTGGCTTACTTCCAGCATTGCTCTTTATCAACGTGGAATCTCAGCCCAATTCTTTCACTTCTTGGTGGTTATATAGACTCTAGGTGTATTCTTTACTTTTCTTGTTTTGTAACCAAATCCCCAACAAAGCAACTTAAAGGAGGAAGGGTTTATTTTGGCTCATGTTTTTTTTTTCATTTATTTAATTTTTATTTTATACCCTTTTGTGTTTGCCTGCTTGTATGCCTGTGTGCGGGTGTCATATCCCCTGGAACTGGAGCTACAGACAGTTATGAGCTGCCATGTAGGTGCTGGGAAATGAACTTGGGTCTTCTGGTAGAACAGTCAGTACTCTTATACCCTAAGCCGTCTCTCCAGCCCCATTTGGTTTATGATTATAGAGAATCTAGTCAGGTGGTATGTGGCAGGAATGTGGCAGTGACAGCTGGATGCAGGCTGTGGTGACAGGAGGCAGTCAGTCAGGAGGCAGGGGAGATGGATGCTCCCAGTCTGCTTTCTTTCTTCCTTGTACTCCATCCAGGGCGTCAGCCCTTCCCCATTCAGCCTCGGTCCTCCCTCCTCAGGTAAACCTCCCTAGGACCTCTTCCATGTATATAGCCAAAGGTATGTCTCCTAAGTGACTCCAAATCCTGTCAAGTTGAAGATGAAACCCAAGAAACAGAAGCATAGGTTTAAGAATCTGCCAGACTTCATGTAGCTATTGAGCAGCAGGTCAGGGCTAGAGACCATGGGTGTGACTCTTTACGTGTGTGACATGGTGCTTCTCCATGGGACTGTCAATCATTGCTAACTGCTAAAGACTTACATTCATTAACTGTGTCTGCCAGAGTCATGATGGTCAATTTAACTAGGAGAGAGGGCTCAGCAGCTACGAGTTCTTAGTGCTCTATCAGGAGAACTAGAGTTCAGGTCCTAATACCCACACTGCGCAGCTCACAAACACTGTAACTCTAGCTCCAAAGGAGCTGATGTCCTCTTCTGGCCTATTTGGGCACCTGTGCACATCCATCCATCCATCCATCCATCCATCCATCCATCTATTCATACATACATATATACATATGCACAGAAGGAATGAAAAAAATTAAAAATTAAAATATATCTACTTTAAATGACTATATCAAATGACTGTATGTATTTGTATAAATGCATATACACATATACCTACACTAAATAATATAAATAGAAAACAAATAATAGGCACTGGTCAGACTGAGAAAGCTGTATTTTTTTTTACAACACCTTGGCCATCTGTGCTGGGTTATGAGTCACGGGAGATGTTCAGCCTCACTCCTCCCAGCTCCACTTGTGTGAGAGCTCATATTTGGTTACCCATTCATGACCTCTTGTGATGACTGTCTCAGTTGTCAATTGGATAAGCTACGTGTGAGATGGGCCTCTGCACATGCCTGTGGCTAGTGATGTTAACTAGTTTAATTGAGGTGAGAAGACCCGTGATGGGTAGCACCAGCTTTAGGCAGGGGGTGCTGGACTGTATGAAAAGGAAAGGGACGGCTGAGCACACACATCCCTGCACTCTGCTTCCTGACTGTGGATGCCATGTGAGCAGCTGCTTCAACCTCTAAGCTGCTAGACTTTCCCACCAGGATGGAGTGTACTCATAACAAATTCTCCCTTCAGAGTATTTTATCACAGCAACTGAAAAAGAAATCAGGATATCCTCAGAGCTAGCTTTGAACATCAAATTGTGCTATCTGCCACAATCAAAGACTTCCATTCAGGGCTGGTGAGATGGCTTGGTGGGTAAGAGCACTGACTGCTCTTCCAGAGGTCATGAGTTCAAATTCCAGCAACGACATGGTGACTCACAACTACCCATAATGAGATCTGACGCCCTCTTCTGGTGTGTCTGAGGATAGCTACAGTGTACTTACATATAATAAATAAATAAATAAATCTTTGGACCAAAGCTAGCAGGGACTGAGCAAGCCCCTAGCAAGCAGAGTCTACTGGAGCAAGCAGAGGTCCTGAAAGTCAATTCCCAACAACTAGATGAAGGCTCACAACTATCTGTATAGCTATAGTGTGTACTCATATACATAAATTAAATAAATCTTAAAAAAAAAGACTTCCAAAAGTTTCGTGTTGTATACCAAGAAAGCAACCCTAGAAGACTTCCAAGATTAACTGAATGACATCTGTGACATTCTCATGATAACCCCAGACTGGCTCTGATCCCCTATCCTGGCTTTGAGTAGCTCTGTAACCTTGGGAACGTTGTAGTACCCTCTCTTCTGCTTCCTCTACGATTAGGTTGAGTCAGGGGAGATTTGAAATCCCTTCTGCTTTAAAAGTGTTTCAAGAGGATTGGAGAGATGGCTCGGTCAGTAACGTGCTTGCCATGCAGGCATGAGGGCCTGCGTTTGGATCCTCCAGCATCTTCATAAAAAGACCAGGCAGTGAACACCTCTAATTCTATCATTGGGAGGATGGTGTTTAGATCCATACATGAGTGGATTCCTGAAGCTTGCTGACCAGCCTGTCTAGCAGAATTGGTGAGTTCCAAGATGAGTGAGAGACTCTGTCTCAAAAATAAAATGAGGTGAAGCAATTGAAGAAAGCAACTCTGGCTTCTAAATAGACATGCGCATATGCACACGCACACGCACACACACACACGTCTTCCAGGCACTTTGAAGAGGGCGTGTTAATTTTTTTAAGTAAACTTCCCCCTCCAGCTTTACCTAGTATAAATGGGAGGGCACTAATGCCTAGTGGGTCTTCATTTAGGGGGAAAAAAATGGAATAGCGCTACCAGCCAACCCTCTTCCTAGACTATCCCATCACATTGAGCACTGCTGTCAAGCCAGAGGACATCCATGAGATCTGAAGAGAAAGGCAGCAGACACTCTCTCCTTGGTGGGTTCACAGGGCTTGGAGTCAATTCTTCACAGCGCCTGTGCTCATCCCTCCATATTCATGTAGCATTGTAACTGGTACCACGGACATCAGCCCCAGGATCTGTCACTCCAGAGGTGGTCTCTTGCGGGGTTGACCAGGAAACCCTTTTTATCTCCACCTGTAGGAAACAGTAAGGAAAGTCGTGTCTTAGTGGGAGCCTTCTACTCCCCACACTTCTGCTTGAAGGGAACCTGGCAAGGCTCCCTGTGTTCGATTCCCAAGAAACAGAGCCTCTTAGGATGCCTAGACTAGATGGCCTGGTGACTAGATTTGGAAAGTAGAGTGGGTTTTAAGTCATCTTCATCCCATGGCTTTTCCTTCCCCTGAAAGGCTCCAATGCCTCTGCAGAGAGCAGCAGGACAGGATAATTCAGAAAGGGAGAATGAGGGGCTGGGGAGCTGGCTCAGACACAAAGCTGAGGACTTGAGTTCAGATCTCCAGCATTCATAGAAGAGCCAGGTGTGGTGGCACACACCTATAACCTCAGCTCTGAGGTCACAGAGACAAGTGGATTCTAGGGACTTCCTGGCCAGTCAGCCTATATAAAGGACAAGCTTCAGGTTCATGACGGATTGTCTCAAGACAAAAGGATACCTGGAGTTGACCTATGGCTCCTACATGTGCATGCACAAGTAAAGGGTACTCACATGTGTGTACATACCACATTCACGACATGCATATCCATAGCCTCGTGTATTTGAATGCTTGGTCCCTAGTTGGTGGAACTGTTTTGGAAGGATTAGGTGTGATCTTGTTGGAGAAGGTGAGCCACTAGGGGTTAGCTTCAAGGTTTTATTTATTTATTATTTATTTTTATTACAGATTTATTTATGTTCTCTATATATGAGTACACTGTTGATGTCTTCAGACACAGCAGAAGAGGGCATCAGATCCCATTAGAGATGGTTGTGAGCTACCATGTGGTTGCTGGGAATTGAACTCAGGACCTCTGGAAGAGCAGCCAGTGCTCTTAACCACTGAGCCAACTCTCCAGCCCCAGGATTTGAGGTTTTTGAAGCCCAAGCTAGGCCCAGTCTTTCTGCCTCCAGCTTGTGGATCAGATGTAACCTCTCAGCTACTGCTCTAGTACTATGCCTACCTGCCGCATGCTCTCCAATGTAAATGTTTTCTTTTATGAGCTGCCTTAGCTATGGTGTCTCTTCACAGTAATACCTAACACACACACACAGATACAAGAAAGAACAGTAACTAGGGTAAGGCAGCTCTAAGACCTGCTGAGTCTGTAGAAGCAGGCAGCCTACTGGCTGTGTGTCCATGGGAAGGTTGCCTTGCCTCTCTGGCTGAGCTTCTTCCTCTGTAAAATAGGAATGACAAGAGACTCCACCTTGTGGGACTCTATAAGAATAAGTAGTGACTCATGATGAGGGACACTGCTCAATACAGTGTCAACAGTAGTTACTACCGCGTGAGCACTGTTCAATAAGTGTCATGACAAAAATAAATGGCAGGCATGGCTGAAGTTTTAAGTCCATGGGATCCATAGCCACTCTAGACAAACTACCCAATCCTGTTGGCAGAGTCCTCCCCAAGGGTCCAAGAGCAAGAGGAGAGCAGATGAAGAAGGTAGAGGCAGGCTGCATGGGTTATAATGTATCCCTCTCCTGAGCCTCCCACCCACCTCCTGCTTCTAGTCTTTGTTTATCAAACAGTAAGCTTCCTGAGGAGCTAATATAGAGGCTTTTGCTTTCTTGGTCTCTGAGGCACAACAAGCTTTCAAACAAAGAAGAGACCTCCATCCTGCCTGCCCCCAACTGTGCGCAGTGTTGTGGGGAAGGTGGTCTCTTTCCTGCTCAGGTTTTGCAGAGCCTGAACTCTAGAGGCAATCAAAACAAGCTGCTCACTTGAGGACCTTCCATCCCTGCCAGCTTGATGACTCCACCCAGAGGACGGAGAAGGGTAATGAGAGGATGACAGACCTAAGAAGCCTGGATCTGGGGCAGAGAGGAGCTTATGTGACACTTTCTCCTGTCCCTGTAGGCCTGGATGCCTGGTTCCTGAGCTGACTGTCATAAATATCCATAATGTCACAAGTATATATAATTTCAGTGACCTAGCTACACATAGGAAGTGGCCATTGTTCTGGAAAGTTTTAGCTGCTCAGCTCAGCATTCTGCTAATAAATAGATGGTGCAGAGAAGACATTTGGGCTGATAAATTATTTCTGACTATCAAGGTGTCCATAGACAATTCCTTTTCCAGATTTCCCATAATGCCTAACTTAAGATCCTGTGAATATGAACAGAGAACACTGGATACCTTTAAACATTTCTCTAATTTAAAAATATTTGTGTTTTTTTTTTTTCTGTCTTAGTCACTGCTCCGTTGCTGAGAAGAAAAAGAAACCACAGCCAAGGCAATGATCATAGAAGAAAATATTTAATTGAGGGCTGGCTTACAGTTTAAGAGGCTTAGTCCATTATCATCATGACAAGGAGTGTGGCAACTCACATGGATCAGTAGCTGAGAGCTACATCCTGATCAGCATGGAGAGAGAGAGAGAGATAGAGAGAGAGAGAGAGAGAGAGAGAGAGAGAGAGAGAAGCGCTGAGACCGGACCTCAGGCATGGGCTTTTGAAACCTCAAAGTCTACCCTGAGTAACACACTTCCTCCAATAAGGTCATACATCTTAATTCTTCTAATCCTTTCAAATAGTGCTACTCCCTGATGACTAACAGCATTCAAATCTATAAGCCTATGGAGACCATTCCCTGGGCCCTACAGACTTATAACCATATCAAAATAGAAAAACACATTCAGTACAGTTTCAAAGGTCCTCACAGTCTCAACACTGTTTAAAAGTCTGAAGTTCAAAGTCTCTGAGACTCATGGCAGTCTTTTAACTGTAACCTCTGCCCTCCCTAAAAAAGCAGCTTACATAGTTTGAAAATACAATAAAACAGAAAGAAGAGCTGGCGAGGTCTTGTCCAAAGTTACCACTCCCTTTATCCCATTTACTATCGGATTTTTCTTCTTGTTGTTGTTGTTCTTCTTTAGTTTTGTTTGCTTTTTTTTTTTTTTTTTTTTTTTTTTTTTTTTTTTTTTTTTTTTTTTTTTTTTTTTTTGAGACAGAGTTTCTTTGTATAGTCTTGGCTGTCCTGGAACTCACCCTGTAGATCAGGCTGGCCTTGAACCCAGAGATCTGCCTGCCTCTGCCTCCCAAGTGCGAGGGGTCAAAGGTGAGCACCACACTTTTTATCTCTTTGAGCACATGCCTTAGCTCCAGCTTCACCGTTGCTCGGTATTCCTTTCTCCTCAGATTGTACATTTTGTATTTCTCTTTATCTAGTTTGCTCCTTTTCATTACGGATCTGCATAAGAGTGGTGACTAATCACCTCATGATACAGTCAATACTAGGCAGTCTTGAAATCTCTGCTCAAGCCATGAATCCAAAAATCTTCAACTTAGTCTCAGGCAGATTTCTTTTATAGGACAAACTAAAAAAAAAAAGCCACATTTTTTATTATCATTATTATTATTATTATTATTATTATTATTATTATTATTATTATTATTTAGCCAAAATAACACAAGAATGGTTTCTAGCTGGGAGGTGGTGGCACACGCCTTTAATCCCAGCACTTGGGAGGTAGAGGCAAGTAGATTTCTGAGTTCGAGTCCAGCTTGATCTATAGAGTGAGTTCCAGGACAGCCAGGGCTCTACAGAGAAACCCTGTCTCGAAAAAAACAAACAAACAAACAAAAAACAACCAACCAAACAAAAAGAATGGTTTCTGGACCACTTCCTAATATTCTTCATCTCTGAAGCCTCTTGATCTGTGCTGTTCTAATTTGCTCAGCTCTTAGCACCACTGTCTTCCATGCTCCTACTAGAATGGCCCATTAAGCCCTTGATTAAAGCATGCAACTGCGTTTGTAATCCAAAGTCTCAAAGCCAAATAAAAGCATAAAAGCATGGTCAGGCTCATCACAGCAACACCCTGCTCCCTGGTATCAACTCCTTGTCTCAACCAAGGTCCTACTGCTGTGAAGAGACACCATGACCAAGACAACTCTTGTAAAAGGAAGCATTTGATTGGGGGTTTGTTCACAGTCTCATAAGTTTAGTCAGGTACCATCAGGGCCAGGAATCGCTGGCACACATTTTTATTGGCAGTAGATCCACTGGCCAAGAGAGAGACTTTGGCTTAAGCACGGGCTTTTGACACCTCAAAGCCCAGCTTCAGTGATACACTTCCTCCAACAAGGCCACACTTAATCCTTCTAAAAGCTTTCAAATAGTGTCATTCCTGGGAACTAATCGTTCAAACATATGAGCCTACGGGAGCGATTCTTATTCAAACCACCATGGCCATTGTCCCAGCAAGTTTTAGCTGCTAAACTCGGCATTCTGCTAATAAATATATGGCGTAAAGAATAAATTCCGACTGACAAATTATTTCTGAATATTGAGGGGTCCAAAGAAGATCTCTTTTCAGCTTTCCCATAATGTCCAGTTTAAGATCTTGTAAATATGAACAGAGAGCGCTGGAAACCCTTAAAATTTTTTTAGAGTTAGATTTTTTTTTTGAGCAGCATCTGTCTATATAGTCTTGATTATCCTAAAACTATGTAGATCAAGCTAGACTTGAATTCACAGAGACCAGCCTGCCTTTGCCACCCAAGTGCTAAGATTAGCCTAATGACATCTTCCCCGCCCCAAGATTTCATTTATTATTTTTGAACCATGTGTGTCTTTGTTACATGAAGTTACCCTTAGGGTCTAGAAGTGGGGGTCGGATCCTTGGAGCTGGAATTACAGGAGGCTGTGAACCATTTATCAAGAGTGCTCGTACTCAAACTTCAGCCCTCTGCAAGAACAGTATATACTCTTGGCTTCTAAACCATCTCTCTCTAGCCTCTGGACCTGCTTGTTTGTTTCTAAAGATAATCTCTTGTAGTCCAGGCTGGCCTTGGACGCCTAATCTTCCTGACTTTGTCTTCCCAGTACTGGGAATTACAGGTGTGTTTCCTCATGCTCCACATTTCTCCAGTGGCCCAGCACACAGCTCTCGTGGCAGGCTGACAGGGTGAGTCTCTTTGCTAGGCTAAGGGAGCACTCACATGCCTGCTTCTCTGCGAAGAGATGCTGACTGGGCACAGTGGGCAGATGGGAGCCAGCAGCTTCTCTGTGGACCCCCTGGTCCTGTGAGCATAATGCTAAAGGTTAATAATAATCACAACAGGCAGGCAGCCCATCACTGCCTCTCTGTCTGGCTGAGAGGTTTACAACTTAAACTCACGGCAGAGGGAGAAATTGGCTCAATCACTTGGAGTAACGGTACATGAAGAGCCAGTTGGGCATGACCACTACTTAACTCAGGGAGCCGGGGCTGCTGCATTTACCATCCGTACACACTAATAAACACAAAATGCTACAAGGTGAAAATTAACACTGCCCGCCACCCACCTAGCCTTGCTTTCCATTTGCCAGCTTGCCTTACTCTTTACTAAATAAAGGGGACCACACTGGGAGAACAGGGCCACAATCTACTGTGCTTAACCATAAGTTGAATCCAAGAATTAAAGACCACTGTTTTTGGAGGGGATGGTGGTGGCAGTCAGGGTCTCATGTAAATCCAGGAACTTGGAACTTGGCCTTGAACTTGCTATGGGCTGGAGATGACCTTCAACTTCTGATCCTCCTGCTTCTACCTCCCAAATACTGAACCTACAGACAAGCCCCATTTTTACAGTGCTGGATATTAGACCCAGGGCTTCATGCATGCCAGGCAAGCACTTTCAGCTGAGCTACATCTCCAGCTGTCTACTTCATTCATTTAAAAAATATTAATTTAAATTTGTGGGGAGGTGCACATGCATACACGTGCACGCTCCTAAGTTCATGCATGTACACCATGTACATGAGTCCTCAGAGGCCAGAAGACACATCACATGCCCTGGAACTGGAGTCACAGATAGTTGTGAGCCACCATGTGGTTGCTGGGAATTGAACATGAGTCCTCTGGGTGAGCAGTCAGTGCTCGTAACCACTGAGCCGTCTCTCCAGCCACAACTTCATTCTTTAAATGAGACGTAAGCTGGACAGTGTGGCGCATACCAATAATATCAGTACTTGGCAGGCAGAAGCAGGAAGATTACTGCAAGTTCAGGGCCAACCTTGACTCCATAGTTGAGTAGCAAGTCAGCCAGGGCTACATAGCAAGGCCTGCCTCAAAAAGGAAAACCAATCAACCAGCCAAGAGTAAAACAAAAAAACAGGAGAGAAAGAAGGATTTAAAATTTACCAGCTCTAAGAGCTTCTCTTAAATTCTCCTATCAGAATGTTTGATGGGGTAAGCAGAGAGAAGCCTGGCATCATTGCTGATACTATCTAGTGTTCCTTTCTTTTAGTGCTGGATTGGCACTCAGAGCCTGGCCTGTGTAGGTGAGTGTTTCTCCACTGAGTACCGGGCTTTGTTTTTGGAATGAGGTCTCACTAAGTGGTCCAGGGTGGTTTTAAACATCTCCACCCCAGACATCCTCCTATCTCAGCGAGGGACTATAGACAGCCAAGACCTGGATGGCTTTCAGATCTTTGAGCATCCTCCCAGTGACTTTAGTGAGGTTTACTCCATGATGTCCCACAGTTTCCGGGCAAGGATTTGGCAAAGAAAGGCTCACTCAGATCCTGTGTGGGAGATATGGTACTGAGTCCCTCAGATTAGAATGGAACCTAAGGATTCAGATTCCAGTCATCCCCATGGCTCTGCTTCCAAAATATCCGTGCTGTGGGGGTCAGGTCATAGGTAAAAAATACAATGGAGAGCTCTAAGCCGAAGTTTAGGATAGGGCCCAGTTCAGGATATATTCACGAATTCACTTGATCTATCTATCTATCCCCCAAATTGCCAGCTAAATTCTGAGCTGGGAGAGAGAACAGAACACTGAGCAGGACTGAGACCTGGCCTTCTGGAAGCTTCCGATGGAGGGACTGGTCAGAGAGTCCAGATCCAAGGCAAATGCTGGGAAGAATGATGATAAATGTCCAAACAGTGCAAAGGGACTCACGGAGGATGGGAAGATTAATTCTGACAGAGGGTAGAGTGGGGAAGATTACTGAAAGATCTAGCCATGGCTTTCAAAAGAGAGAGAGAAAAAAATGGAGCTGGGAAGGGAGGCAGAGAACCGAGTCTGGCCTGGAGCCCACAGCAACCTCTGCTCTGGGGCATGTTCCAGACTCCCACCCACTCAGCACAGAGGGCAGTACCGTGAACTGTTCTCCAAGCAAAAGCTCTAAGCATTCTTTTATGTCATTTTAAAAACTGATATAAATTTTAATTTCTAATTTATAGTATAGTAGCATTTGTTTTGTTATAATTTTAAGATAATTGGTTTAAATTACCAGTCACTGAACAGCATAACTTCATCTTGTGGTTTGTGAAACCCTGACATATAATTTCCTTAATTTTTTTTGGAAAGGCACAGTGGCGTATACCTTTAATCCTAGCACTCAGGAGCTCAAAAGACAGATAAGCAGATTACCATGAGGCAAGTCTGATTTATATAACAAGTTCTTGGCCAGCCAAGACTACATAGTGAGTCCCTGTCTCAAAAGAAAAAAAAAAATTTTTTTTTTTTTTTGAGAAAAAGATCTCACTAAGTAGGGACCAGGTTGGTTTTGAACTTGCAGAGATACTTGCTTCTGCCTCCAGAGTTCTGGGATTAAAGGTATGCACAACACATCAGGCTCCACACACAGACATATTTTATATTTTATATGTCGTGTGTGTGTGTGTGTGTGTGTGTGTTGTGTGTGGAAGCTTCCACACAAACACAATGTGGAAGTAGAAATCAGGGGACACCTTGTAAAAGTCAGATTTCTCCCTCCACCATGTGGACTCTGGAGCTGGGACTCAGGTCATCAGGCTTGACAGCAGGTATCTTTGCCTACTGAGCCATCTCCTTGGTCCCTGACGCTTTCTATTTGAAGAATAACTCCAGAAACTCAGCTCTGGAAGTGTGGCTGGAAGCCGAGGGTTCATGGGTTCTCCTGATTTGCCTTCTCTCTCTGGGTCGGGGTAAATGAAGCTGTGTGCCAGGAAATGGCAGTGATCCACTCCGAACATCTTAGGAGGCAATGTTGTCATTGTGTGAGTGTGCTTCCACAGACCAAGGCAGCATGAATGACATTACCAGCTTCACAGACACTATCTTACGGAACACTGTCATATATGTATGCCCACTATTGACCAAAATGTAGTTATGATGTGCCTAAACATACTCTACTTTAAGGATCCTCAGGAGGCCAGACCTTGTTTTCCAAACAGACAACAGTAACCACAGGTGCAGCCAGTAGTGGGGGAATAAAGTGGTTTCCATACATTTCTTTATTATTAGGAAAGAAAGGTCAAGTAACACACATTTGAGGAGAAGGTGGCCCTAGTAGCACCTCCAAGAATTGTGAGCTTCTCTTCCAGGCTTTATCCATAACTATGGCACACCCTCTATTAAACAGCTATTTTGTCCTATGCCCCACCTCCCCATAGCCTTGGCTGGTATAGAAGTAGCTAAGTAAACCTTGCTGGCCTCAAACACACATAGACCCTCTGTCTCCTGAGTGCTTGGACTAAAGGCATGAGCCACCATGTCTGCCTTTATTTCTTTGAGACAAGAATATACTATATAACTCTAGTTAGCCTGAAATTTGCCTTGTAGACCAGGCTGGCCTCAAATTCACAGAAATCTATCTGTCTATGCTTCCCAAGTGCTGGGACTAAACCAGCCACCATGCCCAGCCCTGCTAATCTTTTTAAAGATTTATGTTTAGTTGGGATTGTGTGTGTGTGTGTGTTACATGTGAGTGGGAGTGCTTGAAGAGCTGAGAAGAGGGTACTGGAGCTCCTGGAGGAAGAATTACAGGCAGTTGTGAGCCGCTCCACATGGGTGTTTGGAATGGAATTCCGGATCTCTGCAGGAGTAACAAACATGACTTCTTTCTTACAAAAAGATCTACTCATTTTCACTTTATGTATGTGGATGCTTTGCCTGCATGTATATCTGTGCACCATGTATATATCTGCTGCTCACAGAGGCCAAAGAAGAAGGTAATGGTTCCCCTGGAACTGGAGTTATAGGCAGTTGCAAGCTGCCATGTGCATGCTGGGAACCAAACCCAGGTCTTCTGGAGGACCAGCCAGTGTTAGTCAGCACCGTGGCATCTCTCTCCAGCCCCCAAAGAGCCTGGGAATCAACATCTGCACGGGTAAACTGGAGTGTTAAATGGCTGCCGACTGAGAGTTGAACACCTAAAAAAAGTGACACGCTCCTCTTCTTCTCTGGTTCCCAGCAAAGTAACAGAGAGTTTTGTTTGTTTTAAAGGCCCCGTTTCCCCAATGAAAACTTGGGGGTTAATTTTCGGCATGGTGCCTGGGGACTGAGTGGTGGGACTCTCATTACCTATAATGGGAGTCATACCAATTCCCTCCGTGCATGCTATATGGAAAATGCACCCCTCGGTAGCTACAAAATTTTGGTTTTGAAATTGAGGCTTGTCTTTCTCAGCACAAAGCAGATTTCTAGAAACACCCAAAGCTATCCTGTGTTGGCCTGAGGCCCTTGCGAGTTCATGTGTAAGGAAGAAGATGCTTGCGTGTGTGTGTGTGTGTGTGTGTGTGTGTGTGTGTGTGTGTGTAGCCCCTCTCCAAACAGCAACATTAAAACATTGCACCTTGTAGCTGATGGCGGTAGTTGCTGTATCTCACCCCAAAGCTCTGTTGGGAACCCTATAAACCTGGCACACAGTTTGTGACACCCAGTGAAATGCTGCGTTTTCCCATAATAACCTGAACCCCGCTGCCGGTCATTAAGGGACCTCTCTTATTAAACATCTCTGTTTTTAAATGGCTGCCATCATCTGGTCCCAGTGTACATTAAATCCCATTATAATTATAAACACACTTTACCATAACATCCCTTGCAGATCTCATCCACACTGCCTACCCCCTCAGGGCATCTTTGCACTAATAACAAGTCAGATTTGCTCTCTGAGTTGACAACACGAGGCCCCGAACACCATTTGCAATATGTTGGGTAGAGAAAGGGAAGAAAACACTTTCTTGTCCTCAATCACAAAGATCTTGGGGGATCACAGTGTCCCCAAAGCTGCTGG
>NW_022196906.1:42836255-42866844 GCF_008632895.1 Mastomys coucha | reverse complement strand
AAAAATCCTTTCTTTGTTCCTCTTTGAAAAGTTCTCTAGCCAGGTGCATCGGTCCATGGAGGTTATATAGTGAGACACCGCTTCAGCCACCCAATGGTTCCCATAGATGCCAGCGAGGGTGATGGAAATTATCTGACTGGCTTTCCTGAGCCTAAAGTACCAGAACACACAGGTCCCCCTCAATACTTTGCCCTTCGATTTTTGGAAAGTGTGTCTCCTGATGCTGTTCCACTTAATTCACTTACCGAATGCAGAATAGGCATGTACACACCACACTCACCGTGTGGTGGTGGGGAATCAAATCCAGAACTTGATGTTTGCTAATCAAGGACTCTGAAGTAAACTGTATCCTCAGCCCAAAGACTCCAGACTTGCCATTCACATGCAAGTAAAACACTCAAGCTCTTGAATGTCTCTTAGACGTTTTACTGTCATTCAAAACTCCTTTTCAATAGTCTGAGTTCCCGGGGAAGGAAGGAAAGAGCAAGAAGCCTTATAGAATAGTCAAAGAGTCACTTTGGCTGGTGCTCTGCTACAGAGCCCTGTCCTCAACAGAGAAAGAAAAAGAAACTAAAAGCCCTCGGTTATTTCTTTCATATCTCTCAGTAGAGTCTAGGTAATCTAGACATGAAGAACCGAGCTGTGCTATTACACCTTGTGATTCAAAGCACCATGTTGGATTCGAACAGTCTCTGACCCTCGAGTTTCTTATCTCCCCAAATGAGGATGGTCTTGGAACACCAACAGGGTTGTTAGAAGGACTAACTAAAACAAGACAGGAAATGTATTAAGATTCTCAGGGAACGCTCTGAATGAATCATTACCCCCACCACCTCCTTCTTATATGTTTCTCTCAGACTGGATATACTCTTCCACTAGCTGAGCTTGGAGAGGCTCTATGGCTGGGAGGTACAGAGGGAAAAGAGGAGATGAAGGAATGAGGGATTTGTGGTGGTATTCAGCCCAATGGTTAGCTCACCTCTGTCTCTGCTTCTAGCATGACTAAGACTGAGACCTCTTGCATTTTGTCAGAAAACCTTAAATCAAGGTTCTATGTTTTTGTTTTGTTTTTGAGAAAAGGTCTCACTAGGGTACCTGGGACTGGCCTCTAACTCACGGCTTGACTTGGCTCTGTCTCCATATTGCTGGGGTCAAAGGAAAGCACTACCATGTCCAGTGGTCTTTTGCCTTTTCAGGAACTGATTTTTCCGGTTTCCCTACTACATCTTTGAAGTAAAAAAAAAAACAAAAAACAAAGGTAATGGAGAGAGAGAGAGAGAGAGAGAGAGAGAGAGAGAGAGAGAGAGAGGGAGGGAGAGAGATTGTCTCTTGATTTTCTATATTGCTTAGTTTTAGGCCTTACCATATGAAATCTCTCAACTGGGGACTCTCATTGCTTTCCAGGATCCAAGGACACAGCTCTGGCTATAAATGGTGCTGGTTTGGGAGTGGGGGCTGCTGCTGCTTTATCTGGGCCCAATAAACCTTATCAAACTGCTGTGCGGCCAGCCTTCATCGCTAAGTGGAAATGCTCTGGAGCCCAATGTTGGCACCCAGCCCACAGCCTCGCCTGCCTTCTCCCTTTCAGTTACCTTCCCCACCTCTTAAATCTAGGCATTACTCTCTCTTTAACACTTCCTAACAAGGGCTGGGCTCTTTAATGGGCAGAGTTTATGAAGCAAGGGAGATTTTCACATAGAGTGAGTATGGTTGGGGTTGGGGGAGGCCAGAGCCAGGCAGGAATTGTTCTTTCGTCTCCATTGTGTCTACGGACTCTCTTTCTCTGATTTGAGGATTAATGGGAGAATAGGATCAGAGGTTAATCGTGTGCCTCTCCAGTGACTGCTGGAGAGAGGGTAGTAGGTGGATGTGGACCCTAGGTAGTAAGCCCTCTTTAGACAGGACCTCAAAAAGCTCAATGCTCCATTCCCATGGCCAGGCATCCATTCTTTCCTGCTCCCTTCTGCTCATCCATTCTTGCTTTCTTTATATGGCAATTCCTTTCTAACTTCCTCAAATCCCTTCTTACAGAGGGTTGGCTTTAACTTGAAAAAAATCAGGTAGTCTTTACACAAGTTTGCATCTTGTTGTATACCAACTGACTGGGGGAGGGGAAGTCTCTCCCCTTGCCTCATCCATGTGACTTTGCCTATGAGAAGGCAACGCAATTGCAGTTTTCTTCCTTCACTTTCCAGTGCTCCGTTCTGCTGACTTCTCTCTCCCACTTGCTAATCTGAGAATTGGAGTGTCACTTGTTAGGATGCCTTGTCATAAATGACCACCACGTTAACAGCCCGGTGCAGACCGTGTCTAAGCTTTGCCACTTGGTCTTCGTGGGTTTTTGTCTCCGTTCACCGCCCACCTTCCTTCTCCTTTCGCTCCTGGGGAATCAAGATGGGATTCTCTGATTCCAGTGGGAGACCCTTGGGCATAGCACTCCTACCCTGAAGCCTGGAACTAAGACCTTAGTACTTAGCCTTTAATCCCAGCATTTGGGAGGCAGAGGCAGGCGGATTTCTGAGTTCGAGGCCAGCCTGGTCTACAGAGTGAGTTCCAGGACAGCCAGGGCTATACAGAGAAACCCTGTCTCTAAAACACAAAAAAGGAAAAAAAAAAAAAAAAACCTTAGGACTTGAGAGTGTAGCTGTGTGGGTGACTTTTCTGAGACCCCTGGGTGGCGCTCTCCACCACACCCCCAACAACATTGCGCTGGGGCTTTTGCCGGAGGCCAGAGCTCAGAAAAGTACCTTCCAACCCCAATTCCCCCTCCACCCCCGCTCAGCTTCGTGTGAAAAGGAGGAGACGGAGCTTTCCGCAGGTAGAGGAGGGAAATTTTCTTCTTTGGTCTCTCTCCCCTACGGTTTGTCATCTCAACTACGCCCTTTAAAGTGGGCCCGCAGCTGAGGGAAGAAAGTACTCTGGAGCGGCCCAGCGACCTTCCAAGCTTCCAGGTGCTCCGGAAGGCTGAGTGAGCTGAGCGAGGCGCAGGTTCTTCAGAACTTTCCATCCAGGTTCCTGGGGCCGGGGAAGATTGGGGGTGGGGTGGGGAGGATGCCCGAGATTGGGAGTGAGAAAGTATTACTACTCAGGTCTTCCCATCTCAGTTTGCAACAATCTAGATTGCAAAACCCAGGTGCTGCCTCCTACCAGGTCTCTACTGGCCCCTCTGGATTTATCTGGCCAAATCGCGCTAACTCGAACGCTCACCCCTGCGGGCAGGCATGAAGAGGCCTGGTTTGGGACTGGAGAAGCGACCCATTTAAAGCAAGTGTTTAGGGTAAGAGAGGATGCAATCCGAATCCCGAGCAAAAGTGAAAGGCTAGATGCCACACACTGAACTGGTGCAAATAATAATAAAAATTAAAAAAAAAAAAAAAAAAAAAAAAAAAAAAAAAAAAAAAAAAAAAAAAAAAAAAAACGGAGCAAAACTGCGCTCTTGAGCACCGGATTTGGGGGAGTTGGGGGCGCGGGATACAACCGTATGCCCAGTGGAAATGAAAAAACCTGGGGCTAACGTGGGAGCTGCTCCTCCCTCTCATCCTTCTGACCCCTTGGGGGTTGCTAGGTCGTCTCCGGCTCCTCTTCCTTGCAACCTTTTGCCCTCTCCACCTAGCCACGAGCAGCAGCCGCTGGCGCCGGGGCAGCAGCTAGATGTCAGGAGAAGCCCGGAGCGCCGAGCGCTGGGAAGGGAGGGGAGCGCCCGGGAAGGGAGGGCAGGGCTGGGAGCGCGCACGGGCTCTGCCAGGGCGGGGGTGGGGCGGGGTGGGCGGGCCAGGGCCGGCCAGGGGGAGGGGAGGGGGCAGCTGTGGGCAGGGAGCCGGGCTCGGCCGCCAGCACTAAAGATGGAGAGGCGCCGGGGCCTCGCAGGGGAGGGGGCTCGGCGTTGACGTGGGACGCGGCGGAGGCGCCGCAGCCGGTGGTGATTTGCTAACCTAGCGGCAGAGAGGAGTTAAGGGTGATGAGAGCGGGTACTGCGAACTGCCGGGCGATGCCGCCGCTGCCGCCGTGAGATCCGGAGCAACAGTTCCCCAGCAACACCCCTTCCCCGATCCAGGCACACCCCTAACCCCCCAGGCACGCACACCCACCCCAAGCTCCAGGCTCTGCAAGCGGTAAGTGTATGTGTGTAGGGAACCCGGGAAGGACTCGCACCGCCCAGCGACCGCCTCCCGCCAGGGCGCCCTGGGGCGGGAGAGGTTTAGGCGGGTGGTGCTAGCTTTGGCCACTCGGCCGCTGAGCTCGTGCGGGGTTCTCTGGTTGCTGCTGCAGCCGCGATCGTCCGTGCTGGTTGGGGGTCAACTAGAAAGCGGAGCTGAGGCTGTCAGCTTGGGCGCAGCTGCCTCACCAACCTTCCTCCTCCGGGCACGGTCCTGTCCGGGTGAGAGGTGGCAGGCCGGGAGGTCTGCCAGGGCTGCGGGCGCGTGGAGTCGGGGACTGGGTGTCTTTGTACAGGCAAGGGTTGGCGGAGGAGCAGAGAGCCTGTGGGTGCTCATATGTATGCGGACCGGTGCACTTAGCGTGAGATAGGATTGTGTCTTATTTATTTGTGTTTATTCGCTGGCGAGCTGGGGAGCTAGAACCGCAGAAAGCGAGGAGTGAACCTGGGGGGCGGGTAGGAGGGGACTGGTACCCGCTCGGGTTTTGTTTTCTTTAGAGAAAACGTGGTGGGATTTTTTTTTCTTCTTCTTGATTGGACTTGATGCCCCCTTTTAAGGAGAGTGGGAAGCTTCGGAGAGACTCTGGCGCTCCGGGTCCTCCTCGGCTCTCGGTGGGAACAGTCCGTGAAGCCGGAGCTCGCTGTGCGCTCCCGGCCGCGCACGGTGGGTTCCCAGCTCTGCACCTGATGCATTCGGGATGTCTTTCCCACCCTGGCGCGCCGCAAGCTTGCCCAGCCCCTCGCACGCTCCCGCACGCGCTCGAAATGCGCACGATCCTGCCAGCCTGCGGACCCCACCGGAATGCACAGGAGCGCACCGCTGCAACCAGCTCGCCTCCTCCCCGCCACGCTCCCAGCGTGTCTGACTCGGGCACGCCGGCAGCTGGTGCGGGAGGCCGGGGTCCCTGCTGGTGGCTTCCCTGGGATCCCGATCTTGGGTGGAAGGTGGAGGACTCAGAGATCTCACTTTGCCTCCAACTACACGCCTCGGGGTTTTTGTGCTTCCTTTTCGCCCCCGGGGGATTGCGCCGCCCGGCCGGCCTAGCAGCCGCGTCCAGCCCGCTCGGACCTTCTCCTTTCCCCGGTCTCTTTCGCTTCCCTCCCTTTTCTTAGCTCTGTTCCCTTTCTTCCGGGCACCTGACTCCCGGGGAAAAGTTGCTTTCCCAAGTTTGCCAAAGTGCTATGCTAGTCTCAGCGGGGGTCTCTGGGAACAAGGGGTGTGTTGCGCCTTCGATCCTCGGAGCGGGGTTAGCGCTGGCTTTGCCCAGAATCGGCTGATCGCAGCACCAAGCGACGGTCGGACCGCTGGATCGCGGGTGCAGAGCCGCGGGTTAGGGAGAGGACACCTTAATTTCCCTCAAGGCCCCAAAAGGCTCCTTTGGGGAAAAGTATTTGGGCAGTGAACGAACCTTCTTTATTTTGGCTTCTCCCCCCCTTAGTTCTCCAAATCTCTGATCTCTCCGGAAAGCACACCATGTTCATGAAGCCTTTGATGAATGGGTATCTCACCCTTGTTGATGCCCTCCGTTTCCACTTTGGGGTGGGCAGTAAGAGTGGCCAGCCACTACTGTTAACTCTTTCTGCATGAGCTTGGCGCCTAAGAGTCCCTAAGACTCCTCCTGTTGAGGGCGAAGGCAAGCCCTGGGAAGCCTAGCTCTCTCCACTCTCTCTGCAGGCTGTGTGAAATGTTGGCTACAGAAGGACAGAGGTTGGGACCTTATCCCATTAGGTCTTTCTGCCCACGTCCCCCAATGGCTGTTCAAAGTCAGGAGCCTCTCAGTCAACCAGAACACATTCTGGGAGAGGCCTTTGTGTCCCAGCTCTGTCTTTCCTTCCTTCTGGGCTTAACTCACACCAGAGATGCTGGTGCCAACGTCACTTACAGAACCATATTCAGTGTCAGGTTTTCTACTTGTCACTGGGCTTGCCAACATCTGGGAGGCATCCAGTCTGGCGTGCACCCTCAAGGCTGTGGGGAATATACCCTCCTATGGCGTTATCTACTTTCTCATTTTAGAGCATTCTGTCCATTGGGAGGTAAAAGAGGAGGCTGTAGCATCTTGTATAATTGTATGTAGGCATGTGTGTGTATGTATATGTGCATGCACACACACACACACACACCTTGGACACATTCAGCAACTTTGAGGAACGTGTAGTTAGAAATGACTTAAGGTAGAATGTGATGTGATGAGTGTGTGCCGGAGGGGAGTGTGGTGTGGTGTGTTTGTCAGAGCCTAAGTATGGGTCTGCCAATCCTTTGCAGCCCTGACTTCAGAGTGCAAGGACAGAGGCCATAGAAACCGCTGGATGATGGAGAGGAATCATGTCTAGGACAACTAGGAGAAGATGGCTTCATTGCCTGCTGATAGGGGACCACCATCATGTTTAACAGCCCTGGCTAGATCTGGTTGTCTCCTAAGGCCATCTCAGTGAGCCAGAACTAGAAAAACATTGAGGATGAGGGCTTGCCAATAGGGGGTGGACAGGAGAGCCGAATGCTTAGGTTGACTAAAGGGAAGGGTTGAAAACTCATTCATTTTAAAAAGTTTTTTAAGTTTGTGAACCTCATGGTGGACACTGGCCTTATGCAGGAAGGCTCTGCCCTCAGGCTTAAAGAATGCCTAGTAGTCACCGCAATCTTCATTTCACTTTATCCAATGCGTGCTTCAGAGCAGTAGGAGAAAGTGTGTGGGGAAGCTTAAACCTTCTTTTTCCTCTCAGCACCTTGGGCTTGTTGGAAAGGATGATCATCTGTTTCTAGGAAGCCCATTCCACTTCCATTAGCCTCCCCTGCCCCCGAGCCTCTTTCTGGAGTAGAGGCATACTGTAGCCTTTGAATTTTTATTTGAAGGGACCCTGGGGAAGTTGTCACTTGCTCACCCCTTTCGCTTTCTTTTCCCTTTTCCAGTCCCCTCTGCTGGCCCCGAAGCCTACCCTGCCCCACCTTGCAGAGCAGAGAAGGAAAGAGAGCCCCATGCCTGAGCCCAGGGGCGCATCATGGATCTGACAAAGATGGGTATGATCCAGCTTCAGAACCCTAGCCACCCCACGGGGCTGCTGTGCAAGGCCAATCAGATGCGACTGGCCGGGACTTTGTGCGATGTGGTCATCATGGTGGACAGCCAGGAGTTCCATGCCCACCGGACGGTGCTAGCCTGCACCAGCAAGATGTTTGAAATCCTCTTCCACCGAAACAGCCAGCACTACACTCTGGACTTCCTCTCGCCAAAAACCTTCCAGCAGATCCTGGAGTATGCCTACACGGCCACACTGCAAGCCAAGGCAGAGGACCTGGATGACCTGCTCTATGCAGCTGAGATCCTGGAGATTGAGTACCTGGAGGAACAGTGCCTGAAAATCCTGGAGACCATCCAGGCGTCTGATGACAATGACACAGAAGCCACTATGGCTGACGGTGGGGGCGAAGAAGAAGAAGACCGTAAGGCTCGATACCTCAAGAACATCTTTATCTCAAAGCATTCCAGCGAGGAGAGTGGCTACGCCAGTGTGGCTGGACAGAGCCTCCCTGGGCCCATGGTGGACCAGAGCCCCTCAGTCTCCACCTCTTTTGGTCTCTCAGCCATGAGTCCTACCAAGGCAGCAGTGGACAGCTTGATGAGCATAGGACAGTCACTCCTGCAAGGAACTCTTCAGCCACCTGCAGGGCCTGAGGAGCCCACACTGGGAGGGGGTGTGCGGCACCCTGGGGTGGCTGAGGTGAAGATGGAAATGATGCAGGTAGATGAAGCCCCTGGCCAAGACAGCCCTGGGGCAGCTGAGGCTAGCATCTCAGGAGGGATGGGAGACAAGCTTGAAGAGAGGAGCAAAGAGGGGCCTGGGACCCCCACTCGAGGCAGTGTCATCACCAGTGCCAGAGAGCTGCATTATGGGAGAGAGGAGAGTGGTGAACAGCTCTCACCTCCTGTTGAAGCTGGCCAGGGACCCCCTGGGCGGCAGGAGTCCCTGGCACCCCCAGTGGAGAAGCATTTGGGCATCTACTCGGTGTTGCCCAACCACAAGGCCGATGCTGTGTTGAGCATGCCGTCTTCAGTGACATCTGGTCTCCACGTGCAGCCTGCCCTGGCAGTCTCCATGGACTTCAGCACCTATGGGGGTCTGCTGCCTCAGGGCTTCATCCAGAGGGAGCTGTTCAGCAAGCTGGGTGAGCTGGCTGTGGGCATGAAGGCTGAGAGCCGTCCTCTAGGGGAGCAGTGCAGCGTGTGTGGGGTCGAGCTTCCGGACAACGAGGCCGTGGAGCAGCACAGGTAAGCCCCTGCTGCAGCCCTGCAACCCTGCTGTGGCTTGCGTGGCATTTCTTTATGCCTGGCCCATCCTGATTCTGGGGACCTGACTCCTTTATGCTCCTTGCAAAACTACACCAAACCATTCTTTCCAGTACTGAGGCATAGGAGGGCACGGTTAATTTTTAGAGAGCGGTGAAAAGAAATGGTGTCTATCCATAACATCAGGGAACCTGTGGGCCCTCCTTGCCGTTTTGCCTTTGGGCTTCCATCTGGTTTTCCTGTGGTTTGGTCTACACTTTTTGTTTTGCCTAGAGTGACAGTTTAATAATAAAGTGGTGAGAAAAACGGCAGGAAGTGGGGTTTAGGCAGAGGGTCTCCTCTGGCCTGGATCGAGCCATGGTATCAGACTTTAGCTTTTTCTTTGCCCACTGGGCATAGTTTATGCAGTGGTAGGCTAATGTTGGCAGCCTAAGACAGAAACAGGGGTTGGGTGTTGTTTAAGTCCTGTACGTACCTATAGGTCTCAAGTGTCTCTTCTGGCAGACACATTGTGAGGCAGAGAAAGCTTTAGTTAAATTCAAGGAGAAGGACTCATGTAAGAGTTTTGGTCTTATAGCCTGTATAGTCTCTTCTCATGCCATCTCTTATCACAGGGCTAGCCTTGGCTGTTCTCTGGCTTCTGGTTTCATCTTTGCAACCCCCTTCCCACTTTTGAGTCCTTGTAATATGCTTGGTTCAGGATGGGTGTTTCACCTGTAATTGCTACCTTTGTGGTAGGTAGTGTTTCTTTTACTAAGACATAGGAAAAATGCTGCGACTGAGTCCTACCAAGACAGAAAGATTCAAAGTAAATTATGGTTCCTTGCAGTCATCCAGTGACGAAGAGGATCCTTCCTGCACAACAGGTTGGGGAGCACTGACCAGTGCTCCTAAGAGAGAGAGTCGGCAGTGGGTTTGTCTTTTCTGTTTGCCATAAACTATCAGCCCATTGCCATAAACTACAAGCCCATCATTTTCACGCCTCTTCCCGGAGTCTGACCAGTTCTGCCCACAAATCTGGTTTTCTGTTGTTATGGATGCTAACTTTTTGCACAGCTTCCGGCTGGCTGATTTGCTGACCTTGGGTGGATTTTCCACTTTCGCACGCACTCTTCCTCCTCCTCCATTCCTGTTGCTCATTTAGGTGGGGAGACTTGAGGGGGTGGGAAACCGATATCATCACCTCTAGCCGCAACTTGCTCCGAAGCTTCCTGATCGGCTGCGCTGAGCTGTACCTTATGGAAAGTGGCACTCAGCTAAAAAAGTAACCATTTCTTTTTCCAGAGAGTACAGAAAACAACAACTGCGGATATGTGTCTTCTTAGTACTTGATCTGCTCAGAAAATAGACTGATGAAATTGTGCTCGTTTTTGCTCACACTTTTCTTAAGAGGAAACCCTCTCTGAACCTTGACCAGATAGGTCTATCATTCCGGATGTGAACGTGCTATGAAAAGTGGGGTAATGTGGAAAGTCACTTTTGAAGGTCAGTTTTTGAGTGTGTGTGTGGGGGGGTGTGTGCTAGAGAGAGCTCTGTTGGTAAAGTGCTTGCTATGCAAGCATGAGGACCTGCATATGTAAAATACCATACACACCAACGAAAAAAAAAGCCAAGTTCACCAAAATGCACCTGTAGTCATAGCCCAGGGGAGGTGGAGATAGACTGGAATCCTGTGGTCAGTCAGCCTAGCCAAATCCACAAGCTCCAGGGACAAGAGATCTCATCTTTATATATGTGTATATATACGTATATATACACACACATACATATATACATATATGTGTGTACATGTGTATACATGTATATATATGTGTGTGTATGTATGTATGTTTACACACACACAAGGATGTGAAGAATGATTGAAGAAGAGCTTAATGTGATTTTTGGCTCCCATAAGCACCCATGCACACACTCAAAGTATGGGCGGTGGTGGTGCACGCCTTTAATTCCAGTACTTGGGAGGCAGAGGCAGGCGGATTTCTGAGTTCGAGGCCAGCCTGGTCTACAGAGTGAGTTCCAGGACAGCCAGGGCTACACAGAGAAACCCTGTCTCAAAAATACCAAAAAAAAAAAAAGTAGACCAGGCTGGCTCGAACTCAGAGATCCTCCTGCCTCTGCCTTTCAAGTGTTGGGATTAAAGGCATGTGCCACCACCACCTGGCTTATAAAGTGCTTTTTATCTGATTTATTTTTAAAGAAAATTTAACTAACTTGCTTGAGACAAGGTCTTACTCCATAGCCCTAGCTAGCCTGGAACTGGCTATGTAGACCAGGCTAGTCTTGAACTCACAGAGGCCCACCTGCTTCCTGTTTCTTAAGCACTGGGGTTAAGGTTGTGTACCACATGCCTGATTTTTTTCTGGTTCTTAAATCTCTCAAGCCTTCCTTACAGAACCAAGAGTTTTCAGTGAGTCCATGTACATAGTTTTCTTTGTACTCAAGAAGGTCACAAAAGATATTACAGTCCTGAGAGTTCTGGGTTCTCCTATGATGGGACTCTAACCGAAAGAAATGACGGTTGGCTGAGCTGTGTCCGAGCTGCCACGTGCAGGGGCGAGCATCTGTAGTTGTTCTTCGAGCTCCCTGAGCTCAGTTTAAGGGTTGATGCTGATTGAAGTGACATCCAAAGTCACCTCAATGGGGCTGTGGCCACCATCTCGTCACCATGAAGGACCTCCGTGTCCTCCATTTTATTCCAGCCTTATCCCTCTATCTCACCGCTGGCTCTGAGCCTTCATGTGTGGGGTTCTGAGCCTTCCTGTCTTCTGGAGCCTTGTGTGAGGCGATGTAGACTGTGTCCCTGTCCTCATAAGCCTGTAACAGTGAGGCTTGATTCTGGAGCTCTTGCTGCCTGCCACACCATGCGCTTTGGATTGAGGGTGGAAGTGAGTCCTTCCTCCTGAGCAGTTAGATCTGGTGCCAGACCCCTCTAAGATAAGCTGTGAGGTCGGAGGACATGGAGAGTCGGAGAAGATGCTTCTCCGCGTGTGCCGCCCTGGCTACCCCTGGATAGATGTACTTTGTGGGAGGCCTCTGAGGCCTTTGCCGTCCTCCTTCCAGGCACCAGGATTAATGTACCGCCTCCCCATTTCCCACTGTTCTGTGCATCGCCCCCTCCCGCCTATCATCAATCTGAGACACGTTCAGTGGAGGAATAGTCAGCATGGCCACGAGAGCAAACAGAAAAGCAAGATTGAAAACTCAGATGCCAGGAAGCCGTGGAGTCGGCCTGGGTCCTAGCAGGGAGGCCGAGGATAGGGTACAGTCTGGAAGGTTCATTTTATTTAAAGCCATCCGGTTAGAGCGTTGGTGCAGACGAAGCATCTGGCCTTTACTCCTGCTCCAGGGAAGAAGAAAGGGCAGAGTACAGAGAAGAAGCAAGGCTGGAGGGGGGTGGTTTGGTTAATGAACTACATCCATAGGTTTCTCCATAACTTGATCCCAATCTGGGGTGCCCTGAGGGGAGCACCTCTTGGCTGGACAGAGTGATAATGAAACTTTGGGGGGGGGTTGTGTGTCATGATCCCTGTATCAAATGGTAGGATATCAAAGAAACAAGGAAGGATGGATAGATGGGAGGAAGGAAGGAAGGAATACCAGACAGAGACACTACTTGGATAAACCTGGTTGGACTTACTTAACTGACAGAACCAAAGGATGATAGCCAGTAAGAAGACACAATTGGACAGCAATCTTCTCCAATTTTTAGACCCCTGGGTCTTTTTTGGTAGGGCCACAACAAGAGGACAACGTCTAGAGAGGGAGCCCTGTTAGGCTTTTGGAAGATGGGACTCTCCTGTCTTTTTTCCTCTGAAAAACTGGACCAGTTAAGCCTGTGGCTTGGTGGGGATGTGGTTTAGGATCCATCTCACCTGGACCAGGTGCTCTTCACCCTTCCCAACCTTACACAGTTGTCAGTAACATTACACGAGCAGCAGAGGTGACCCAGGTGGAGGCACGGTCCTCGTTTATGGCTGTGTCTGCCCAACTCCCAGGACAGCTTTTATTGCAATCTGGCTCCTTGGTGCTATAGAATCAGAGGAAGGTCTGGATCTTCTATAGGATTCTCTGCTGTATCAAGTACTAACCAACCCTCGGGTCAGCTCAGTGGCTCTGCTACTCTTACTTAGTTCTGAGAGGGAGGATCAGGCACCAAGGGATGGTCTTGGCTGGCTCCCTGAACTCACCTGTGGTAGCTTCCCAAGAACTTTCTGGGGCCTGCTTTAGAACATATGAGCCATGTTATAACCCACCCTAGCTGGCATGTGGAGGCTCTGTTTGCTCAACTTGGCCTCTCTCACATTGTAGACGCTGTTTTCAGCAAGGAATCATGCAGAGAATCCTATAGCCATTAACAGTTTGTTTTGAGAGAAGATCTAGTGTACCCCAGTTAGCTTTGAACTCACCATATATCTGAGGATGACTTTTTCTGAACTTTCGATCCTCCTGCTTCCATCTTCTGAATGCTGGGCATCTAAGATGTGCACCACCATGTCCAGTTTTAGGTGGTGCTGAGAGTCAGATCCACGACTTTGTGTATGCTAGGAAAGCTCTCTAGCAACTGAACACATGTCCGTCTGTCCATCTGTCCTTGTCCTTCCCTCCCTCCCTCCTTCTCTTCCTTCCTCCCTTCCTCTCTTCCCCTTCCCTCCCCACACTGTAGCCCAGAGTGGTTTTTGAACTCCTGATGGTCCCCCTGCTACAGCATCTCAGGTGTGAGATATGAAGTCTGAGCTCTCATGCCTGACTTCCAGGCACCTCTGAGGTAGCACCAAGTTCCGTCTGGAACAGGATAAGCTGTGGAGAGTAATACAGCCACGTTAGTAATGCCCACGGTCAGGGTCCGCTGTGATGCTCTATCTTTGCAAAGCACATTGACAGACTTTCTCCTCACCCTTCTGAAGGAGGGGGTGGGGCTGACAATCCTGGCCGGCTCTGTGATTACGAAGTCGGAGAAGCTCTGAAAGCTAAAAGGTTTTGTGTAAGTTTGCAGCAAACTCATTTAGTGGCAAAAGCTGATGCGGGGCTATATTTAGCCTGCTTTATTTTGAATATTCATATGTTTTGCTGCAAAAATATTAATGTGTTTGATTACAGAGTGCTGCCCTAGATGCCACTGGAGCTGGTAAACACAGGTCCCAGTAAGCCTAACATCTGCACAGTTCTGATTTCTGAAGCACCCAGGGGGGTTTGGGTAAGGGATCATGGGCCAATATCACACCCCTCAAGCTAGAGATAAGGAAGGAGGTGAAGGGAGGGAGTGACTTGCTGATGGTCACACAGCTATAAATGGCTAAGGCCAGGCTCTCTGCCTGCCATCTAGTTCATGAGCCTTGGGCACACTGCAGCAGTCCTTATAAGCACATGGACGGTGCTGCTCTGGCTCAGCCCCATCTGACCTAGTCTTTAGGTACTAAAGCACCATCCCTAAACTGCCAGGGTTGGAGGCTTCAGCCATCTTCCTTGACGTCAGTTCTAAAGGTCAGGTGTCTCCAGGCTTTGCTTGGTAGCTATTTACAGCTACTATGTCATTCACAGATTTGCTCCAATCTTATTCAAGCCCGTTCCTGTTTCCAGGAAGTATCCCTTTTGGGGGTGATGAATGATTCTGTTCCTAACTTCCCTCTGTTCCTAACTTCCCGAGCTCCTGGAAACTTGGTCTTTTGGAGAGGTGTCTGCAGCTGTGTAAGGGAGTAAGAAGGTTTGCCAGGGTGTGTGTGCCCAGCTGCTTTGGAGGCCAAAACTCTGGGTTACCTGTGTTGTGGCTCCCTTTCCATCCCGAGATTGCTTTCTAAGAGCACGTTGCTGGTTAATTGTATTTTACTTCATGGTTTTGAAATCCTCATGTCATCAGACAGCCAAGATAGGATCAGTTTGATTTCCATCTGTCTGCATTGACTTGTGTTTTTTTGGGTTTATCTATCATTCATTCATTCATTCATTCATTTTGAGACAGGATCTCACTATATAGCCTTGGCTGTCTTGGAACTTACTATGTAGACCAGTCTGGCCTTAAACTTACAGAGATATGCCTGCTTCTACCTCCTAAATTATGGGATTAAAGGCACGTGCCACCATGCCCAACTTGTTGACTTGTGTATTTTTTTTTCACTTTTTAGACCTGCTCAGGGTTACTGAGCTGGATAAGATTTGGAATGAACTCTTGACTTTCATAGACCTGCATGTTGTAGGAAAACCCTAACGACTCTTTAAAGTGGTCTCATCCTAAGTGACTAAGCTCAGACTCCACTTTTGATTTCTTGCTAATTTGGAGGGAAAGCATTTCCAATTACTACGGCATGTGCCCGTGTTTGTGTGTGCAAGTGTGTGCATGAGATGACTTTAAAACATAAAACTGAGAATTAAAGTGTAAGACTCAAGAGTCTTGCTAAATGGAGATGAGCGGTGAAGAGAGGGTTCTCGAATGTTCTCTGATAACTAAAGTTCTGTTTGCCATCTTAGGGGAGAAGGGTGGCACTCCCATACTTATTTGATACTCCATCAAACCATTATCTTTGCCCAGGACGGGGTGGTAATATGTGGAGGCAAAACATGAATTAACTGTAGTAGCAGTTATTTGGTAGAGCATCTACCTCCAACCCTGTGTCTTATACATAGTGAATGTGCTTGTATTGATTTTCTGGCAGGCTGGCTGTGTGACTGGTGCTGTGGTGGTTCACCGCTCCAGGCTTGCCTGTTCATTTGTAAAATGGGGATAACAGGACCTACTCGGGATCATTATAAGGAACAACGTGTAAATATTTGCCATGCATGGAGACACACAATGCATGTTCTCCATAGGTGTCTGCCATTTGCAAGCCATTGCTACTGTGCAGAAGGACAAGCCTCCAGTACAGGTTCATGGCTTGCTGTGTCATTCCAACTCTTGCTTCCTGGAGACATTGCTGTCTGGCATTGTCCATCTGTCGTCCATGCCTTCAGCACTGTAAAACCGTTGTGGTGAGTGTGTGTGTGTGTGTGTGTTGGGGTGGTGACTGACCAAGTGCACCTCTATCTTTCCTGGGAAGTAGACTGATGGCACTCTGGTGTCCAGGTACACTTTGTCCCATTGACCCAGGGCCTCATGAGTCAGGCCAGTTCTTTAGATGTAACTGGGCAGTGTTGCCCAAATGCAGAGCACAGATGTAGGTCTCAGCGTATGGAGCTCTGTGCTGGAGGGGTAGTTGGCACATGGACCACCTTACCGTGGGCAGTCTTGGGCTGGGCTCACGTGAATGCTAGGTGCTCAGAGGCACCTAGGCATTCTTCCCATGGTGGTTTGGGGACAGTGTTCAGTGCTTGTCACGTGTTAGCTTCTGCCCTGAGTGCTCTGTTTAGCTTCTAGCTGGCCTGTTGGGGGGGTGGTGTTAGTCTCATATTCCGGATAGCCAGGGAAAGCCTAAGAGGTTAGTAGACTTGCCCGTGGTAAGCAGGACAAGGATGCCAGAACTCATTTTCCCTAAAGCTAAGCTCTGGCCTCTCGTTTCTCCTGGTCACTCCACAGGCCAGTCCCCTGCACATGCCATAGTAGATGGGTGTTCAGGGATCAAGATCACACAGATCCAGGAAACCCCATGTCACATCTTACTGACAGAACAACTGGCCCTCTAGAGATAGAACCTTTTTATGCTGACTAGAAAACAGAAAACCAGAGAAGTGAGAGAAAAAGAAACCCATTTTCAAAAATAAAAATTGCACATTGTTAATTCCATGCCAGCAGAATCAGAAATCCCCCTTTCTACTGTTTCCCCTTAAAAGCCCCTGCGTTCTTATTATGCTGGCTCAGTCTGGAAAAAAAAAAATCTATGCTTGGGTTTTGCCTATGCGAAGCTTAACTCTGCAGCTGTGGGGAGGGGCTCCAGCCCTTTTCTTGTCGGCATGGAAACTTTAGCTAAAACTCCCCCAAATCCTGTTTGAATCTCAGTTCTGAACTCACGTTCCACTCTGACCCCGAGGCCTGATTCTCTTCAGTGTGCACAGATTGCGTTCAGCCTTACCCGAGGAAGGATCCACGTTAGGTAAGAAGAAGCACTTCCTGAAACAGGATGGCATTGCTGGGGACATGTCTAAAAGACCTTGTTACAGATATTTTGATGAGGAGGTTAAAAACTCTAGTCCCGCCCAAGTTCTTTACAGCCACCAGGAGTCCCCCGGTCTCCGGAAAGACGTGCAGCATAATAAGATCCACACTCCATCAAACCATTATCTTTGCCCAGGACGGGGTGGTAATATGCGGAGGCAAAACATGAATTAACTGTAGTAGCAGCAGGGATGGAGTAAGGAGTTGCCTACCTACCTTCCACTTCCCTGGTGACCCAGGCCTGCTAGGTGAGCCCCTGAACCCAGCCATCCTCTCCCGGGCTAAGTGGATTAGCTGAGGTTGTGATCTTAATGCCATTAGGTCTGTTGGCACGACCCTCCTTGCCATCATGAGAAGCAGATCTGGCCTAATGTAATGGCCCTCTGGGCAATCCATCAAGCCTGGAGTACGGGCAAGCATTACTAGTGTTAATTTGGGGGAGTCTTTCATGGTGACTGGGAAAGAAATGGTAGGAGGGTAGGGAATTTATTTATTCAAGCCATTCAGCAGGTTAGTGGCTGCCAGGGGTCTACGGAGGCCACCCCCTCCCCCCTTTCTTCAAGGAAGGCCCCTCCCTAATCCCCAAAGCCCGGGCCTGATTACTTCCAGAGTTGGAGCCAGGACTTAGCAGGCTCTTGTTTCTCACTGAGGTGCCTTATTAGGAGCACCTGGCATCATAAGCCTCTAATGGGAACCAGCGTTCTCCTCCTGCGTGACCGGTGACAAGTCGCCCTGTCAGCCGGAGCTCGGCCGTGCGAGGAAGTTCTTATTAGCTTTATGGTCAGGAGGGCTTGTCCTGTTCAGGAAATGAATGTTGCCGCTAAAGGTCCTCCACCCTGACCCCGGTGGTGTAACCTGTGCAGGCCTGGGAGACCCACTCAGGATGCTTGGGACTGGAGCCTCTCTCTGGTTCTCGTCATATGGAAAGAGGGGATCATTGTGGTGTGGGACAGCCTTGAACTTTTGATTTATGCAGCGAGGGTAACTTAACCCTTTCTGAGCCTAGAGGGCTATGCAGTAAATAAGACCCAGGATGTGTATCCAGGCATATGTGAGCCCTTGTGTGGGTGCATGTGCATGCGTATGTTTGTGCACCTGTGTGCATGTGTGAGCGCATGCCTGTGAATGTGCACTTATGTGCAAGTGTATGCACCTGTGTGTAGTTGGGAAAGACGACATATCACATATCAGTGGGCTGTTAATGGGAGGGAGTGTTTTTTAGTCTCTCTCTCTCTCTCTCTCTCTCTCTCTCTTTCTCTCTCTCTTGTGTGTTTCTGCCTCTCCCTGCTCCATCCCTTTCTCCTAGATTTCCTACAATGGTTGGCTGCACAGTGGTGAGTGGAGAGCACATGGTGTCTGGAAATGAGGATGGGCCCTTCTAGAAGCTGTGTGGGCAGGGCAGCGTTCCCAGCTACTTGCATCTAGGTCAGTGGGAGGAAATTAGGAGCATGCTGTTTGGTGTGATGGTACCCTGGTCAAGTGGGATCATGGTGCAAGCAACACAAACACATAGCCCAGTGCAGGTGTGTGTTCACTGGCCCTGGATTGTTGGTTTGAAAGGGCATGCACCTCTCTTTAATGTCTCCTTCGTGAAGTCAGATTGACAGAGTTAAAGAATAGTGCATGTGTTTCTCTCAGTACATCAAATGCTCTCCCCTCCACACCCTCATACCTCCAAGTCCTTAAAGCAAGGCCTCTCTGGTTGTCACATCCCCCCCCAACCCCCGCCCCAATGCCTGAGGGAATGTTTCTAAATGCGATTTTTTGCCAAGAACAGTGGCATCTGACCTCATTCTTAAGGGAAACTTTCTGCCTGCTTCATTTTGAGAGAAGATGTTTGTGTGTTGTCTGGCTAGTGGATGCTCTGCTTGGTGGCTGCTGGTTTAAAGTCCTCTGGTGACGAAGGAATACTGCACCTTGAGGGGAGGCTGTGGAGTATGGCCTAGAAAAGAGGGGTCAGTGCAGGCAAACACCTCCTCGGGAACCTCTGTGTTTGTAGCGTTGTTGATGGCAGCTCACAGAAACATACAAATTAGTGTTTTTCAAATTGTGGGGTTGGGGGCAATGAGAAATGACATATTGGTCAGCCTAGTTGAGTCCATTAAACCCAGGGTTTGGAGACTGAGACCTAAGCCTGTTCAGGGCCCACACTGGAAGCAAACTGTTACTTCCTCTTAGACTTTTCTTCTTCCTTTATGTAGGGAAACCGCACACATCTCATGAATAGTTCCTGAGCAACTCCGGGCGGGTGAAAGTTGTTGAAGGCACCGGCCACATCGGGGATCGGAAACACTCAACAGTGTCCTTTAAAATGATCTGCTAAACCAAGGCTCCGCTGACATTTGTGAATCTACCTCCCAGTATCCATCCACCTGCTCCTTGGCAGAGGGGCTGAAGATGGTGCTTAAATGTAGTGGGGAGCTAAATCGAATGAAACTAAAAACACTTCTTTTCTTGAAGTTCTGTTTGGGAAAACTGACTGGGCCTGTGATGGCTGTCTGTGTAGGGCTTCCAGCACAGTGGGTTTGGGGGGCCACCACTCACTTTTTTATAATTACCTTATTTTACTTTCTGTGTCCTGACAGCTATAAGAACATGTTTATTTGTTTTTTTTTTCCCCTACCTTTTTGCCAAGTTGCAGATAAATACCACCTCCCTCAGCCAGATTCAGTGGTGTGTGTGGGGTGCAGACCAGAACACATCTTGGCATTCCTTGTTGCAAAAGTGAAAAATATCTCTGTTTGTAGTTAATTTTAGTGGCAAGCAGATCATGTTAACTGGGTGTAATTACTTCCAGATATGGCCGAGGGTTTTGTGTGTTGGGATGAAGGGCCTGGTAAGTGCTCACTTCCTGTGTAAATTAGCCTCTTCCATCTGTCTTTCATTCTGGCCAGCCCTGGACTGTGTCATTCTCCTGCTCCCCCCCTCCCAGCCTGCAGCCCTGGGGGTGAGACTGCTTGCTCTGTCCTTCGGAGTGCAATTCTTTTGTCACTTGCAGACACTTGCCTCAATGAGTTTACACTTGGAATGAGAAGGGTTTTATAAGGCACTCGCTGGTGTCCTCACTGCCTCTGTCCCACAGACAGGTCCTGTGTCTTAGCAACTAGAGCGTGTGCGTGTGTGTGCATGTATATATGAGTATATATGTGCATGCATGTGTGCATGTTGGATGTTAGCCTTGGGTTCCTCAGGCCACCCTCAATTTTTTTTTTTTTTTTTTTTTGGAGTCAGATTTTCTCAATGGCATGAAACTCACTGATTAGGTGGTCAGTTTGGTAGTCCAGAAAACCCTAGAGAGTTGTCTGATTCCATGTCCCCAATGCTGGGATTATAAGGGTACATCACCATATCCACTGGGGTTCTTGTGATAGAACTCAGATCCCCCCACGGTTGTACAGCAAGCACTCTTTCGACTGAACCATCTCTATGCCCCCCTTATTTTTAGTGGATTTGTGTGTGTGTGTGTGTGTCACCCACAACCCTCTCCTTTTAGAGATTCCCCCCTCCTGGTCTGTTTGTCTGATAGGGTCTCACTGTGTATCTTTGGCTGCCCTGGGACTCACTATGTAAACTAGGGTGACTTTAAACTCATGCCTGCCTTTGCCTCCTGAGTGCCAGGGTTAAAGGTGTACGCCACCATGCCCAGCAGAACCTTATGGTCAGGAGTCTCTGGAAAATGCCAGGCAGTGACGCTATAGCCAGAGGCAGGGCTTATGTGTCCCGTGTGAAGCCACTAATCTTGACTAAAGAGAGAAGGGGCCCACATATGTACAGATCCCTGTCAGAAAAGGAGAAGTCCCACCTGAGCAGTTTATGCCAAGTTATCTGGGTCCCCAGGATTAGAATGGAGGAGGAGGACATTCAACTCAAGTTCTCCTGAACTCTGCTTCTGCCCAATGGCCAGCATTCTTGGTGCTGTTTGCATAAGAGGTGACTGTTTATCATCCTGCATCGGCTCTACTGATAACCCTTGTGGTCCCTGGAACAATCTCCTAGGAATAGATGGCTCGATAAGGGCCACCTTTCTCACTGTGGGAAGATTAAACTGTAGGGGTCAGGTGAGGGGTGGTGAGTTAGTTAGGCATAGGGACCGGTGGGGGCTTTTCAGATGGGGTGCAGTTGCAGGGAAGAGCTTGAAGAGATAGAATGTGGTTGCCTTGGGTCGCTGCATTGATCTTGTGATGTCCCAGTTTCCTGCCCTCACTTCGTTTCCCCCTGCTTCGTGGAAACATTTAGAGACTCAAGTTTGTGTTCAGAGAGGGGCAGTATTGGCCATTTTTGCCTCTTCTGGCTTTTCCTTCTCCCAGTCTTAAAAGTTACTGAGATAATGTCCGCCTGAGCTCTTGTGCCTATGCCTGGTACACTGCTCTTGCTGGAAGCATCTAGGCAAAGGAGAAACTTCTGACCCTCTCACCTGGTCAATAAGCTGCCTGATACTCAAACAAAAGAGTTTGGACTGGCTGCTAAAGGCAGGTACCCAGCAGATAGCTTTGTTTTGATATACTTGCGGTGTTTGCAGATCACGGAGTGGGCTATTTAGAGCAGGGGTATTTGTGGGGGCAGACTGACTGTGAAGCACAAAGTCCAAGAGATGGAGAGATAGAGCAGTTGCAGTCGGGCATCAGGCATGTGTGGAGGGTGGGGGGTGGGGTGGCGGTGGGTTCCTCGATCAGAAGGGAGATTTTCTGGAAGGTGGTGGCAGTGTTAATTTTTAGTCACTGTTGAGCTGGGGACAAGAGTGTAGTCTGTAGAGTGAGGTAGGTATGAGGACCGAGAAGCCAGGCACTAAGATTTGCTAATGGCTTACCTGGATAAGCTGCGTAGCCTCTTTGTCTCCGGCCTTGATGATGTGTTATGTTTCAAACGCTCAGCGCTCAGTGCAGGGAAGGTGCTGGCTGAACTGGAGCTCTAGAATTAGAGAGCTCTGAATGCTGCTCTTTTGGCCCAAGGAAGAGGCTGTGACAGGAAGCAGTGGAATTGTGACTGAATGGTTTCAGTCCCGTGTTAGCAGCCAGCAAGTGAGATCATAGGGGATCATGGAAATGCACCAGGAATGTAAGGGTCCCTGCTTGGCCTGGGGCTAGGGCTCTCTTGATAGAGGATTGTCTAGCATACATGGGGCCCTGGGTTCAATCCTCAGCTCTCTCTGTAAGCCCTAGCGGGTGGGATGTGGAGGAAGGAAGATAAGAAGCTCACACTCTGCCTCTGGTTACATGGTAAGTTTGAGGCCAGCCTGGGCTACTTTAGATCTTGCCTGAAAAACAAAAACAAGATCTCCCACAATAAGTAAGAAACAAACCCCCCCCAAACCAAAAACCAAAACCAAAAAAAAAACCAAACTAAAACAGACCAACAGAAAACCCCAAGCAACAACGCAGCAAGCAGTCTACCAAATAAAGGTGTTTTTGCAGAAAGCTAGTATTGCAGAGATCGTATTTATCCTAAAAGGCTCTTGAACCCAGCAATACTGCCACCACCGCTGATGTTTGGGACATCTGTAGGAATTGAAGCCTACACTGTATTATTTTGCCTTGTCTTTGGGAAGGTTAGCTTAGACTTTGGGAATTGATGATCCTGGGGAATTTTGTGAGTGGCAAACACTATGGTGGTGGGGGCTTACTAGGAAGGCAGGATCTGGAAGGGGCTCAACCCCTAAGTACTGACTTCACTTCCCAGCTTAGAGAGTGGATGAGCTCTGGCCAAGACCCCTCTGATTACTGTAGTGTTTCTGTGTTTGTGGTTCAGCCTTCTGTGAGTTTGGGTTCCTGGGAAATCATACTGAATCACCACCTCCCCCACCCCCGGCCTCAATCCCAGACAGTCACAGACAGACAGACAGACAGACAGACACGCACGCACGGGTGCGCACGCGTGCCTACCTGCAACTTGGGCATCACCAAATAAAGGTCAGAGTTGGGAAGAATGGATTAAGATGTAACTAAGGTATCCTAAGGCAGGTACAGAGCCTGGTTTTGAATCCTGATTGCAACCTTCTGGGAAGGTTCCAGAAGGCTAAGGAGCACACATGTTCAAATTCTAGGATGGTACCGAGCACAAGCTCTATGTAGGGCCTCAGTTCCCTTTCCTAACAGTGTTATGAGGTCAGGGTGGGGGTCGTTTGCTTCCTGCCTGCAGTGGTGGAAAGCAGCCCCTCTGAACACCTTAGGCTGGTTGTTCTGTCTAACTGCAGTGACCCAGCAGTCCGGCTGGGCAGGGCCCGTGCTCAGCCTGTGTGCCCTCCCTTGCATTATTTATAGCAAACCCCATGAGCACAGAGTGCTAAAGCGGAAGGGTGAGTCACCCATTGAAACCATCGATGACATAAAAACAAGCAAAATGCTTACTGTGTGTTTTGTGCAGTATTTCAGGGCAGGTTGTGCTAATTTGAACACTCCTAAACTGGATCTGTGAAAGTGTACATGTGTGCTGGGGGGTTGGGGTGGGGGGAGAGTTAAAGTTCAGCCTGAGGGAAGCTGGTGATTGAAAATCTGCTTCCAGAGGCTGCCCTCAGATCCCTCTTCAGGTTCCAGAGGAGTGAGGGCTCCCTTGCTGTGGGTTGACTTGTGTCTCTGGAGGGTTAAGGAGTGGCACAGTTGGGGAGGGGTTGTATTCTGCCTTATTTCTGTCCCTGTTCTTGCCTCCTGCTGAGGAAGGCACCCCTTGATTTACATGGGAGTCAGTCAGGTATTTGGGGTGACTAAGAATCATGAGAGCGTGTGAGAGTTGACAAGGTCTTTTTGGAGCTTTTATTTCAAAACCTTACTGAGTTCTAGGGAGGCTCTGTGATTTGCCAAAGATCACATAACAAGCTAGTGGGCAAACTAGGATTAGAAAGTGGGGCTGTCACTCTGTCCCCTTTAATTCCTTCTTTACAAACTCTGCCAGGAACTGCTCAGGCCTGCTTCCCACTTCCTCCATACTAGAATCTGACTTGAGAACTATTTCAGACCTTTGTCACTGAGCAGGGGTCAGGTGTATTTTGGCATAGAGACTTGAGTTTGCCTCCTCCTCCATCCCCAACCCCCAGACTCTCTTCTGTCAGCTTGAGTTGTCAAATGTCTGTCAAGTCTTTCGTTGGTGAGGGTAATGTCTGTGTTGGGGGGCGGGGGTTGAGATGCAAAGACTGCTAAGACATAGGGCTTGCTCTAGAGCTTAGAATTTGAACAGAGTTAAAAGTATTTGGAGATGCTGGGTAGTGGCGGTGCATGCCTTTAATACCAGCACTCCAGAGGCAGAGGCAGGTGGATCTCTGTGAGTTTGAGCCTGGTCTACAGAGTGAGTTCCAGGACATCCAGGGCGACCCAGAGAAACACTGTCTTGAAAAACCAAAAATAAAAGTACTTAGAGAGTGTGTCTTAGCGTTTGTGATGGCATGGAAGGTAACGGAAGGACCACCCAGGAGAGCTGTGGATCACCAGATGAGTCATCTTCCCGCTGGAGGTGCTTCAGTGAAAATGCACTGAGTTCATTTGTGACTAGCACTGAGGTGGCCCTTGTAACAAAGTCCTGTGGGGTCTTGCTGATGGTGAGAGACATTTCACCCAGAAACCCCACCCAGTAACTGTTGTATGGTAAAGACAGGCAGTCCCAGAATTCCGGAGAGAGTGGCATTTGAGTAGGTTGTTGAAGGACAAGTTGAATTCAGGGTATGGTGGCTCACATCCGCAATCCCAGCATTCTGGAGTTTAAGTGGGCTACTGAGCGTAACTCTGTCTCAACTACCTCTTCAAACCCAAAAGTAGGATGCATTTTTTGTTTTGTTTTGTCCAGAGACTTGGTTTCTCTGTGTAGTCCAGGATGTCTTGGAACTCACTCTGCAGACCAGATTGTCCTTGAACTCAGTGATCCTGCCTGCCTCTGCCTCCCGATTGCTGGGTTAGAGGCATGTACTGCCACGTCTGGCATCCAGAAGTAGGATTTAAAGATGAAAACAGAAAGTGGGAACATGTGGTCAGACCCAGGAGATGGTAGGAAATCTCTCATCTGTCTGGGCTGGGGGGAGGTCATCCATGCTGGGGTGTGTGTGTGTGTGAGTTGGTATCCCCTTGGGTTGCCCTAAATGTCGGACCAGGCCTAGAGAAGGCAGGGAATGAAGAAGATATCAGAGGAAACCCCTGAATGCTCAGTAAACCCACGTTCAAATTCTGATCCTTGTAAACACGACAGCCAGATGATCCTGTGTACCATGCCCCCCCCCCGTCCCCTTAATGGAAGATTCTGAGGATTTCAGATAATGTCCTTAGCCTCAACTCATAGTGCAGGAAGCAGTGTAATTGTTCAGTAAATGTAACTGTTGCTCAATTTGGGCTCTATCCTGGGATGACTGGGACCTTGGGAGGTGTTTTGAGAGGGAACCTGGCTAGAATGCCATACTGATGTCACCTCTACCAAGTGTGCCTTTGACTGTCCCCAGCTTCTTTCCTATCTTGTAGAGTTGGTCTGAGAGGGAGCTTTGAGGGTGACTGTGGGTCCCTAAAGAGAGTTCCATCCCATGTCTCCTGTCTGACACTCCACCAGTGAAAGATGAAATAACCCCTCACCACCTCATCTCTGAGGGCAGAGAGCCAAGGGGCTCTGGGAAAGGGGGGCTTCAGCCTGCAGGATCACAGAAATGGCACTGTGACACTGGTCCCCAGGCTGTTACCGGTCTTCTTTTTTTAAATAGCAGTGTGAAGGCCCAAAGTTAGCTTAACGGTCAAGCCTTGCTTCTCGCCTACACTGACAGCGGAGCAGAGCTGGAGGCTATCTCTCACAGCCCATTCCGGGCTGTGGTTGTCACACCATGCAATGTCTGCAAACCGACAGTGGCCAGGGGAGATAAGGGCCCCCGTTGTGTAATGAGAGCCGTGGGCTGTTTGCCCGATGGATCTGGCCCCTGGGTAACTGCTAACCTCAACGGAGGGGCGGCTTGGCAGCGCCCAGGCCCCCTTGCCGATTTGCCGGGGCCTTTTTGTGGTTGGATAAAGGAAGCTCATATAGGCCGCCTGCAGTGTGGAGGCCTGGCCCACAGGGCTGGCAAGGCTCTCTTCTTTGTCTTTTTTGATGTTGATGGTTGATGGAGAAAAAGAGGGAGAGGGAGAGAGAGAGAGGAGAGAGAGAGAGAGAAAGAGGAAGAGAGTGAGTGAGTGCACCCAAAAGAGGGGGACACACTCTGTCCGGGCATCTCCCATTTCATTTTAGCATAAAATAAAACAAATGTTGCAAGCTGAGAGTCTTCCGGGCCCAGAGTCCTTGAAACTCCGGAGTCCTGTCTGCGAAAGAAGCATGGCTGAAGTTTCTAGAAACCAGCAGATGCTTGCAGGAGCAGCAGAGGGGGCTGTGCTGCTGTTTCCTCCCTCCTTCTGTGCCTGGATGCAAAGGTGGACTCCAGCATGTGTCCTTTGCCTTTCTGGGAGAGACAGACCCTTGGCTTCTGGTGTGTCTAGTTCTGTCAGCTGGCTGTGGGCTGAACCGGACTTAGGTAGTCACCCATTTGTCAGTGTCACCTGCTCCATGTCCCTCATCAGAGAGGTTTTGTGGGTCTTTAAGCAACTTGCTCTATTTCCAGGGTTCTTCAAACCCCCCTAGTAATGCTTCCTGGGGAGGGGGCTACAGAGATCAGGCTGAAACCCCCGGCTGTATTTTGTATTTGTATCTTTCTTATCTGGGCCATGGTTTCCCTTAAACCATGATTTCAGTTCTTGTTGTTATTCTCACAACCCTTTTGTGAGTGTCTGAATTTGGAAAACTTTTACATCCCTGTCCTCCTGCTCTGATGGCACCGGAGTGGTTCTATTCCATGGCCTAACCACGTGGATTTGCCCAGTTTAGAATGAGCCAGGCTCTCACCTCCATTGTTTAATGCATTAGGCTTGCACTAATAATGCTCTCCTCTAAGTGTCTCTTTCCTGTTATTTGTACTGTGTGCGCTTGGTTATTTCTGAGCTGTCTGATTGATCCCCAAGGCGGAGGTGATATTTTTTTTTTCTCCCAGAGAGGGTAAGCATGTTCTTTTTGTTCCCATTAACTTGAATGGAAGGTCCTTTTAGTTGGAGGTTGCTTTGTGTCCACTGTAGGATTCTGGCTCAGGGATGGGCAGGGACAGGAAAGTGGTGATTTAAAGGATTCAGAGGCAGTGACTCCTATTGATTTTAGCTTATCTGACCCTTTAGCTTGAGGCTGCCCTTCCCTCAAAGTGTCCAGCTTGGCTGTGAGTTAGAGCGACTGAGAAATGTAACATATGCCATCCCTTTTCCTTGCATTAATTAGGGCTGAGAAATCCATTATTTAGAGGGATCTTAGCACCTGGAAGGAGGCTCTAGAGCTTGATGTAAAGATCTGCAGCCGAGATCGGGAGCCAGCTGGAAGATTCCTGGGTAGCAGTTGGACAGGGGAAGTGATACTGGGAAGTAGAGAGGGCAGGTGCCACTGAGGTAGGCGGCGGGTAGGCAGGGAGACCCTGGCTCTTCCCCTACACACTTTCCTGTCTTCTCTTTTCACCATCTCTCTGATTTCATTTCAAATATTCATCAAGACCCACCCAGGGTCAGCTATGGTGATGCGTACCTTTAATGCCAGTAGTCAGGAGACAGAGGCAGGTGGATCACTATGAGTCCCAGGACATCCTGGTCTACATAATGAGTTCCAGGCCACCAAGTGCTCCACAGAGAGACTCTGTCTCAAAAAACAAACAAACAAACAAACCAAACAAGTGTCCACTCAGGGATTAAGACTGTTTGGAGAATCACCAGGATAGGGAAGACAGAGCCATGGATATTCAAGTCAGAAACCATTTTTATTGAGCACTTACTGCATGTGAAGTGGTTGCTCATGCTGTGGAGAAGCACAGGACCTAAAGAGATCCAAACTAAATCCTGCAGTATCACAGAAAAGACAGCTATATGTCTGTGCTGTGTGTTCATGTATCTGGGCACATGCTCAACTATTGTATGAGTGAAGCTGAGGAGGGCAGAGGAGAGAAATTGGGGCACAGGGCTGATAGGAGACTTAGTAGGGCTTCCTGGAACAGGTGGTACCTGACTGGCCCTTGGAGGGTAGCTAGGGCTGTGATGAAGTACTTGCACTCAGTAGTTGCCATCTGTAGTTAGAGGGGGCGGGGCAGAAATGTGGCAGTGTGAGAGTGGAGGCAGGGATGGAGTCATGTTCTAGAGTGGAGGACCAGTGGGGGTACAGAGCCTCTGAGGGAGAGGGATTTGGGGCTAGGCCTGGAATGATTTGGCCTCTGCAGTTTGTAAAGCGTGGCTGATTGGGGTTGGACAGTAGAAATCAGCAGAGGGCATATATGGTGAGATACGTACATACTAGCTCAGGATGCTGGATCCTCTGTGGTCACCTGTCTTCCCTACAGGTCCAGTAGAGGGGCTGGTTGATGAAGGGGTCCTATTGGAGACCTGAGCTGTAAGGTACTGGCTTTCTCAGATGCTCCAAATGATACTGAATGGGAATGTTGCTATTAAAACTTTCTGACACTTAGTTTTCTTTTTTTTTTTTCCACGTAGGCTAGCTGTGAACTTATTACGTACCGAAGGATAACCTTGAGTCCCAATTTTTCCATTTTCATCTCTTGAGTGCTAGGATTATAGGTGTGAACCAACACATTCAGTTTATGTGGTGAACCCAGGGCTTCGTGCATCTGGGCAGGTACCACACCCTCAAGTGACCACACCCTCAGTCATGAATGGAGACGTTAAACTGGCCACCCACACATGCTCCTTTTTATAACCACTTTGCAAAGATAGTCCATGGCAGGGCAAACTCAGTCCCAGGCATTGGGAGAGCAGGATTCGGATAGTTTTTTGTGAGTAGAATTCATACTCCCTTATTGGCTCATGGTCACCTGAATCATCCCCTCTCTGTGTTTGTCCCATTCAAGCTTTCAAGACCTGGTCCAGGCAGGCTCATCTAGGCCGTGCCACCATCCTGGGGCTAGGGCCCTCCTTTCTGTTTCCTGCAGCAGTTGGAGCTTACGCCATCTGCCCATGATCTCGGCTGCCTTAGTAACATGTTGGAGTAACCTGTTCTCTGTGCAGGAAAACATGGTCTGTGGGGTCAGTAGTTAAGGTTGGTCCCCTCAGCTTAGACTTGCTGGTGATGTCATGCAGAACGTAAACGGTAGGCAAACAGCAGAATTTAGACCCACTTTGCCCATAATCCACTTCTTCTCTGCAAAATCAGACTTCTAGGATCACGTGGGGCAATAGTTGGTCAACTGATGCTGTTGATGCTATTATTTCAAAGGTGGCAGCAGACCTCTGAGGTGAGCCTTCTGCCCCTTCCCCTGCTTCCTCTGCATTCCTTTAAATTCTCTCCCTAAGTACGCACAGTCTTTTTCTTACATGGAACTCTGGTATCTGTGGCGGTCCCAGATTGGCTTCTTTCTAAGTGGCCATCTCTGTGGCCCCTAGAATCCATTCCTCCAGGCACAGAATGCCTAGTGCAGGCTAAACATCTGTAATCCAGAAATCTGAAACCTGGTGAGCTCCCACAAGCAAAAGATCTCAGATTTCAGATCAGGGATGCTCTGATCTAAAGAACCCTGGGATCTGGGATGGTGGAATGGCTCAGTGGATAAAGGAGCTTTCTACTAAGTCTGACAGCCTGAGTTCAGTCCCTGAGACCCACACGATGGAAGAAGAGGACCAAGTCCTTCAGAGTTGTTCTCTGACCTCCACACACATGCTGTAGCTGGTGTGTGCTTACACACACACACACACACACATACACACACACTCCCACAAATGGATAGATGGATGGATGGATGGATGGATGGATGGATGGATGGATGTAAAACTTTTCAGAATCTGAAATACTAATGGTCCCAAGCATTTCTAGGAAGGAGAAAGGTGGTGTACTCTCAATGAGTCACTAGATCCTGAAGGTGACCCCCTCCCTCAGAATGAGGGGCTCCCAATGGGCTTGTCTCTTTCCTCCCCATATCTCTTTCTTGGCAGCCCTATGATTTCTGTGAATGCCTCTCTAATGAAATAAAGTCTCCTAATATTAGTTGTTTTTTTTTTTCTCTGTGTGCCTGCGTATGTATGTTCATGTGTGTGTGCGAGCATGCTCCATTTCCCTTGCCTGCCCGGCATAGCAATCCTGCTAGAAACCAGACAGAACTCAGTGCCTTTCAAACTTCTGTAACACTGTCACTCTAGAGTCTTAGAGTCTTGTCTGCCTTTATTTGTGTGTAGAGCTCTGTCCTGTCCCAGGTTCTTACCTTCAGCCTTCAGTGTTTTCTTGTCCAGTCAGTCATTTTGCCTTGTGTATCCACCATCACCTTCTTCGAGCCATCTCCTTACCCTCACGTAACCACACCGCAGGTTCTGGGCTAGAACCTCTCTCCTATGCTCTCCTATGCTCTCCTATGCTCTCCTATGCTCTCCTATGCTCTCCTATGCTCTCCTATGCTCTCCTATGCTCTCCTCCACACCCGTCCTAAGTAGTGCTCTGCTCAAGCTATCGAGAAGCTAGAGAATTCTTTGCTCAGTGTTCAAGCCATTGGTGAGCCTAGATCCCAGCTACATGTGTACTGATCCCCTTTTTCTCAGCCTCTATTGGAAGATGGCCACCTCTCAGGGAGAGGGCCATCTTTTTGTTTTGTTTTGTTTTTGTTTTTTTGCATCTATGCTACAGCCTTGAAATCCTCACCGCATATCCTTATTCATGCCTCGATGTGTGGTGCAGGCCTCGATGCTGAGCATGCGCACTGCCACCTCCTTTAACAGCCCTTTCCTGATGCATTCATTTCTACCCTCGACTTTCAAGTGGGACCCAAACCCCACTTGGGACTGCTTTATATGATACAGTTCTGAAAGGCTGGCCTTCAGGGTGAGCCAGGATGGTGAGGTGAGTGCTGTCTGGTTCCTTACTGTGATTTTCCTGGGGTTCATTTTCTAGGCATTCTTGGAAGGCAAGGACTTAGGGTTTGGCACTTGCTGGTCCAGTTAACCCTATTCCTATACTCTTTATTTTCATTCATTCTTTGCATCAAGCTTGACCCACCCACCCTTCCTCCCTTCTTCCCTCCCTCCCTTCCTTCCCTCTCTCCCTTCCCTCCCCTCTCTCCTT
>NW_022196906.1:42835763-42836245 GCF_008632895.1 Mastomys coucha | reverse complement strand
TCTTCCTCCTTCCCTCCCTTCTGAGAGACGGTCTCATATGATTCATGGTGGCATCAAGCTTGCTGCGATGCCAGAGATGACCTTGCATTTTAGATTTTCCTGCCTTTACCTTCCAAGAGGGGTCATAGGTGTGAGTGACTGGTTTCCATCCCCTCCTTGTGTGGGATGGAGATGGGAGAGTTCTTGAATAGAGGGCAAGGACTGTGGATTTACTCTGCTCTAACACTGGTAGGGACATGGGTCCATGATCCGTGATGTACCAAGTAGGTTGCCTTGGGGACGGAGGAACCTCTGATTCCAAAGGTCCCAGGAAGCAGAAAGCCTTGTCTAAGCTGCCTGGAGCCCTTCCCTGTCCACCTCAAACTAGAACTGTGGGAGACAAAGGCTGTAAGTAAAGTGCCAGGGATGCAGAGGGCAGGAGTTCTCAGTGCATTCCTAGTGTGTCCGCGTGACCACTAGGGTTGAGTCTGCACCCAGGCCTG
>NW_022196906.1:42827299-42835547 GCF_008632895.1 Mastomys coucha | reverse complement strand
GGGAGGAGGGGGGGAGGGAGGGGTGGGTAGTTGAGATGAAACTAGGTGGTATGTGTGAGGGGGTAGTCACCCCCTTCTCCTTTCTACACTCAGATGGAAGATGCTTGGGGCTGCCCTGGGGTGACCAGCCAGTCTTCAGAAAGGAAGCTGGGGATTCTGGGACACTTGGCTGCTCTTGTTCCCTGCTGAGATTTTTCCTGTAATTAAGATGGGAGGTTCAGAAAGGGACACTCAGAGCTCAGCTGGTCCTTGGCCATCAAGGCAAGACAAGTAGCATTACTGCTTTGAGGCCCATTTTATGGATGAGTGACCAAGCCTTCCTCCACCCCCCACAACCAGCACAGTAGTCCTTCCAGGTGACTTTTTATCTCTGCTGTGCTGTTTGTTTTCACAGGCTACCGGTGGCTGAAAGGGACAGGAGAGGCCTCATTCCTGAAATGTTAAATTCATCTTGTCACACCAGCACCTGAGTCCTGAGAGTATGGGAAAACATTCTTGTTTTATTCTCAGACTCCTAGTACAGGGAGGTGGGCAACGGTTTGAATTCTCAATTTCTCCGACTTGAAGCCTCAGTGGCCTAACTTTGGAGGTCTTTGATGAGCAGGAGGTGTCTGGCTTAACTTTAGGAGATTCATCAGTCCTTGGGTGACATCTTTCATAGTAGTGCCTGGTTTTCTGCTGATGGAAAGCTGGTTTGGAGACCTATGTAGCTTAGGCCATGTCTGGGCAGAGCTTCCAGATCTTTGGTTCAGAGTTCGAGCCTATTGGGGATCCCAAGGACTCATTCTCTTGGTTTGTGTGGGCCGGGTGAGGCCTGTTGTTTCCTGGTCATGCCCAGCTATACCCTTTGGCATCTCTGGTCATGCCCAACTGTACCCTTTGTCATCTCAGATGTCCATTTCCTGCAAGACACAAATGGCCAGACTAGGTCCTTGATTTTTTTTTTTTTTCCTACAGCAATTTTATCTCCACTGGAAAGTTAGAGAAATTTTTTAAATGACTTTATTATGTTCCCCTCCCATGCCCTTCTTTCATCTTGTGGAGCTGGTTATAAAACCAAGAGCCATATACATGTTAATCACATGCTGTCCTATTGAGCCATATACCTAATGGTTCAGTTGGTGTAGTGGACCCAAGTTTAGATCCTAAACACAAAGGTTTGTGTCTATAATCCCATCTCTGGGGAGGTAGAGATAGTCGTGTCCCACCAGGAGAGAAATCAAAGAGCTACGTGTTCAATGAGAGACTATCTCAAAAAATTGAGACAATAATTGAGGAAGGTAGTGTTGACTTATGGTCTTCACATGCAAGCACATATATATGTACTACCACATGAACACGTGTACATGTACACCACACACAAACACACACAAGCATACATACATACACACGTGCATTATATCTGTTTTATTTTGTTTTGAGATAGGGTCTCATTAAATTGCCTTGAGCTCCCTGTAGCAAGGTGTGCCTTTGAACTTGTAATCGCCTGCTTTTGCCTTATGTGTAGATAAGATCACAGGCTTGTGCTACCAGACCCAGCATGAATACCCCCTCTGTCTGTCTGTCTCTCTCCTCTGTCCCCTTCCCCCGACCTCTACATTTAAGATTTCATTTGTCTTCTCTCTGCCCCTTCCCAGAGCAGAACTAGTGACCGTCTGGGTGGTATGGGGGTGGGCTAGGGGCTGTGCGTCCTCCTCCCTGACCATATTCACAGAGCAGTGTTGTTTTAATGAATAAATACCACCTTCTCATTCCTTTGCCCATCTTCCTGCCTACTCTAGCCATGAACTTCTGATTCTTAGTCTGTGTGTGGCAGGTCTTGTCGGGATAGATGCTGGTGGCCACAGTAGAGGTAGATGGCGGAGCTCTAGGGTGCTTGTGGAAGCGCTTCCTCTGTGTTTAATGAGTTTGGTTGCTACTTCATTGTGATAGTTTTCACTTCAAATTTCTCTCCCCTGTCCTGTAGCTCCTCTTGTGACATGGCTTCTGTTTGCACTTGAGACTCTGGTGCAGTTTCCTCTATGTGTGGCTATGTCTGAAAGTGGACTCTTTTGGTTTCTGCACAGTCTGCTGGACAAAGAAAATGAAACACTACTGTCTTACCCTCTCACTCTCCCTGAAGTCCAGCTAGAGGGTTTAGGGATGATTTTTCCCTGTGATGACCTTAAGTCTTGACTAGGCCATGCACTGCCTCTTCCTTGGCACCCGGAGGCCAGCCTGGGCTTCAGGGACCTGAGGGTTATTGGTGTCTGGTGGGCTGGGCAGAATGCTAATCTGTGTCTCTACTCCATTATGGTAGAGAAGAGCAAGGCAAGCAGGCATCTTTAGCTCTTAGTATATCCTCTTAACAACTCTGATCTTGGTGAAAGGGTGCTGTATTTGGGCACTTAGGTCTTCCAGGGCTGGCTACAAAGGGTGGGGAGTGTTTTTGGGTAATTTCTCATAACAGTCAGTTTGGATTGAGAGAGAAGAGCTGGTAAAAGGAAGACCTGGACTGTCTGGTGGATAGAGAACCTGGTGTGTGTGTGTGTGTGTGTGTGTGTGTGTGTGTGTTGTATGTCTGTTATCTGTGTGTGTTGTATGTCTGTATCTCTGTGTGTGTGTGTGTGTTGTATGTCTGTATCTCTGTGTGTGTGTGTGTGTGTGTTGTATGTCTGTATCTCTGTGTGTATGTTGTATGTCTGTATCTGTGTGTGTGTGTATGTATCCATCCATCCATGTGTGTGTTGTATATCTGTTATCTGTGTGTGTGGTATGTCTGTATCTGTGTGTGTGTTGTATGTGTGTATCTGTGTGTGTGTGTGTATGTATCCATCCATCCATCCGTGTGTGTGTGTTGTATGTCTGTATCTCTGTGTGTGTGTGTTGTATGTCTGTATCTCTGTGTGTGTGTGTTGTATGTGTGTATCTGTGTGTGTGTGTGTGTGTGTGTGTGTGTGTGTGTGTGTGTGTGTGTATGTGTACAGCTCTGACTACCTTTGACTCTGTTCCTGGTCAGGACACAGGGTAGGGCTGATCCTGGTCCTGCCTTTGCTGGAATGATGGGATTCCCATCTCCACCCCCAGCTTTGTTGCGTGGTCTGGGCATATGGACATCCTCACTCTGCATGGAAATAAGTACTGGAGGAGATTCCATGTTTCTCTCACTCTCCTTTCTCCAGAAGTCAGATCCCTGGATAGCAGCTTACGCCTCACAGGGTCCTTCTCCCTGTCCCTGTATTGTCTTTTGGTTTAGATTTTTTTCCTTGTACATTAAATCCACCTGTAGCACTGGAAAAAGAAAAGAGAAATTATACTAGCTCTTTGAGACATGTCTCAAAGTGGCTCTTTATGGAGTCATCGAGACTGACTTTCTTTTTTCTTTTTCTTTCTGTGTTTGTGTCTTTGGAATAGTATTGATGTCAGTAGCTCAATCCCACTACACTGCTGTCTGGTTAGCGCTACAGCATAGGCACTCATAAATACTGCTGTTTGTATCTTGTGGTAAAACAGAAACCCAGTGGGTCCACTTATCTAATCTGAGGTGAGGGTTTACTCAAACACAGAGGGAGGTTTAATTTTTTGGTTAGTAAAGGACATATGCCATCCTTATGGGTTGCAAAGCTGTGGCTGTCTGGGAGGTACCCATGCCTAGGGGGTCAGTGGGAAACTCAAGTGTGCAGCCGATAGGAGGAAGGCTTCCAGATGGGGCCACCAGCTCAGCAAGTTTCCGTGTGGGCTTAGGCACCGTTGCTAGTAGGCCCCTCGGTGCCTCTGTGTGAATTAGAAAAGGCGCCCATCTTGTGGGAGGATGTGGTTCTTAGGGCCTGTGACACAGTAAGATGGACCTGACTGGATCTTACATCTTCTTGCCCACCTTCCCAGACACCTGAGTTCCCAGGCCCAAGAGTCTATTGCGGCTGGAGAGTTCCTGAAGTAAAAGGTGTTTTTAAATGTGAGTTGTTTTGAACTCTTGGCTCGTTAAATTTCTGAATTGTGGCCTTCAGAATCCATTTTTGTTAATCCCTCAGCCAGGTTGGGCCCTCAGGTAATCAAGCAGTTTCTCTAGGGCATGCGGCACCAGGCTGCAGGTCACTGTAGCTAGGTGTAGACAAAATGTGGGGCATCTCTGGATGCTTGGGTGTCCCAAGCCAGCCTGGGGATGTCACATGGAAATGGGAGCATCCTTTTAGCATGACTGTCTCTCGTGACCAAGGCCAAGAAAAATAGCACAGAGGTAGGAGTGGTGAGGAACGAAGACAAGTGCCCACGTCTCACAGCCGCACCACAGTCCTTAGGTTCCGCCTGGGGAGAGCGCAGGTCTTATGTAATCAGGTTCCCACACCGTGATAATCAGCAATGACCAGGAGATCTGTTCTTTGGGCAGATTTTGGATCTTTGCAAGAAGATCCAAGTTCCCTTCATACTTGATTTGTCTCATCAAGTCTGTCTTGCGTGTGTGTGTGTGTGTGTGTGTGTGAGAGAGAGAGAGAGAGAGAGAGAGAGAGAGAGATATCAAGAGAGAGTGAGTGCAAGTATGTACACATGCATGAGAGAGCGAGTGCAAGTGTGTACACATACATGTGGAGACCAGAGGATGACATGAGATGACTTCTCCAGTTGCTCTTCATGTTATTTTTTGAGATGGTATCTTTCACTGAACTTGGAGCTTGCCCATTTGTATAGGCTGTCTGGCTAAGCAAACTCTGGGGTTCCTCTGTCTTCACCACCCCAAGCTGGGATCACAGGTGTAACCACAGTTTTGGGGGGTGGGTGGGTGCTGGGGATCTGACCTCTGGCCTTCCCCGTTTACATAGCTAGGGCTTCATGACTGAGCCATTTCTGCAGCCTCGTGTTTGGGCCTTTTAAAAGCCATTGCTGGCCCCAGTCTGAGGGATTGGAGTGGATGTACAGCACACACACCCTAGGTCGCTATACCACAGCATACTCGGGCACTGAGCTGACAACCTGCCGAAGTGCCCATGGGAAGGAGACCAGGCCCAGAGAATAATTTCCATTTAACTAATTATTATTCTTACTCCAATAGATTTGAAATCTATTTAACTTTTCAGGGTCTCCTAGCCTTTTAAGTGTTTCAAGTGTACTCTCTCTGATAGGTTACCTTTTCTCTCCCTGTAGGCTATAATTAGTGTCCTTTACACAAAATTGGCTTAGAATTGGATTTGGAGAAGATAAGAATCAAATTACCAGTATTTATCTTGTAAATTCCAAAAGATCTACTTAAGACACTGTATTAAAAAAAGAGAGAGAAAGGGAGGGGGGAGGGAGGACAATTTTGTTCTATGGAAAAGCAAATTCCTTGTGGTGTGAGCAATCCATGGACATTTTAATGCTGTATTTCCAAAGTTCCCGTGCAGAAACCTGAAATTGCCTCTTCCCATGACTCTTTTTTTTTTTTTGTTGTTGTTGTTTTGTTTTGTTTTCAGTTGAACATCTGAAATATGTTGCTGAGCTTTGAACAGTGGAGAGATGTGGTCTCAGCTTTCATTAAAACTCGGGGAGTTTGGCCGATCTATTATCTTTGTCTTGTGGCAAGATGCACAAACCTCTAAAGTATCTTAAAGAGATAGGCACACTTTTTAAATTAAAAAAATTGTGTATGCGCATGCGTGTGCTCCCCCCTCCCCCGTGTGTGTGTGTGTGTGTGTGTGTGTGTGTGTGTGTGTGTGAGAAAGTCAGAGGACAGCTTGGGCATTGGACCTTGCCTTCCCCTTTGATTGACATGTCCCTTGTATGTTGCTGTGTATACCAGTCTAGCTGGCCTGAGAGCATCCAGGGGCTCTCTGGGATACATCATACCACCCACCTCTGGTAACATTTCCCCGGGGTGGGTGGCAAGTGCTTTACTTACCGAGGAAATAGACACACTTTATTTTAGCATTTGAAGTTAAAAGCTGGTGGGGAGCAGATCTTGGGGGTCGGGCGGGTCTCCTGTATGCCCATTTACCCTATAGACATCATGGTGTTCCTTTGCACAGGCTGTGGAGTTTGAAGATGCCTGTGTTAGAAACAATACCAGTGTTTACAGCACTTTCTCAAAGGTACTGGGTGGAGAGGGTCTGAGGAAAGTGGCTCGAAATATGCTCTGTACTCCACACATCTTTTACTAAGTTGCCTGGATGGCGTTGAACTCTTAAGAGTTCCTCTGTCAAGTCAGGTAAGGCGATGTCCCCATCATGCGGCAGTGGAGGTGCTTCTGTGACCACCTACCTTCTGCGTGACTTTCTGGTTTAGTAACGTCATCGAGTTTCCTAGCCTAATTCTGTCCTTTTTTGGTTTTGATGAGAGTGTTGGGAGAAGGGGAAAAAAAAAAGGCAAATTCTCTAAAAGGAACAAAAATATGTTTTGTGAGCAATTCTACTTCTGGATATCTACCCAGAAGAACTCAAGCAGGACTTTGAATAGATACTTGGACGCCCCTCGTCACCTCAGTGCTATTCACAATAGCCAGAAGGTGGAAGCAACCCACGCACGCTTACAGCCACATGGGTTCGCAGACAGACTGTGTGGAATACTATTCAGCTTTAAAAAGGAAGGACATTCTGGTTCGCCGAATAACACAGATGGTCCTTGGAGGCGTGATGCTAAGTGAGATAAGCCAGACACAAAGGACACATATTGTATGGCTCCCTGTAGCTCAGATACCCAACGCTATATGACGTAAACTCATAGAGACCCAAAGTAGAATCGTGAGGAGAGGAGCGCGTGCTCTGTGGGGACAGAACTTGAGTTGGAAGGCTTATGCTGTTGGTTTCAGAGTTTTATGCGTGTACCAAATGGCACTGAACTGCGCACTTTAAAACAGTTCGGAAAAACCTCTCAATTTTATGTTGTGTGTATTTTTACTATCATAAAAACGTGTGTGATGCTAATTGCTACACCTGGTGCTTGAGACAAAAGTTTCTTAGAAAATACTTAGGGTATCATGCTATAAAAAAAATTCTCTTGCTAGTTCACACAAGCACATGGGCATATCCCCCCCACCCTCCCTCTCCCTCTCTTTCTCTCTCTCTCTCTCTCTCTCTCTCTCTCTCTCACACACACACACACACACACACACACACACACACACACTCCCTGTTAGTTATTACCCCCTCTCGTACTGTCCTTTAAACATCATTGTTATTAGCACATTTATTATTGTTGTTGGGTTTTGTTTTAGTTTTTTTGTTTTTTTGGTTTTTCGAGACAGGGTTTTTCTATATAGCCCTGGCCGCCGTGGAACTCACTCTGTAGACCAGGCTGGCCTCAAACTCAGAAATCCGCCTGCCTCTGCTTCCCAAGTGCTGGGATTAAAGGCATGCGCCACTACTGCCCAGCTTGCTATTGTCTTTTAAAGTCAGTATTTTGCCATGTAGCTCAGACTGACCTTGAATTAATTGTGATCCTCCTGTCTCAACTTCCCAAGTGCTGAGATTATTAGGAATGCTTTGCCAGGTCTAGCAAATTAAAACATTTGTTTATGGTACTGGAGTGAACCTAGGGCCTTGTGTGTGGTAAGCAAATGTGGTACCATGGAGCTATATCCCTCACCTCCCCCACCCCTCTCTGAGAATAGGTGAAGCAGTTTTAGTTGTTTTGGGGTGCTGGGGATTGAACCTATGGCCTTGCATGTGTTGGACAAGCATTTTACCACCCAGCTGCATCCCCAGCCCTTGCTTTTTTGGCCAGTTTTATTAGATCTATTGGTTACAGCATTTGAACTGTCGTTTGTGTCTATGTATAGCAAATATGCAAAGCACACACCGTAGGAAAGTGTGTTGTTATCTCTCAGGCCACACTGAGTATGTACTTGGTCTCTAATAGAATTCTAATTGGATTTCTATATTTACTCCTTGTTCTGTTATTTTTAAAATGAAACATTTTTGTTTGCTTGCTTTTGTTCCTTTTTTTTTATTTTTTTTATTTTTTTTTTTATTTTTTTTTTTTATTTTAGACAGGGTTGGTTTCTCTTTGTGGCCTTGGCTGTTCTGGAACTCACTCTGTAGACCAGGCTGCCCTTGAACTCAGAAATCTGCCTGCCTCTGCCTCCCAAGTGCTGGGATTAAGGCATGCGCTACCACCTCCAGGCTGTTTTGGTTTCTGAGGCAATGTCTTACTATGCAGCCCAGGCTGGCCTGAAACTCAGAGATCTGCCTGCTTCTGCTTTCCTAGTACTGGGGTTAAAGTCATGCTGTACCACCCCAGACCCAGCCTTTTTTTTAACCCCTAAATAATTAAAATATATATATATATATATGTATGTATA
>NW_022196906.1:42778289-42827289 GCF_008632895.1 Mastomys coucha | reverse complement strand
ATATATATATATATATATATATATATATATATCTCCTTGGCTTCGTTAGAAAAGACATTCAACCCAGTTTACAAAGCTACAAGAGAGATTTAGGAGAGTTTAGGTTTGGCCCCTTTGTGAGCCGGCCTTGGGCTTACATTCCCCGGCCAGCCTGGCTTACCTACCCTACAACCTGTTGCAAATTTAGCCTGAGTTTTTTGTTGAGTTTCAGAGCAGAATAAACCTCCCTCTCCCTAGCTTTTTAGCTCTTTCTTCTCCATTTGATTTCCACTTAAATGAAAAAGTAAAAACTCCCAAAGAAATGCAAAGCAAACAACTACCAAATTCCCCTAGCCCAGAGTAGTTAGAATGGAAGGATGAAAATTATACCAAGTCCCCTCCCCAGCCTCCCTGTGCCCCCACGGCAGGGATCAGCAAGCAGCCTCATTTTGGGCTTCTGGAGGCTCAATGGCCAGCCTGTGTAGGTATGGGGCTCACCATATATATAGTACCGGGTGTGTGGGCGCACTTGTGGGGAATCTGAAAAAACATCATTTGGCATTTCTAGGTTTATTTTAATCTTACAACCTTTAACGCCAGACACATAGCTGCTTTCCCACTTAATGTAACTATACATTGATTGCTTTTAATTAGTGTTGGATCTTTCTTAGTGTTTCACAGCTTGGGATATATAAAAAGTCTGACTTAAATTAAAAGAAGAAGAAAAAGAAGCAGCTAACTCTTTTGACAGTCTCTTGAGTCTAAAGAGAAGCCAGCACTGGAGTCCTAACCTCTCTGCCTCGTATTCTTGAGCTGTGTGGGCAGTGGAGCCCAGGAAGAGGGCAGAGGGCATTTCCTCTTCAGAACTTAATTAAGCACCTGTATTGAAATGAAGGTGGAGAAGGGCCCCATTACCACAGCATAGGCAATTGATGAGCCATCATGCTGGAGAAATGGGGTCTTGACCAGAAGAAATGGATGGGGTCTTTATTCCTTCAACACTTAGGGATTGCTAAGGCTCATTTATGGTTTCTGAGGCAGGATTTTGCATGTTTGCTCTCAAGCCTCTGTGGCCCTGGCGAATTCTCCAGTAAATATTTCAGACATCCTCAGGCCTGCTTTCCTCTCGCTGCAGTAAATTACATATTAAAGTAGCCTGGTAACTGAGCACTGGTTGCTGTGAGATAAGGCCTGGGAAATCAATATGTTTGCCATGTGGCTGCTTGTTTATGACACCTGCCTCTAGAACAGTTGAGCAATGTTCTGTTTGTTAAGGCTGCATTTCAGAAGCCAGCATCCTCCTAAAACACCCGAGATCTTAACGGGGGAGAGAGAGGTGCCGCACAGATATCGATTTTAGTTTTTCCAAGAGTGGAATTAGGCTTGGAAACAGTGTTCACAGCCCATGACCCCCCACCAACCCGCTGGCCCCAGCATTGTCAGCACAAAGGGAGGATGATCCTCTGTTGCGTGTGTGTGTGTGTGTGTGTGTGTGTGTGTGTGTGTGTGTGTGTGTGTGTAAGTTATTTGTATATAAGCATCTTACAATGTTGCAATGTGTCCAGTTGATAGAAGTCATGCAGCCTGGAATACAGACGTGTAAGTGTTGCTTAGATTTCTCTCTTCCACTTCTGTTACCTCCACCCCCTCTGATCTTCCCAGTTTAAAATAAGAAAATAGCAGCTGGGCAGTGGTGGTGGTGCATGCAGCTGTGTGTGCCCCTCAGGAGGCAGAGGTAGGCAGATCACTGAGAGGAGGCCAGCCTGGTCTACAGAGTGAGTTCCAGGACAGCTAGGGCTATACAGAGAAACCCTCTCTCAAAAACAAAACAAAACAAAACACCCAACAAACAAACCAAACCCAAACCAGAAAAACCCCCCAAACCAAAATAATACAACAGGAAAACGCAGGAAAATGAGCACACCAACCTGTCACAAAGTGAGGTTTGGCCCTCCCTCCCTCCCTCCCTCCCTCCCTGTCTCTCTTCCGAGTCAGGGTCTCATGGAGGCCAAACTGGTCTCTGACTGTGCATACCATGGTTGATCTTGGCCTCCTCCTGGCCCTCCTACTCCTTCCCCAACTCACTGAGTTATAGGTGTGTGTCACCATGTCTGATTTATACAGGGCTGGGGATTGAACCTTCATGCATGCTAGACAAGCATGAAGGATCTTACCAAGATGTAAGTCTGGCTGTCCTGGAACTAACTACGTAGACCAGGCTGGCCTCAAACTCAGAGATCCTCCTGCCTGTGCCTCTACAGTGCTGGGATTAAAGGCCACTTTTTCTAGCACTGGTAGGTTTTAACAGTAGATAAGACTAGCTTTGTGACTAAACCTGCTGGGGGGCAATGTTTTTGTCTGTTTGCTTTGTTTTTTTAAATTAGGTCTTGCTGTATTGCTATGGCTGGCCTGGAAGTTGTGTAGTCTAGGCTGGCCCCAAACATCTCAAATTTACTGTCATTACCACCTGCCTTAGCTTTCTACAAACTGGGATTACAGGAGGGAGCCATCATGCCCCCACCAGACAAGGATTCTTGAAGCCATTGAATGACAGAACACCTCAAGGAAGCAAAATGTTAGTGTGAGTGTGCAGGCATGGTTGTCCATGTGTTGAAGGGGAAGGGTGTATGAGGGTAGCAGCTTGGGAGAGAGGAGGATGGCAGCCTGCGTCCTCAACACTTAGCCTTCCATTTTGTAAAAGAGTAGCATCCATACATCTCCCCTTTGTTCATCCAAGTGATTCAGAAGGAAGAAGCGTGTGTCTACACAAACTTCGAGGGAGCCACTGGATGTCAGACATAAAACCTGCATTGTGTCTGTGTGCTTGGGTGTGCCAGCAGAACACACCCCATGGTGTTCTGTAACTTTCTAAGAAGCATGCGGCTTTCTCCACCTTGCTCTCTGTGTTCTGTCACTCCGATGAACAGACAGGCTTTCACTGTTTCATCGCTTTGCCAAAAAGTGAGTTAAATGTTTAAAGAGAAACACGGCCTTCTCCCAGTGCACGCCAGAGGCAGCTCCAGCTTAGGCGGATGCCCCGAGTATGCAGTCTTGTGGACAGGGGTTGGGGGGACATGATCTTCTCATGACACTAATGTATTCTGAGGTCTCATGGTTGTGTTTGTGTGTTTTTAAATCCAGGTTGACAGGTTCTCCTTAATCAATAGTGGCAAAATGTCTCTTTTCTTTCTACTTTCCACAGGATGGTAGGTGGCCTATCTCATCATCTTTCTGCTGACCCAAATAGGAGGGAGATGGGATAGGGTAGGAGAGCTGGGTGAGTTGAGCAACCGCTAAGCCTGTGCAGCTGGGGAGCTAGAAATTAAAGAAAGAACATGCCCTTTTCCTTAACCACTGGACAGATCCCTGTTCCTCCATACCAGGCATGGTAATTGACCTATTTTAAGCAGATGAACGTTTATTTAATATTTTTGTCTAAATTTTGTAGATCTGGCCTATCTGGATGACAAGGTGTTTAAAGTAATATTGAGTTGGACAAGAATGATACACTCCATTTCAGGGAAATGTAGTCATACAGTAATATTGGGGTGTTGGCAAGCTGGCCCCTTTCTTCTTGAGTCTACTCAGGGAATGCTGGAAACAGATGGAAGCCCATGCGAATCCTTGTGGTTCAGGTGTTTTGGGGAGATTTGTTGAGGATAACTGAGAATTGAGCAAATGACCTCCTTCTTTCTCTTTGGGTGTCAAACCCTGGGCTCTCTGCATCCAACACAAGCATCCTTTCAACCCAGCTACATCCCAAGCCTACACTGATCTTTCTGATGGGCTCTTTTATGAGATGTGACACACTGTGCTTCATGGAATTACTAACATTTCAGGAAACTGGGATAGTGATCAACTCAGAGCGAGGCCAGATGATGTCACACTCCCCGCTCTCAGAAGAGCTACCTTGGGTACCTAGTCAGAGCATGGGGGTGTGGGCCGCCCCAAAGTCCTTTCTAATGAGATACTCAGGTGGGCCTGAACTCTGGGGACTCAAAAAACACCAGCAACAAGAAGCACTAGGAATTGGTTTGTGTTGCTCTGGTTTGGGTTTTGTATTGCCTTCTATGCCAGGATTTGGAATGCTTGCCTATGATTCAGCTCTCCCTACTCAGACAATTCAACCATGATACTTTGCTGCTGAGTCTATAAGATCGACCAGCTAGTCTGTTTAACCAAATTTCTTTTAAGAGGTATGACAGAAATCTGTGACTGAACAGGACAACACTGAGCTACATGAGGCTAAATTTTGGACTCAAGATGAGTCTCAGGCAAGAGTTTGGCTACTTTTTTTTAAATAAGCCTACAGCACCTGGTATTTCCAGGCTGTCTCCCATCCAAGTACTAACCAGGCCCAACCCTGCTTAGCTTCCGTGATCAAACGAGATTGGCGCGTTCAGGGTAGCATGGCCATAGATGAGTTTGGCTACTTTTGAAACTGCATCCTGTATCACCCCTCAAGTATCTTAATATCAGACTCCACTTGAATGAGACTCCGCCCCTGTGAGAAGGGCTTGATATTGTCTAATTGGTGAGGTCATAGTGGGGATCACATTAAAAAAAAAAAACCACATACATGGACTGGATAGATAGCTCATCTAATGAGAGCACTTATTGCTATGCTAGAGTAGTTGCTAGCACCGATACCAGGCGGCTTATGCAACTGCCTGTAGCTCTGGTTTCATCGGAATCAATGCCCATTGGCCTCCCCGGGAACCAGGACATACATGCTCCACAGAAACTCATCTAAGGGTGTGTGAGTGTGTGTTGGGAGCACACATACAAACGCGCAAGTAAACCAAATGTCAAAAAATGCATGTGTGTTACCTTCCTCGATGTTACTGTAGTACAAGGTAAATTGTATGTTTTCCAAATCTTACTTTGACAGCAGAAAATCTGAATTCATTTCTTTGTATTTTTCATATTGTGGCACAATTGGAGATATATATGTTTACTTGTTTCTTAGGATGTATGTATGTATGTGATGAAGGAGGAGTTGCTATGCCCTTGGGAGGTGAGAATGGGGGTAATGCTCTCCCCAATGCAAAGCCTTTTCTTCATGAACCTAGCGATGCTCTACCAACCAGAAGTCTGTTGGACTGACCCGTTTTCCCTGTCCACAGCCTTGGCGTTAAAGACCTCTTTCTTCTGGGATGGTCCTCTGGGCTCTAGCATTGGTGGTGAATTCAAAAGCAAAGGCTAGGATAGGACCACTCACAGACCTCTGAGACAAGACCCCAGCTGCCCTGCCCTACCCTGTGGATTCTCTGGTGGCTTTTCTTTTCAAATGGGAAAAACAAATCCTTCAAACAAACTCTAAGGAGGAGATTCTTTTTTGGCTGGAAGAGACTGGGGAGTCGCTGGCAGCATTGGGTCGTGGTCTTGGGAGCTGGGGGAACTGCTATTCCTAATGTGCACTTGGCTTTTTATGCATGGACTGTCCTCCAGCTCCTGGGCAAATTTCTCACTCCCGGGTTTTCAGGAGAAAGGTTTGTCATCCGTCATCACCCTCCTCATCCATCACAGTAGACGGGGAGGCACTGCCTACGCTGGTAGGTAGGTGAGGGAAAAGGTTACACGCAGCTTTTCCTTTCTTCCAGGTACAGCTCTGTCCAGCCAACCCCCTCACCACCTGCCTCCCACTTGGCTTATAGCAGAGTGCATAGGCCTGGGCGTAGGGGATCATTCTGGTGTGTGCAGGCAGAGGGAAGTGTTTTGCTGATAGCCCTAGTTGGTCTTGTCATCCTGTGGTGTGGTTGAGTAAGAGGTAAACAGCCATTTAATTATTTATTGGGTGCCTGGAGGATTTTATAGGCAGGAAAGCTTAGGGCAATTGAAGAAAAGGGAGGTCAAGCCTGGAGCTTCTTGTGTGGCTCCCTGTTGGAAATTGACACTTTAAAAAAAAATTCATCTTTGAAAAATTCTTTTGGTGTATATTTCTCTGTGTGGACATCTGTATGGGCACCTGCAGAAGCCAGAAAAGGGTGTCATATCCTCTGGAGCCAAAGGTAGAGGCATAAGCTATCTAATATGCTTTCTGGGAACTCAACTCTGGTCTTGTGCAGGAGCAGCAGGCACTCTGACCCCTCCACCCCCCAATCTCTCCAGCTCAGGCCTGATGCGTTCAACTCATGCCGGCATGCTGGGTATCCTGGCATGGGAGTGAAGATTGAACCACCTACAGCTCCTTCCTTGTTGATCAATCCCACCCAAAGTAGGCACCCCGCCTGCCTGTCTTTAGGTCTTGCTTTTCTCCTGGCCGGAGTCACCAGATGGCACGTCATGTATTGATCATTATTTTTACTCTGAAGCACAGTGCTGTGGTTATTGATGGTTAGAGGCTGGGGCTAAGAGAATCTTGAAGTCATTGAGAGCCTTCTTCCATATTGTGGGAAGCAGGCATGAGAGTAGAGATGGTGTGGAGTCCAGACTCAGCTAGAGACAGCCTACATGATAGGGAGAAGGGGAATGAGAAATGCTCAGAGAGTAGATACTGCCAGACTTAGCCATTGTCTGAACAGCCTGCTGACTCCTTTCTCTTAAAAGAAAGAAAAAGAAAGAAAAGAAGAGAAAAAAGAAAAAAGAAAAGACAAGACAAACATTTCTTTTTTAGCATGTACCGTCTGGGAGAATTAAAGACGTTTGGGTGGCTCAACCTGCAAGTGAGTTTTAGTGACCACATGTAACAGCTGGGGCAGCCTTTCTTCTCTTTGCTTTCTCTGAACCTTCCAGAGAGTGAGGCCCCTATCTCTTGGGGGATTAACTCCTTGTGGCTCCAGGGTCGTTGGTCCTCCCCCACCGGCATCAGTATCTAACCCTCTCTGCAAACAGGATGTTTTCTCGGCCTCTTATCAGATGGCACCGGAGATGCGTGGTGGAGATAGAGGTAACGATTAACTCATCCTGAATTCCTTTCACGAGCTGACGCCCCAGACCAACTTAACCACTGAGCAGAGGGAGGCTTTGACAGGAGCAAAGCAGATTGGGACTCTGTCTCCGAAGGAAGTGTAGGGGGCTTGCTGTGGGGTTGCCTGCTCAGGCAGTGCCCCACCCCCACCCCACCCCCACTCCCAGCCCCTGCCCCGCCCCCACCTCAGCCCTGCCCTGCCCGTGGGTTTTCAGCTCTGCAAATCAAAGAGAAATTGACAAGCCATTCTTTCCTATGTGGGGGCTATATAATTGATTTTGTGGGTTAACCACTCTGGTGTCTTTATTTTTCTCACTCCCTTGATTCTTCTTAGAGTAGCATTGGGACTAAGGGGTCTAGTTTGTGCTTGTTTTTGGAGAAGCAGGAGGAAGGGGTAGGAATCCATTTAGGCAACCATGCAGTCGCTTTCTTGATGGCACAGAAATTTAGATTTTGTCTGTCTGTTTTATCCCGGGCTGCACCCATGTAGAAAACTTGGGACTAACTCTATTCTGATTCCAGTTAAGAGTTCCTGCTCAGGAGGCTGAAAAAACAGACTGAGAACAGGGAGTGGTCTAACATAGTTCTACAAGTAGACACCAAGCATGTGTGAGCCTGCAGACACAGGCTGCTAGGCTGGGAAGGACCCAGATACCTGGGGAAACAGGCCAGCCCTTATGCCTGACCCCCTTGATTTGAGCAGTTCTCGCTGGTTTGGGGCCAGCCCGTGTCTACCTTGCTTTCCACTCCTTAAGAAAGGAAAGATGGTTCGAAGCTGCTGGCCCTGGGCACTGGGCTTTGTGCAGACTCCTTCCATTTAGTGACCACTGGCCAGCAAACTTTTTAGTTATGTCTGAAGCCACAGAGATAGGCGTGTCTCTTATCATCTGGACTTCAGACCCATCTAACTAACCACACGGAATGACGAGATGAAGTCCGTCTAAGCACCAGAGAGTTTCTCATTGCAGGTTCCCTTGAGATCAAGGCTGGTTACCGCTCCAAAGCTAGAGACGTGCTTCCCGTCTCTAGCCTATTTACAGAGCAGGTCCGCATTCTAACCCAGATCTTAGCCATCTACCCACACGGAAAAGGAACATTTGCAAAAAAAGTTAGACCTCTTGGTGAATTTGGCACCTGTAAGGTGAACACAGCGGTGTGGGTAGAAAGCCGTTTGGGTTAATCAGCCTTAGTTTAATCTTGTTATCTGAATGTATTTCAGGTTCTTAAAAAAACATGTGGGCTAATGCTGGCCGGTCAGCCTAAAACTCTTCAGTTAATTCTGTGGGGTTGAAACCTTGGGTGGGGCTGTGCTTTGGGTGGAGTTGGTTTAAAAAAAAAAAAAAAAGAGGTGTGGGATATCTGTGTAGGTTTCAATTAAGGCCTAGATCTGGGTTGTCTCTGGGTTTCTTGTTTGTGTATAAACTGTGCTTAGGTGAGGTTTTTTCCCACTTCCCCTCCCTTGCCATCTCTTTTCCTTCTCTTATCCTAACAGTCTCATAGGTAAACCTAGAAGGAAGACAAATACTTTTCCAACTGTCACCGAGGGTGCTGTAAAAGAGGCATTTGGACAGCGGTTCTGCAGGGATTCTCATCTTTGCTCAGAGTTAACACAAAGGGATTGGGGGTAGCCCCATCACCAGGGGGGAAGACGGTTTTTCTTCATTTAGCTTTTAATTGCTTTCTTTCACTTTTATGTATAAAAGATTGTCCATTTAATTAACTCAAGAATGCAATTTCAAAACCACTAATGCTTTACACATGATAGCTTTTAAAATAAAACTAGCATTCTAATATTGCATAATGTTTTTCTCTCCTAACACTCCACCCGGCACCACCCTCCACCCCGCCCGCCTGTATTAACCTTTAACAGTGCAGGATTGTTAGAAGAAAATGCTGCTCCTCTTCTTGGTGCCTCCCCACCTTCCCTTCTGCCAGGGGGGACACTGTCAGCGGTGCCGCATCGGTGGTGGCACCCTTTCTGGAGCACTCGGCCACTTTTGTGAGTGCATTGGGGGGTGCTTTGTGTCTCTCTTCCCGTGACCCACTCCACATGAGAATTGGTTATCTTTGGGTGTCACTGTGTCCCTCACTCCTTCTGCCTTTTAAGAAACATCGCTGTTCTGAATGCCTTATGTGGAAAATTAAAAATAAAAAGAAAACCACCCTCCCCCCAAAAAAACCAAAAAAACTCCAACTTACCTCTGGTTCTCTTAGGCTATGTAATTAGAAGAAGCCTGTTTGTAAATCGACAGATGTGAGGTATCTCTGATTCCACTCTGTCTTTATTAAAAGAAAAAAGATAACTACATTTTTCATTATTTTGTGTGCATGCATGTGGGTAGGTGCACATGCCATTTGTCACCACGAGGGTCCAAGATCAAAAAAACCCAGGTTGTCAGGCTTGGCGGCAGGTGCCTTCACCTGCTGAGCCATCTCATCTTGGCTAGCTCTCCTCTCCTTTTTCCTGATGGAAAAGAGATTCGGGCTCCTTCTTATCTCTCTTTACTCCCTTATCACTTTAAAAAATGTTGTGAATGTCTCAAGCCCTTGGCATTTTCTAAAAACCATTTTTGATTAGTGTTTGGTCCTTGTCCTTGCTACTCCTGCCTGAAGCCTCTTCCTCCTTTCCTCCTTTCTTTTTCCTCCTCATCTTCCTTTTTCTTCTCCCTGCTTCCTTTTAAGGCAAGACCTTACTCTAGGTCCGGTCTAGCTTGGACCATTACAAGCAAGAGCCTGCAAACCCTCCTTCTCTGGATCCATCCCCAGACCCCCAGTGCTCGGATCACAGATGGGTGCCACAGTGCCTGCCTCATCCGAGATCTTACAGTTTGGTCATGGAGCCCACTTTACCTCTGACCTTGCTCAACGGTTGCATCTTGCAGCCAGACTTGGAAAGGGGCAGGGTGCAGAGGGAGTGGAATCTTGGTCTTCTTGCAGGGATCCCAGGTGCTGCGGATATCACCTTGCTTTGCTTTGCTTTTTGAAAATGAGAGCTAAGCCTATGGAGTCCCTGATAGGTCAGTGACTTGGACAGAGTTATGTCCCGTCCCGTCCCCCCAACATCCAGGGTTCAGGTGGGATCCCATGTCGTAAGAGCTAGCTAGAGCACCCAGGGCTCAGAGGGACCCACGACTCAGCATTTCACTTGCCTGAAGCAGCTGCTGTTTATTTCTGACGATGCCAAGAAAACAGCATTTTAAACCTAAGGACACACTGAAACCTTTCGAATCCAGGGCTGTTGTAACTCTTGCTGTCTTCTATCCCCACCCCTGGGAGAGGAAATTCAGTGGTTGCTGGCAGGTAGGATCTACCTTGCAAAGAGCCCTTTTCTCCTGTGGTGCCTTTTCTCTAAAGCACATGACATTTTCCAGCCAACCAGTGTGGTCTCCATGCTGTATTTTTGCAAGAGCAATTGAGCAGCTAGTAGATGTTACTGGCTGGGGTAGGTATCTGGCTAACACTTTCCCTACACTGGGCCATACATATGCTTTAAGGCCCCAGAACAAATGTTTTCCGATGAGGATCTGTACTATGGTTGGGTGTGTAGGGGTGGCTAGCGACAGCCTACCCTTAGAGCGTATTTTTGTTGCTGTTCATGTTGTTGCTGTCCATTGTTTGTGGAGAGCAGATTTTCAGATTAACCTGGTATGAATTCGGTGAGAGATTTGAGAGTCATGGTTTTCCCTAAAGCCTGCCTGCCCTCAGAATGAGATCTCCATCTCCTCTCATCTTTGTTTTTTACAGCTATTGCTGCTTTGTCCTTAGCAAATAGCCACTGTAGAAAAGGGGAGGCTTTTGCTTGTTGTCTATGAGCTGAAAGGCTGATGGGAACCCTGTGTTTTGATCATTCATCAGTTCCCAGGTTTAATTCATTGAGCTATTTAAACTTGGGTGTGTAAGACAGCAGCCCCGAATGGGCTTTTTGGTGCCAGCTTCAGCTCTGGGACCCCAGGTTCTGACAGAGGAGACACAGAGCAGCTGAATGTACAGAATCTTTAAAAAGCTATTCCTGAGTTTTATGGCTTGGGACTTAGAATACCCACCATCTCCTGCCTCTGAGGATTCTTTCTTCTTGTCCTTTTTCTTTAAACAAACAAAAACAAACAAAAAGCCCAGTGTGCATGTGTGAGCTAACGTCTCTGACTGCTGTGGTGGCCACAGCACCTGAATTTTATAGAATTGATGACCAGCAGGTCTGCGTATCACTTTCTCTGCCTCTTGATTTTGGAGGGAGTTCACTTTAATATTGTGGTGAAACTTGGCACTCCTCTTGAGATACATAAGCCATTAGGAGACTGCCAGCGGGGCTTGATGAAGGCTCATGGCAGAGGTGGCTCCTTTCTTCCTTAGATCTGGAGAGGTGGCTACATACAGCCTCCGAACTAAGGGGTCGGACACATCCGTGGCTTCATTCAGGTCTCTAGGGTAGGCTTCACCATCCTTTGTGACAGACGAGCAACTTCATTTCTACTGATGAGAAGAAGTTCAAAGTGGTTAGACAGTTAGCCTACGCTTTGAAGCTGGTAGCTAGAATTGAGACTTGGGGTTTGTTTTGATTGCTTAGTCTATCCATGTAACACATGCTCATATTCTCCCTTGGTTTTGAGATGGACAGACTAGAGTCCAAGGCAGGGCCACCTTTGTCATCAGACTGTGGTTATTCTCTCCCCCGAGTTGGTGGCAGTGGGGTGCAGACTAGATACAGCTTGCTGCCACTAAGTAGCAGCCTCAGGCATCCTTTAATAGAGATCTCTGTTAATCCGGCTTTTAAATTTTCAGAATGATTCAGAATGAAACAGAGTTGGAGTTTATTAAGGGTACATTTTAAGATAGATTTTAACATGGAGAGTAATAAGAAGGTGAACTGGGGGAAGGAGTAAGGCATACCCAACTTCTCAAGAGTTGTGCTTACATGTTTTAGCAGTAGCTAGGCATGCAGTGTGGCCCTCTTCTGAAGTTATGTTGTTTTTAAGGAGCACTCTCTGTCTTTTGTGAATGAGACTGTATGTAGGAGGGTCTCTGAGGTACATTGGTTAAGATTATAGCTGTCAGGGTAAAACCCTTGTCACAGAGCTGTGTGAGGGAGCTAAGACATGCCTTTTACTGTGAGCAAAGTTCCTGGTCTTGTTTGTCAAGAGTCCGAGAGAATGATAGCTTACAGCTGGGCATGAATAAAGACCATACTCAACATTGGGCCTGAAGCACGTTTATTACTATTTTGAAATTTGCATTTGGAATATCACTGTATAAAAATAATACTGTGGGCTGAAGAGATGGCCCAGCAGTTGAGAACACTTGCTGTGCTTGCAGAGGATAGCAGGTCAGTTCTCAGCACCTACATTGGGTAGCTCACAATGGCCTATAACTCCATCTCCAAGGGGTCTGGATCTGGCATCCTCTTCTGGCTTCTGCAGGCACCCATGGGCAGTATACACACACACACACACACACACAAACAAACGAGGTTGGGGGAAAGCCCTCATCACATATGCATAAATAATAAGAGTAAGAGTCTAGAGAGGTGGCTTAGTGGTTAATAGCACTTGCGGCTCTTGCAGAGAACCCAAGTTCAGTTCCCAGCATCCGCAAGATGTCTCACAACTTTCTGAAGCCCCAATTTCAGAAAATCTGACATCTTCTGGCTTTCATGGGCACTGGATAGGCTCATGGTGCATATGTATATAGACATACAGTTGAAACAGTTGTGCACATAAAAGTAAATAAGCATATGCCTAAAAATAATGAAAAGGATGTTGTTTTAGGTAGGCACCCTTCACAGCAAATTGTGTTAATTGTGCTAATTGTGCTCGAATCCTTGACTCTTAGCTAGTCAGAGTTTTTAACCAGACCCTGGGGGATGAGGGTCCTTGCCTTTCCCACGTCCCCTTAACTCCCTTTCATTTTGTACCCCTTTTCACTTTGCTTCATTGGTGGGCCTGTCCCACTACTGTTATGGGAAGAGGGCAGACATGTTATGCTAGCTCATGATCAGCTTAACTTAGCTAAACCCGGTGGCTCAGGCAAAGGAAGTAGAAGAGATGGTGCACCCCCTCATCTTTGGCCTGTCTCTTTCTTTTCTTCAGTAGGGTTCCTTGGTCCTGTCAGTAGCCGCCCATTGAAGTGTGAAAACTAACGAAGGAGCCTTGTTCTTTGGCTCACAGGTTTCTTTTGCCCTGTGGAAAATGGCTTTCTCGAAGCCATGGCTGGCTTATGGTGAGGTCAGACTGTTGTGCCTTGAGGCATAACACTGTTGGCTTAGGCAGGTCTTTAGTTGGGGAGGATATGTCTCTTTTTCTCTGGCATTTTGGACTTTCTGACCCATCCCGTCCCTCATGACTAGTGACCCTCATTTGGAGAGACTTGGGGCTTGAGGGTGATGGAATTGCCTGAGGCCAGGGTTGGGGAGCACAGGGACACCCAGATGTTTGTATAGTTTTTCCATTGCCCCGATTAGGAATGCATTTCCTCAGGATGGGTTATGGCCTTGAAGTGAGCCTAAGATAAACATTCAGACTGTTTCACATTGGAATACCATGGGAATGGTTTGAGAGAAAGGTTTAGGAGTCGGGGAGAGAGGAAGGGCAGAGTAGGGGGAGGGAGAGGGGGAGGCCTAAGGACTGGCTTCTGAGACACAGAAGTCCAGGGCCTGTGTCTTTCACTGCTTTCAGCAGAAAATAGGCTTCACAGAGATGATGGGGTGTGCGTTGGACTGATTCTCTCTGGGAGTGGCACTCAGGCAGTGCGATGTGTTGGAGTAAAATATGTAAATCCTGGTTTAGTTGGCTGAGTGATTAGAATCTTTAGGGAAACTGATGTGTCTTAAAAAGTCAGTGTGTGTGTGTGTGTGTATGTGTGTGTGTATGTGTGTGTGTGTGTATGTGAGAGAGAGGGAGGAGAGAGAACATGTGCTTGTGGTTCGGGGGAAGAGAGAGAGAAGAGGAGAAGAGAAGAGATGCTTGCATAAGGGCCATACACAAATACTTCTGAAAAGTACATTCAGGGACTTCACAGTCCTTCATCTTTATTTCTTCATAATAAACACTTTTTTAAAAATGATCATTTGGGGGAGATGGGCTCTCAGAAAACAGAAGCAGGGTGAGTGTTGGGGAGGTGGAGGGCTTGTGTGAATGCTGTGGGGTTACTCTGGGCTCTTTGTTGGGGGCCCCCCAGTGCCATGGAAAACTAGACTCTCTGGCTGACTTTCTTCCATTTTCCTTCTCCTCTGGAAAGGGCTCAGGCTTCCTCAGTGATTCTGAGCTACAAGGTGGTGTATAACATGGCCATACGGAACAACCTGCATGCACACTCCTAAACACGAGGGGATTCTGTGGTTTCCATTCCACCTGGATATCATTCTCTCTCCTCGGGACTCAGAGAATGCTCTGGTGTTGGCAGAGTCCAGGGCAGCGAACTTTCAGGGCTTTTGTCAGGTCTCATTTGAAAGAATGTGTGGAGATGCCAAGGCTGCTGTGTTGATTTCAGTGACTTGATTCTCAGGTAAGAGATAGGACTCAGGGAGAGGCCATGGGCACAGGAAGAGGCAGCAGCCTTCCTGTCTTCTCTCCTGATACCTTCAGATCTGGATGCTCCAGTGTGCCATGGAGAGGGGAGATGTAAACAATTGAAGTTGCCTCCGGGATGCAGCATCTAATCTAAACATGATTAAGCTGATTTGATTTTATAGATTGGAATTTCTAAGTGATAGAAACGGATGAGGTTAATGTGAAATATTTACTTAATAAAAAGCCTCATTACCTGATGCTGAAGGGTACAGGGAAAGAGATTCTGGGTAACACATTTGATCTTTTGGAAATGAAGTTAGATGCAAGTTTTCTTGGTAAAAACTGAATTCTGTGATCTTGTTTTTACACATGCTGTGCTTAAATATTAACACCAATTGAGCAAATTGCCTTTTAACTGCCTTTATTTGCTTTCATTAACAGTATAATTTAAAAGCTCAAGAATTTGCATGGAACCTGTTGTGCATGTTGGGGGGGGGGACTGTTCATAAATTAATTAATTGTGAGAACACTATCTTTAAGGAAGGTCACCAGACACTAGGCCAGTCTTTGAAAAGCAGTGAAGTGTGTTTTACTATTTTTTGGAGACATCATGTACTTTTGGCTTGTGGGGGGAGGGAGGGGAAGAGGGAAGAGAGATTGGGGTGGGGGGGACAAGCGAAATTGGCTCGATCAAGAAAAATTTTAATGACTGGGCATGTTTTAAGTTAAGTTGACTGAACCTAATTACACTGTAGTTTTAGAGAGCTAAAGGCAGTATCATTGGTATTGAAGCATCAGTTTCAAAATGAAAGCCAACCTCTATAATTGGCTGAGCTCCCTAGATTCTCTATCTCTGTCTCCCTGTCTCTCAACCTGCTTCCCATCCCTTCCTCACTCTTAGACCGATGGGAAGAGGGAGACCCTGCGGCATTGCCAGCCATGGCATGGTCCTCCATCAGGGACAGGTCATCAGACTGTTGTTGCACGAAAGCACTCTGAATATCTTGAGATCTGCACAGTCCCCTGACCTCAGTTGCTTCCTTCTGGACAGATGTTCCTGTGGTTGAGAACCTTGGCCAAAACAAACGTTATGAATGGGATGAGGAGACCACTGTGTCCTAGGGAGGCCAGGAGCTCTGCCTAAGATCTTCTGGGACTTATTTGACACACGCTGTTCTGACACTCCTGTTTGGACAGCACGTCCCTGTTTCATCCTCCCTTCACACTCGGTCTTTCTCCTGTCTTCTCTTGGTGCTGTTGGTGGTTTTCCTAATTAATTTAATCTGTAGTCTACCTTTTCTGGGTCTGTAGATGCCAGAATGCTGAATTTATTTATCTTGAGTGTTTTTGTTGGCTACTGTGGAGACACATTCTTCCTTCCTTCCTCAGTCCCCCAGAGCCCTTAGACCCTCTTCAAGAAAGAATCCCTTGTTTTCATCTGTCAGATGTGTGTTACTTTTTTAGGGGAAGGAGATGAAAATATTTTAAATAGTATATATTTTAAAAGCCATATACAAAATCTAAGGAATACAGGGGAAAAATGGGTAAAACAGGCCTGCCTGCCTGCCTGCCTGCCTTCCTTCCTTCCTTCCTTCCTTCTTTCTTCCTTCCTTTTTCCCCTCCCTCTTCCCCTCCTACCTCCCCTCCTGCCCTCCTCCCCTTCCTTCCTTCCCTTTCATCTTCCTTCCTTCCCTCCCTTCCTCCTTCCTTCGCTTGTTTGCTTTGTTCTGTTCTGTTTTTTTTTTTTTTAAAGGGAATTGCCCTGAAGTCTAGGCTGACCCTGAACCCACAGAAATCTGCTTAAATTTTCAGAGTACCAGGATTCCGTACTTGAGCCTCTCCACCTGCTGTTTCTTTGTAGAAATAGGTCTGTTACCTGCCCACTGTGTAGGGAAGTATCTTCCTGGTCTGTTACTTTACAGTTTTGGTTCTGGGTCATTTTATATAACAATCTTACTCATTTAACGCAAAAAGTGTTACAGTGAGGTTTGTAGAGTGGATAATAGAAAGCCCATGATGATCACAGTTTAGAATTAGAATCTGAGAAGAATATTTGAATGAGAGGAAGAGAGGCATGAAAACGTGTGTGTGTGTGTGTGTGTGAGAGAGAGAGAGAGAGAGAGAGAGAGAGAGAGAGCAAGCAAGCACATGTATGTGGTGATATGATGTCAGAAGGTTGTTTTCTCCCATAATGCTGCCCTTTCTTGCTTGTGGGTTTCAATATTCTGAGACCCATTCATTCTTGAGCTGCTGGTCTAGAAGGCCACTCCCTCCCAGCCTTGAAGCCTTGCTGATCAGCAAGCAGAGTCTCTGAAGTCATCATTTGGCCCACTCTTTACAAATGTACCTCTTGCCTTATGCCAAAAGTATGTCTGCAAGTCTAACCCTCCTCCTTTGCAGGCTCCTTGCCATCTCTTGTCTTTGGGCTCTCCACTATCTCTGTCAGCCATATGTCTTACACAGTTGGTTCTCCACCATCTCTATTAACTGGCTATAAGTCACTAAGACACCAGGAAGATCAACTTATCTATCCTTCACTCCAGTTCTCTCTTCTTTTGAAGCCAACACTACAGGTATTGGGTCCTGAGTTAGGTTCAGATGTTGGCTGGTTAGCTGGCACTGTGGGAAGGAGGAAGGGATAAGTGCCAAGTAAGAAGGATGCTAGAGTGCTGAGTGTTGCCCCCGTGCTTGACCCCATCATTGCGATCATTTTACAGAGGTGAGCTCAACAGCTCCTCTTCCATATCTGTTGTGCACTTTGCCTAGAGTTCGGCCATGAGAACAAGAGAGTCAGTCTTCACTCTGGTAGGCTGTTGTTTGGTTTGGATCTTGTTCTGGAACAAAGATAAAATAAAATACAGACATTCTGCAAATGGTCCTTCTGGTTATCTTGTCACTCAGTTTTGCTTGCCCATTTCGTCCTTCCTCTGATCTTGGCATAGTTATTCCCAGAGTTGACTCTATGGCAAATGTGAAGATAGCCATGTTGACTAGATAGACATCCAATTTGTCTTGACCTGAAACTTGACTTTTATTCTTCTGTTTACGTGTACATCCATCCATTCACTCATTTAGTCAGTCATTAACAAAAAGCCAGATTAAACACGTTTTACACATATGAGAATAGTAGACTTTTTTCTTCCCCGTTAGAAAGCTGAATTATTAATTGATGGTAGTAACAGGGTTAGGGATAATATGGCTATAAAAATCATTCTGTGTGTTGCTATTTCACTTCCAGATGATAGAAGTATTCTTTTTCTTCTTTTATGTTTTATTTTTAGGCATCATTAGTAATTGCATGTATGTGTGTGTGGACGTATATCATGTGTACATATGAGTGGGAGAGCACTTGGACCATCACACATGTGTGGATGCTATAGTAGCCAAGCAGCAGTCAGAGGGCAGCCTGTGGAAGTCTAGCATGAGTCCTGGAGATTGAATCAGGTCATCAAGTTTTGATGACAAGCAATTTTATCCACTGAGGCATCTGCCTGTTCCTCTTTGCTTTTCAGATAGAGTTTTGTATAGTCCAGAATGGCCTCACTATGTATCCAAGGCTAGCTAGCCTTGAGTTCTTAATTCCTTCTTCTTCTTCCCAAGTACTGGGATTACAGAGGTGTGTGCTACCATGCCCAGCTAGCTGGTACTATTTCTGTCTCGATAGTATGTGCTCAGAAAATAAGTCAAATTTTATTCTTTTTACAAGTAGGTAAATTTAAAGTTACCTGGATTCTTGCAGTAGAGTGTCTCTGATACCTCTTTACCACAAGGTAAGGGGCCATGCACGAGTGCCTTTTGAAAGACAGAATAGAAGACTGGAAGTTGTATATTCCGAGCCAAGAGAATGACAAGTTCAAAGCTGGTGTGGGCTACTAAGTGTGTTCTAAGCCAGCCTTGACTACTTAAGAAGCCTAACTCTAACCAAAGCCACCAGAGGTAGAAATGTTATTTTGGATTACAGGGCATGGGAGGGAAATCATTTGGTTGGCTAGAGACAGGGAGCTTCTGTGTACATGGATAATTGACCTTGGTTTTTAAATTAAAAAGTTATCTATTTATCTGTAGATATGACTTCATTCTTAGCCCAGGCTGGCTTCAGGCTCATCTGCCTTAGCTGTGCAGAGACAGAGATTCCAGACCTGAGACACCACACCTAGTTGGAGCTTAGTTTCTAGACCTGTTGGTTGTCTGGGTATTTTTTAAAAATTCTTGTAATTCACTTGGGTGGTAGATCGTGCCCTGGCAGTAGGGTTGGCCGTGGCTCTGTGGTGGAAGACCCTGCTGGTCGCAGCCACAGTTTGTTTTGGTTTTTATCAGAATCCTCTCCAGAAACAGAGCCTACTTTCCAGTCCATGGGGCAGAGGTTGGAGTGGAAGTCAATGTGTCCCTGGAATGTTCCAGGCCAGAGCTCTCTTTCTGTAGATGTCTGTGTGTAGACTGGACAGGCTCTCAGTGCCTAGAAGCACAGCTTTCAGGGGCAGCCATTTCCTTTCTCATCCCCTTTCTTTTGTTTGGTGGGAGGTAGGAAAGCAGGTTTTGTGGGAAGAAATTTTGTGTCACTCCCGCTTTTCACACCCCTTTGATTCCTCTCCCCCCACCTGAACTCTGAAGCCTTTATTTTCATCCCTGGGAAAACCCCTCTAGTGAATGAAATCATTACTTTTATACACAGAAGAGAGGGGAGAGGGTAGTAGGGACCGTGAGCAGGTCCTCAAACAGTTAAAGTGTTTGGGGTCTGTTGCCTCTCTAGAGGTCAAAGGTGAGACAGACTTTTTGTTGACGGCAACCCCCCCCCCTTTTAAAACTCCCTTTCCTTGTTATCTCAACTTCCAAATGTCAGCTTTGATGTCTATTGTTGAAACTTCAAGAGGACTCTTAGCACTTCGGCAGGTGTTGGTTTTAGTGAGCGGGCGGAGAGTTCCACATTCTTGGGGGCAAAGAGATGGATCCCACCACATTCCTACCCCAAGAGCAAAGCTCCCATTGCGGCGCCCCTCCCAGGGTACACTTGCAGAAGTCTTCTGGATAGTGGGCTAGGTCTGGATAGGAGGTGGCACTGAGTTCTTTCTTCCTTTTCAGGCCTGTCCAGAGGGATCTGTCTTTAAGCTGCGGAGCAGCTGAAGGGAGGTCGTCTAACAACCACGTATTAAGATTTCATTAATCAAAGACACTTCCATGGCCCTTTTACAGAAACACAACTACTTTGGCTGTCCTCTGCTGACAGCCCGATAATTTGTCTTTCCCAGAAGAGGGGAGGGAAGAAGGACAGAGAAGCACACAGGGGTCCTGCTCACAGAAAAGGATCCCCATGCCAATTCCTGGCATGCACATGTGGGTTCACACGTTGATTTTAGGGATCTGCACTCCAGCCTTACATAAACCGTCAAAGCAGTGGGCAGCCAGCCACATCCCCTTGTCCCTTGACCCACATGGTAAGGAATCACTCCAAATCTAATACTCCACGCAGGATAGATGGACTGGCTATGCCTTCCTGCAAGGAAGCGCTTACCTCTGATTCCCAGCTCCAAAATGTGTGGATATTGGGATGACCATATAGATACATGTGTCTAATGGATGGTCGGCGTCAGGGGAGGGGTGATGGGGACAGTGGGGCCTAGGAGCTACTGATTTGAAGTGTACAATCTTCCTATTTTACTTTACAGAGCAGTTCACATGCATAGAGGCATCTGACCTTCTGTAACTCTTGGTCCTGGATATGGCTATATGTACATTTGATTACCTACCAGAGCCTCCCAAGTAGGTGATAGAACACTATATATGCTGCCTCCACCGCTGCTGTCTCCTCCTCCTCCTCCTCCTTTTCCTCCTCCTCCTCCTCCTCCTCCTCCTCCTCCTCCTCCTCTTCCTCTTCCTTCTTTTCCTCCTCCTCCTCTTTAAGGTCTCTGAAAGGGAGTAGCTTTGAATTCATTTTGTTGAATTCATCAGACATTTATCAAATATCCACTAGATATGTTTGAAATTGTTGGGAGAGTGCAGGTGAGGTATACTTTGTTCCTTAGCTCTTTGGGGACAATTAGCTACCGTAAAAGATGCAATTTAGGAAGGTCAGTGGGGGCTGCAAGGAAGACAAGGCCCTTTCCATATGGCTAAAGAGCCCAGTGAGCATTTATTTAGTCTTGCCTGTGTACTAGTAGAGATCTGAAAATCTAAAAACTTGGTTCTTGTCTCCAAAAATTTAATTGTGTAGCAGAGAGAGTAGACATGGAAGTGTAGTGTAGAAGAGATACAGGGTGGTATAATCCAGGGGGAAATGAAGAAAGAATGATGTATGGTGGAGTCAGAATAGAAATAGCATTGTCTGTCTGGGGGAGGTGCTGTGGACTAGTGTACTGGGATGATGTCTAAGTAGGGTTCTCAAGGACAGATGGGACAAACTGATTACCCAGGAGGGAAGACGTTCTAGAAGAGATGGCATGTGCAAAGGCCCTGAAGGGGACAGGTAATTGAAATCTGGTATATTCACTGTGGCTTGAGAGCTGGAGTGAGGCAGAGGGTAGGGGCTGGAGGTGAGGCTGGCCTTGCCTGAAGGTCTTCCTTGCCCAGCAGAGAGGCCCACATATACTTTGTATGTTTGGAGAAGGTGTTGAAAGGGTTTAATCAAGGAAGCAGAATAAGAGAAAGAGTGTCCTAGTGGGGACCACTCTGAGAGCTGAATTGAGGATGAGGATGTGGTGCCAGAGGGGTATGACTGGGAAGCTGGTTGAGTGGTTTGGGTGAGCCGAATGATGGCAGTGGCAAAGGGGACAAGGAGAAGAAGATGGAGGACGGGTCATAGGGTTGGCAGGTGCAGGGGGCTTGTAGAGAGTGGGAGGAGAGACTACTGTTACCTTATAAGGCTGGAGGGAAATAAGAATGTGAATGTTCTGGGTAGGAATGTACTGGGTTTTGATTTGGGACATGGTATTTAAGGAAGTCTTAGAACAATTTTACATGGAGGCCTGTATACTTAAAACATCTTGAGGGAGGGAGACTGTGTGTGTGTGTGTGTGTTTGTGGTGTGTGTGTTTGTGGTGTGTGTGTGTTTGTGGTGTGTGGTGTGTGTGTGTGTGGTGTTTGTGGTATGTGTGTGTGGTGTGTGTGTTTGTGGTGTGTGTGTGGTATGTGGTGTGTGTGTGGTATGTGGTGTGTGTGGTGTGTGTGTTTGTGGTGTGTTTGTCTCTGTGCTCGGTCTCTCTCTCTCTCTCTCTCTCTCTCTCTCTCCCCCCCCCCACCTCTCTCCCCCCTGTCTTTCTGTGTTGTGTCTATTCGTATGTGGGTGGTTTGCATTTGTATGGTACATATCTGTCTGTGGGGTGTGTGTGTGGGTCTGTGTGTGTCTCTGTGTGGGGTGTGTGTGTGTGTGTGTGTGTGTGTGTGTTCTCAATTGCTCTTCAGTTTATTCTCTCACTGACTCTGGAACTTAACCAGTCCAGCCCAACTGCCTGGCCTTTCCCAGCCTCTGCCACTACTGGGTTACATGCGTGTGCCCCCACACCTGACTTTTTACATAGGGGCCGGGAGTCTGAATTCAGTCCTCAAGCTTACACGGCAAACACTTTACCAACCAAGCCATCTCCACAGCCTCAGGAAAGATATTTTGACAAGAAGAAGACGTCAGCCTACAAATTCAGTTGTATTCACCGACTTCAGATGATATTTTCATGTGAATGTGAATCAGAAGTATCTTAACTCCACAGCAGAGAACGGTCCTTTGGACTTGTTTGAATCATGAGAAGTGTTTTCATCAAAGCCTTTATTCATGGCTGTGCTGACATCTGGGGAGCGGAGATAGATATTTTCCTGAGGTCCAGACTCCTGAGCCATGAGCTCTTCCCTCGATCCTAATTAATCCTTTGTAGTTAGTGACTGATGAAATCATGGCCCTATGAAGTTTTAATCCTCGCCGTGTGCACTCAAACTGACTTTATCACAGGACCCCAGGTGTGTGTCAGAAATGAGTAGGGGAATCTGCTGCATATTTGATTGCCTTATGGAATCCACTGGATCTGGAGAAAACAGGGCGGAGCAGTAGAAGGTTGTTTTTATTTCTGTGGCCCTGACTACCAGCCAGATAGGTGTACATCGTGTGATCTTGGCCATTGTAGAGTAAGCAGTTAGTCATAATAGCTTACCTGAGGAAACCGTGAACCCAGGGAGGCAAGGTGGTTGGAACCTGGGTTTTGGCGTTCTATGCTTCTTCCTCTCCCGTTTGCTGGGAGACAAGGTGGAAACGTGAGTGGAACTGGGCATCCAGAGGAGAATAACGCTCCTGATACAAGGAGGGGGTGTGACTCTGTGATGAGATCGAAAGCATGCTCTGGCCTTCTCACTATCTCAAAATGGTGAGCTCTGCACTGGAATAACAAGAATAAGTACTGTACACACTATTTGGAGGGTAGTTTGGGGTTTGGATGGGTAGGTCAGGTTGGCCTTTCTGACATAGCCGTTGGGCAGTTAGTTGTATAGCTAGGCATGCTTATGCTCCCACGAGTTACTCTCCACCACTACTATCCCCCTGTGGTAACTCTGGAATTACCTGTTGGATTTCTCACCAAGGACCTCTAGGGACCTGGGTCGCCTCTAAGTCGGCATGTGCTGTACCAGCCCTGTCCTTTCAAGAGAACTGACAGGCAAGACAGATGCTTTTGTGCACTGTGGGGTTCCTAAAATGTGGCGTTGGAAACCTTGGTGCCGGACGGACTCCTGGTCCTTCCATGACCAGTGGAAAACGTCTGTTTTAGGGGATTTGTAGCACCATATGTTGACAGTCCCCATACAAGGGCTTTAAGAAGCCAGATTTCAACAAGATCTGAATACAGGTGCTAGACAGAAGCTCAGGATGGTTCTGTTCCCTTCTTGAAGTCACACAGCTAGGAAGCAGTGGGGCTGGGGTCTAGATTCTGGGGCCCTCACTCTTTCTACTCCTGTGGAAGGAATGATCATCGTGGTCTGGCCTCTCGATGTGAGGATGGTTATCACAGCTCTGCTTTGTCACTGAAGGGAGACCTTTCTTTGCAGGAGGATTTCTCAGAAGCAGATTGCAGTTTTCTAACAAACAGGAAGGACAGAGTCTACTGAGGAGGGCTGAGCCTTGAGGAGAGTGCCCTAGGTGGTCTCTCAGGACCTTCTCAGCAGAGAATTCTGTAAAGGCAGAAGTGAACTATTCCATGTGATCGTGTAAAAGTGGTTGCCTGGGGCCAGTGAACATCTGCTGGCACTTGCCTTGCAAGGTTCTGGGAGGCCATTAGAGCCATACCAGACCTCCTTCTTTCTGGAGTGTATACAGGCCCCTAAGGCAGAGCCAGCCGTCTAGATGGAGAGGGACCTGGAACAGAGCAGGAGGCCCGGAGCCAATCCAGTTCAAGACCAGCTTCGACCAGATTTCTCCAGCTCTCCCTCACCCCTTTCCCATCTCCCCACTGCTTTCTCCCACACTGTAGAGCTATTCATCAACTTGACTTCACCACATTCTGTATCACATCCTTGGAGGTCATAGCTTCTTATTTAGTAACTCTCTGTTGCAGCCTCCGGTACAGGGGAGTTTCTCTTGTAACCCATCCCATGGACTTCGGGTTTCTCCCTGTGGTGCTGGCTTTTTGGTTCTTCTCAATGCCTTCTCTTCATTCCTTTGGATGCTTTCTTTTAAACCTGGCCAAGCCGTAGAGAAGCCGTGTCATATTCAGAATTGGATCAGGACCCACTGAGGCTCTGAACGGCTTTTGGTGAGCCTTGTAGCCTGTGGTGGTTCTGTCTCAGGTGGTGTGCTTTAAGTGGGACAGGAGAGGTATCGTCAAAGGTCCCTGTGTTCTTTGCGGCCTGTTTAAATCCGTGCACCTTCGGATTCTTCTGTCCCTCTCCTAGGAAGCCACATAGCATTACTCTTTCCCTGGATATTGCCTCCCTTGAACAGGCCTTATGGGGCAACCAAGCTCCATAGTTGAATGCTTTGAAAGAAAACAGGAACACCTGTCTGGGATGCCTAGTTACAGTCCTGTGAAATACTCCTGGCTCATGTTGAGAGAAACCACAGAACCACATAGAGTCTTTGGGTTCCAGATGCTCTCCACATTTCATGGTCCTGGGAAGGGAGCTCTTCTGATGTTCTTAGGAGATACTTGTTGACTGATTTTTCCAGGGTAGTGCACACTCTTTAACTTGGAGGGTCTGCTGATGGCCATGGTCCAAATCCTCTTGATGTAGCTAACTTAAATCTTCCAATTGTGGGCTCGCTAAGACAGTCTAGAGTCCAGTTTTGTAGGTTGGAGCCTCTGAATGCTACCATCAAAGCCCTAACAAGCCTAGTTGGGCACCAGAGTGGAGGCCCAGCCCTTGGTGGCCTGCCAGGAAGATAAGGTGTTACCTGGGGGAGGTCACTTCTCCTCCTAACCAAAACAGAGTCCAAACCTGAGCCTACTGTCTTTACCTTTGCTTTTTCTCCTTCTGGTCCTTGGTTCTGGTGAGCACTATGGAATTCAACAACAACAACAAAAAACCACTGCTCATTGCTGACATTGGTTGGTTATATCTGTCCATTGTTTGGTTTACTAATCATAGCCATAATCCTATAGATGAGGAGTGTTCCATTTCTATTTTATAGATGAGGAAACTGAGGCACAGGCTAGAGAAGCCATTCCTTCACAGTTGTACAGTCTTAAGATGTCAGAGTGAAGCTTTGAAGTCAGCAATGGCTGATTTCACATCCCAAATCATTCCCAGTGCATCCCACTGTGGTATTCCACACACTTGTACACATTTCGACCTTTCTCCCAAGACAGGTACTTCTAGCGTGACCTTTGCTCGTGTTGGGAGCTCTTCATCTCAGACTGCCATAATGGATTCTTTGAGGTGTGAAGTGTCATGACTCCCATTTAGGGCAAGTTTGGCTATGGGGTTTGGGCTATCCTCTTATGATTCCTAAGCCCCAAGTCCACAGATTTCACGGAGACTGAAATGGCTGCTTTCTTCATAGACACTGGGTTTGCCTGTTCCAAAAATGGTGATTTCTATAGCAACCATTTATTCTAGCAGATGTGTGCCTGGTATGGTTGGCAAGAAGGGTGGGATCAAAAATGGAAACGGCCTTTTATTCTTCACTTCCTGAACGCGTGCCCTGTATATGAGGCAAACAGAAGGAGAAACACAGCATCCTTTTAGCCTGTGTAACACATAGGGACCAGCACAAAAGCATCTGTTGCTTAAGGCTGGTTTCTGTCTGCAGCTTAAGCTGGGCTGTGCCTGGTGGTGGAACTTTCTTTGGCAGGCGTTCACGTTGGTTCCAATTCAGTGAATGTCTGTCACTTCAGTTTCTTCAAAATGTAGACATTTATCATGAGGTGGTTAATAAATGTGGAGGGCACAGTAGCTAAAGATCGCAAAGTCTACCATAGTGTGTACTAGCCAGGCTCTCTGGATGTAGGTTGTAGGTTGAATTATATGCATACATATGTCTAGCTGAAGCCAAATAAAAGAACTTGTTGTCATAAAACAAGAGTTTCTTGGAGCCCAGGGCAAGCAAACAGTCCTCCCTTGAAAGGTGAGAGAACAGAATTACCATGTAGCTGTTGGAAATGTTCTTTCTAGCTCTGCTCCGTTTATGCATCCAGCTTAATTTCCATAGTTTTTTTTTTTTTCAGAGTGAATCTAAGAAGGGCCTCCCTAGGACTTCCAGGTGGACAGGGTGACAAGGTTAGGCTCATCTGCCCACGTTTCTAGAATCCCAGGCTCTAGAAAGCACTCTGTCCTCTGCAGCTGGGCTAAGTGTCCATACCTGGCCATTCGATCAGCAAGGCTTTGTGGCGAGGACCATAGGTGTGGTCTGCTCAGACTCACACAACAGAGCTGCATGGCCTGACTTAGCCGGACTTCTGAGGTCAGAGTGCTGAAGGATTCCTACACAGGATGCTCCTTCTGCCTTATCTTCTCTGTGTTCTCACTTGGTGGGGAAGAAGTTAAGAGAGGATTCCCTTGGTCTCTTGAGGTCTCCTTCTCCTCTTCTTTTTGAGACATCTATGATTTCTCTATGTAGCCCTGGCCTGCCTGCGTCAGAGATTATAGTCACATGGTCATACCGCAGTACCAGGCGAGGGGTAGGGGAGTAGGGTTGGGAGGTGTCTCTTTTTATAAGGACACTAATTTTACGGGATTAGGGCCCCACCCTTATGACCTTTGTTTAACCTAATTGCTTCCTTGTAGGTAAGTTGCATCTGCAGGTATTTGAGGCTAGGCTTTCAATATGCTAATTTAATGATATACAGTGTAGTTCATAGCAGTTCGATAGTTTAAAATGGCTGCTAAGCTCCTCCCTTGCCTTTTGTGGATTGGAGGGGGTTTACAGTGTCCCCTAAAAGGAGTCTATCACAAATAGAAAGGATGAATGTGCTACGAGAAAATACTGGACTCTTAACTATCTTCTTCTTCCTTCCTTCCTCCCGCCCCCCTTAGTTATTCTGTAGCCCTCACTAGCCTGATACTCACTGTGTAGTGTAGCTAGGTTTGCACTTGAAACAAACCTCCTGCCTTAGCCCTAGGATTGGGATTATAAGTGCTAGGATTATAGTTATGTGTTCCAGTGCCTGGCTTCAACCTCCTCGATTGTGCTGCATTTGTAGCTAAGAGCTATGTTGTGCTGTGTGTACACATATACATACATATCTGTACATACACATACATCAAATATGTACCCTCATGCATGTATGTACACATGTCTACATATTTATTTGTATATATATTTACAGAAATATATGACTGTTTAGAAAGAGATTGTTTACAGGTGCCTTTCTAGCCCCTGTTCCATACTGAAACCAGCTGACCTGTTTGTTTTTCCCATAAAGTTTGAAATTGAATAAAGTACATGTTTTTTACTGTCAGCCCCCCATCCATCATTCTTGTTGAGCAACATCTGAGTTTGCAATTCCTCAGTCGTAAGTGCTGTGTGACCGAAGATTCCTGACAATGGCCTTAAGATAAGGTTTTTAATGAAATGAGATGAGGGAGGGAGGGAGGGAAGAAGGGAGGGAGGAGGGAGGGAGGGAAGGAGGGAGGAGAGGAGAGCTAGTGACCCCAGACTCCTGTCACCACTAGCTAAGTGGGGATATGGGCACCACCGTTCCAGGGAGCCTCCTGTGGCATACATTCCCGTGCCAGTGGGCTACGTGCTGTGACAGAGACCAGATGATGAATATATTTTTAAACTTGGAAGCCACGAACCACTTATTATTTCTGAATTAGGAATCAAAACATATGAATAATCTCAACAGGGGATCAGCAGATGCAGTCTGTCCTTGGGGTCGCTTTGCTCTGGGGAGAGGGTCGGGGTGATGGGGAACCAAATCCAGCCCATTCTTCTCTGACATGTAGGACATGGTGTGGTGTTAGCTCAATTAACCAGGCTCTGTGCTCGTGATTCGAGGTTATACTACAACTGTGATGCCTCGGGGCCAGAGCAACATTTGGAAATAGGAGCCATCTTTGTTTTTGCAACATGTTCATGTCGCCAGGTGTCTCGAGAACAATATAGGGTCTGGTGGCTGTGGTGACTGAAATGGCCGTGGCTTGAACTGGTGTTTTTAGATGCATCACACACATCTCTTACCCGTTCTTTCCTTTTGCCTCCCTCTGCATCTCTTCCCCCACGTCCCTGCCAAACAAGGTCCGGAACTGAGTTATTCCAGAATTCCACCCTTACTAAACTCTAGGACTAAGGGCAGTTATTAAGGAAGGAGATGGAGAAAGAGCAAAACTCCTCAGGTAACCCTTTGGCCCTCCTGTAGCTGGCAGAGCCTTCACCTCAGGCAGACAGATCAGCGTCTCTCCTAAGAGGCCTTGAAACCTGAGCTTCACCAGCCAGGAGACAGCTAAGCCAAGCCCAGCTAAGGGCAATCTTCCTGTTCATAATGACTGTGCAGAGAGCACCTGTTCCAGCCTCTCACCCATTCTTCATAACCAGATACACAGTGCTTGCTACACAAGGCAGTGCATAGGAGGGTCATCGGTGGCAGGAGACTTCTTGGAACTGGAGAACCAATGTGGGCTCGGCTTGCTTTCTGAAGGGAGAGGGCAAAGGGTGGGTACTTACTGGGTTTGCCTTTTCTTCTGGAAGAACCCCAGACCCTTCGTTTTCCCCATCTACCTGTTTTCCAACAGAGTTTCAAAGGACGATAGTGGTGACATCCCTTTTTGAGAAGCAGTACAGCATGCTTAGAGAGTTAACGATCACCCCTGTCTTTCTCCATCCCAACCCATTTTGTTTTTATGAAATTGTTTCAGAATTGCAGAAGAGTTTCAGGGGAAAAAAAGCATCCAGCATGCCCCCACATTCCTTCTGCCAATTTGGGACATGGCAGTACTGAGCCAGTCTCCTCATTGACTCCTTTCTTGGTAGTACATAGCCACAAGACAGCCCTTTCCAGTAGGAGGGAGGCTGTGTTGTTATGTTTCCATCTTACGTGTTAGGGACCTTGTGGTTTCTCTTTGGGGCAGAGCCTGGGCTAGCAGGAGAGCCAAGGGTGTGCTGATCGCAGGGGTGGTCTCCATGGTTTAGAATCATTGCTTTGGAGAACTAGGTTTAGACATGACTCCAGAGAGATTGAAGTGGCAACAGAGGAAACCAGAGAGGCAAAGCAGGCCTTCCTGAGGAGAGATGGAGGAACTACCCACCAGCTTCCAGAGAGACTGGCATTTGGTACTCAGACTCTTGTAACAGATGCATTGTTATTCTACAAGGGGAGGGCCCCAGAGCCCTGGATATCCTGGCCTCTGTCGTTCACCTGCTAAGTATGTGGCCCTAGATGGATGGCTTAGAACAAGGCACACATGGAGATTGCCATGTTGAGGGTCCTGCCAGCACCGAACCTCTCAGTGCAGTCTAGGAATGGCTACAGCTTTTCTCTAATTACCTCTGCCTGATCTGGTCTTAAAACGAGGTAAATCTAGCGCTCCTTATTGAAACATCTTCAGAGGGAACCACAAAGCCGAGTTTGTCGGTGCAGGCCTTCAAACCCAGCACTGGGAGGCCAAGGCAGGTGGGATCTTTTGAGTTGAAGACTTGCTTGGTCTGCAGAGTGAGTTCCAGAACAGCCAGGGCTACAAACCTTGTCTTAAAAAAAAATATATAAAACACCAAAAATACTTTCCTGTTGCTCCCACCATCAGAGAGCAGCAGCCACAGCCTTGAGCTACCCCATGGCTGTGGGCTTCAACAAGAGCAATAAGAAGAACTCCAGTAAGCCGAGACCCAGCAGGTACAGCAGCTACCTTAGCAAGCACGTCAAGTTCATAGCGGACATGATCCGGGAAGTGCTGGTAAGTGGTGCACCAAAGAGCTCCTCAAGGTGTCTAAGGACAAGCCTGTGCTCAAGTTCATCCAGAAGAGGATGGGCACACACATGCATGCCAAGAGGAAACAGAAGGAAATAAGCAACGGGTTGGCAACTATGAGGAAGTCGCTGCCAAGAACGACTGATGGCTGTGCCCCCTCCTCAATAAACATTTATCTTGGATAGGTGTGGGGCGAGGTGGGGGATGAAACTACAAAACAAGAGTTTGCTAACCCCCTTTCTTTTGGTTTCATTGTGCTTGGATTGATTCCAGGAAGTGTGGTGGTAAAGGGCTGAGCTGACTGTGAAGTGGAGCGCAGTGGAGTCACAGAAGCCCCTGGCAGGGAACTGTGTGTGGGTGTGGGGAGTGGCCTGGCATGGTCTTCATCTGGGAGTGGGGTCAGGCACCCAGGATGCTGTGGTAGTGGCTACACGGGAGTCCGGCTGAGTGGTCAGACAGGACACCTTAGAGGGACATTCTGAAAGAGAGGTCCTTTGGTCCTTAAGTGCAGTTATGGGCCCAAGTCAGGTGACTGGTCTGAAGTCCCAGTGAGCGAACAATAGAGTTCTCCACCTTTCCAATCTCAGCTCTTGGTAGCAGCATTACCCTTCCCTAAGAGCATCCATCCCTATGGTTTGAGAGGCAGCAGCTTCACCTTGTCTTTCCCAGCAGGCAGTAGTCTCTTAAGGCCAAGACCCTGTCTTTTTTTCCTTCCTGAAGTGGAAGCCAGGGAAATGTGGCCCCTTAACCCTGTCTTGGGACCCAAGGTTAGCATCCTCCAGGTCTTCCACCTGCAGAGGACCATGTCTGCTCCCTTGAGTCACAGAGCCTGATGCCAGTGGTGTATCTCCATCTCAGGATGAAGGCAAGAGTGGCAGATGAGTGTTCAAATCCCTGCATGAGCTCACTGTTCTGTGTGGCTTCTCTTAGGGGAAGCCTGGTGTATACTCCCCCTCTTTCACAGTGGCTCACAGATGAAAGCCAGGGTGACTTGCTGAGCCACTGGCGTCAGAATCCCATGGGGTACATGTGTAAAACTCTCAGCCTGCTTCAATAGACTGTAATCCAAGTTCCTGGGGTTGGAAGCATAGCCGTATTAAATTAGCTTCCTAGATAATTGTAACATGAAGTTAGAGGACCACTTTTTGTCCCTGTTTGATGAAAAGCAACCATTTCATAGGTGTGTGTTTGTCCCTGCATACTTCCACAAACAGAAACACACATCTATGAAATGATTGCTTTTCAACTGAAGATAAAGATGGGGAGTGGGATAGAAGAACCCTTGCCTAGTGATTGTTAGGCACTGATGTTTAATCCTCAGCACCAAAGAAACACACACACACACACTCCCCCTCCCTCTCGGATGCTGTACTGTCCAGGTATTTGTAGGTTAGTGGAGGGCAGTACTGGAGGCTGGATTCCTGACTATAAATGCCAAGAGCCAGAGAGAGAAAGGTTGGAAGAGGGTCTCAGAATACAGGTTTAATAGGGCTGTTTGAGTGACTCAGGGATGGGTTCACTCCGACATTGATGACCTACGTGGCCAACCCACAGACCTCTGACTCTCCCTGCAGGAGTTGTGTGTCCTTTAACAGCCAAGAAGTAGGACTTTGGGGAGTTACGGTGTTATTATTGTGTCTGAGAGAATCTAAGCATAGGTGACTTAGAGTAGCGTGGCAGACTGCTGTAGTGTTCCGGAGGGGCGAGTATGCAGTCACTCTTGATTGCCAACATAGACAGGCTCTAGAATCACCACAGAGAAACTGCTGTGCGTGTCTGTCAGGGAGTTTAGGTTCATTGAGATGGAAGACCCACCCTAACTGAGGGCAGTCCCAAACATGGATTGTGGTCTGTGCAAAAAGGAAAAAAACCAAGCAGAACACCAGCATTCATCTCTCTGTTTCCTCGCTGTGGATGCAGCTCGGCTAGCTACTTCACACTCCTGCGGCCGTGTCTTCCCTGCCATGATGGACTGCACCCTCAGATTGGGAGCCACAATAAACTCCTCCTTAAGATGCTTTTGTTAAGTCATTTGCTGTAGCAACGAGTAAAATTTCCACAGTGGGGGTCTGGGCCTGAGAGTACGGAAGTCTTCCGTCCTCCACCCAGGACCCCGGTGTTGGTGAGTACATGTAGACCTGGCTATCTGTGGGAGTGCGGATCCTCAGCTGGAGGTTGGGTTTACCTGGGCTTCAGTCTTTCTCACTCAGTTAGGTAATTGAGAAATGATTTTCCTGTGATTGGAGTCTCCTTTTGTCATTGTCCTGATAGACTGCTCCTGTGAGACATGAGAAAACCATGAGGACTGCCTTAGAGGGCTTGAGATCTCTAGATGGAGGTGATGGGAAATCCCGGCAGACCCAGAGAGATAATTGCTAGCTTTTCCTGCACCCTTTATCCTCCTACCTGAGCATCTGGAAGCGCCTCTTCAGGAGGACCTTCCTCAGTCTGAGGCAGAGGGATGGGTCACTTGGCCTGTGGACAGCTTAGTCCTGCATTGGCCATGTGAAAGGTGAAGGGAGTGGGCACCATCCACGTGGGCACAATGGCACAGGGGGATGATTCCTGTTCTGCAGCCCAGGCTGGGTTTAAGTATGTGCACACGTGTGCCTCATGCCTGCTGAGGTCAGAAGAGGGTCAGATCATCTAGAACAAGCCGTCGAGTGGGCACTGGAAAATCAGCCCCGATCCTCTGCAAGATCAGCAAGTAGCCTTAACCAGTCTTGATTCTGGCTAGTGAGAGCGTACCTTTCTTTGAAGTGGTCGTGTGCCTGTAACCTGCTCACCTTTCCATTTGCCATTAGCTGTTTGTAGATTTCTCTTCCTGGGGCACTGGAGAGGTCTGAGCTGAAAGTAGGGAGCAGACTGCAAGTGGGGAACAGACAGTGTCTACAGTCTCTAGAGCAAGAAGTGACAGCGGGAAGCTGGCTTCAGTGTGGAAGCAGGTCAAGTCTCTGCAGGTATTTAGATGTCTGGAACCTTGGTGACACAGGACATGCCTTGACTGTAGCCATGGTCTAGGTGTGCAGTGCTCAGCGGCCCACTCAGTCCCGAATATGGTTTGTCCTTTACTTCCCGTAGCTATTTTCCTTTCATTTTCTTCATTTGGAAAATAATCAGCAAAATCCTTATTTCCATAAGCATTTTTTTCCCCTGGCTGTAAAAAGCTGAATCCTAAACCCATTATTATAGCTGTTCATGCTATTTTAATCTACTCTGTTTAGAGGTGAGAGGGTAGCAGCGAATCTACAATTACTGCGTACATTTGATCCATGGCACAGCCACCAGAGCCGGGGGAGAACCCTCCCGCATAGGGTGGTACCACGCGTGGCAAATCACTTTCAAATTTACTAAAAATATGCCCCTCTGCAGCCATGTTGATATCATAATTTCCCTCCCCAAGCCTTCTTGAAATCTCCATTTGCTTCCCGCCTGATGCTGGCTCCCCTGCCTGCTCACTTTCATTCTTTTTCTTGGCCTTTGTGCCCACACACTGCCTGGTCTCTGTTGCCCTCCATGCCATGCACTGTCCATGCCCCACTCCTCATTTTCATCTCCTGCTCAGAAATGGTTCCTATCCTACTACCCGGCACGATAGTGGAAACCATTTTTGGTTTGCCACGGTCAAGGAGGAGAATACTTAGAATTTTAAATCTCCTAGCTATTTCACATTTAAACAAGCTGGCAAGCTGGAGTGGTGCCTCGCCTCCTACATACAGTAATTGTTGCATCCCTAGGCTCCCCCTTTCTATCTCTGTTCCTACTTCATTCATTTTTCTATTTGCAGCCAGTGCAGAATATGGGCTACTCCCCCTCCCCAGCTCCTGCATCCCACTTTCTATCTTGTGACCTTGGCTTCCTTGAGCGCTGCACTGTAAATGAAATGTGGCATTGCCACATGGATCTTGATAAAATATATCAGTGCATGAATTGATTTTCATATTGATTTCCTTGGGCCAGCAAGGTGTGTGTCTGCAGAAGCCAAGCGTCTTGTAATGACAGTCCCAGAAAGTAGTCGGGATGCCTGGGAAGGGACAGGCTTTGTTTCCTTTTCACCTAGGAAAACTTGTGCTTGTTAGCTCAGGAGAGAGGCTCTGGTGCTCTCTGGGTTCACTCGAGCATATAGCCTGTCCGAAGAGAGAGAGATACTCATCTCTATGCTCCCCCTGTGGCCTGGGTTTTGGGAGAATATGATTTCAGTGCTTCCAGCTGCTTTGTTGCTAGAGAGATCTAGGAAACCATCAGGGTAGATATTGAAGGCCATGTACACCCAGCAGTGCAGGGTCTGGGCTGGGGAGATGCGTCTTTGCATCCTCCCCCTGGTCATTTCTTCTTTCCTTGCTCAACCTCGTTGAGATGTGGCACTTGTGAATGTAGGACTGATGCTCTGCCCTAAAGGGATGTGTATAATTCATGATGTGTCAACACTGATGTCTGAGTGTGCATCGGAATGTGCTCTCACCGTTACAAGCACATAAAGGCCTGTGTGTGGTGGAGTCTACAGGATGTGAATGTGACGTGCTCTCCTGCCTTACAGTGATGTTTATTAGTAAGCTACGGACAACTGAAAGAACAGTGTCAAGACATGATTAAGGCTTTACTTTCCCTCCTCTGTCACCATCTTCCCAGTGCCTTCTCTCAACTGCTTCTGTGTAGACACTCCTCTCAGCAATACTTCAGCTGATAGTGGAAGAGATTAAGTGAGCCTAGCTTCATGTGATCCCATGTGCCTGTCTGTGCTTATGTAAAGAGAATAAGGCGGTTGAAACGGCTGTGGTCATTCATTGAATTTTCTACCTAACTAGAAAGACCCAACTAGAAAACATTTTGGGTTGTGAGCTCTGCTGAGCTACCTCATGGTAGCTACCAGTATGGCGTAGTGTATCTCCTGCTTCGCTAAGTACCAGGAGGAGAAGTCATTGAGGGCTTTGATAGCTTATGATCTTGTGCTCCGGAACTGGTATCTTGGTTCCCAGTTATAATGGCGTTGGAAAGCGCAGAGCTGGCTTGGGTTAATATAGTCAGTGGTTTTCAGCCAGGGACAGCTTTATGCTCCAGAGTGCATTTAGTAAAATCTGGAGACAGTTTTGGTTGCCACAATGTGTGTAGGAGAGTTGTTGCTGGTATATACTGGTTAAGGCTGGGAATATTCCTCAACTCAGTTTCTGTGCTCCTTCCCCTCATCCTCTATAGACCTATACTTGCTCTAGAATGACAGCCGTCCTGGGGTGGAACATCCTTGCCCCGACACAGGGCTTTCGGTATTTGTTGTTGTTGGGTTTTGCTCAAAAGTTTGTATTGAATCTTAAATGTAAAAACCATTTTCCCCATAGACCTACTTTTTATTGAGTCAGGTGTTGGAAATGATCTGACATAATCGAGGTTTCTCATTCACTGACATTTATTGTTCCAGAGAACAAACATGGAAGCCTGCCAGTGTGCAGATCAGCAGGCCTGTCCCCAGATGGCCCACCCAGTGAATGCCCAAATTCATTGACTCATGTATGGCTAGTCAAAGCCACAAGGATAACATGAGCTTAAAGCTGGACTTTGAGAGCCCATGGTCTCCCAAGGGGACATGGTTCACCCTTGTTTTCTTTGCAACTTGAACTACATTTTCAGAAACTTCCGATAGAATTTTCCAGAGATGCTTGCCAGGCCCAGGGGACTGATTGTGCATCAGAGGCAGTTTGGCCGTGGGTATAAAATGTCTTCAGTGTACATAGACTTGGGCATTGCTTTTTGGCTGGCCCGATGTGAGTCCTTGGCAGAATGCTTTGGTCTCGGTGAGACAGGTGTATGTGGCAGCCAAGACAGAGATTTTGTGTGTCTTGATTGTTGAAAAACATTATTGGAAACCTATGATTGTCATATGATCAGTTTATTTAGGCAGGATCTCATCAGGTGGGGCAGGGGTTAGGGAATAGGAAAGGACCTCCTTTACTGAAGTAACAGGAAAGCTAATTGCAAACAGCGTTGAATGTTCTAGAACCATTGCATATTGGTTTATCAAACCTTCACCTCTGCCCTCTCGAATGCTGAAAAAGAAAAGTTAAATGAAGTTGATGTGTTTGTCTGTGCTTCTGGCAAATGTAGGTAAGATAGAAATGGTGTGTCCTGGTTTTGATTGGGTGTGCCAGCCACCTGTCATGGCGACCTCTGATGGGGCCCCATTGTATCGTATACACTGAAAAGGGAAAGAAAATGCTGCCCCCCCGCCCCGCCCCTAAAGATCGGTTTTCCAAGCCTCTTTGAAAGGGCAGTGTCACGCTTCAGAAGTAAGTTCATCTTCCATGCTGTATTTTCTCATCTTGCCTTTGGTGTCCGCCAGCAGGAGGAATGTGGAGGGAGGGCTGTAGTTGGACTCTGGGTGAGACTCTGGAGTAGCTCTGCGGTCCTCTGGCTGGGTGACCTTGTGCAAATTTCTCACCTGCACTGAGCCTTCTAGGGACCATAGCATACTCTCTAGAGCCTCTGCAGGTTTGCTTTCTTGCCCAGAACTGCGCATGTGCCTGGCGCTCTGGATGGTGCTTGATTGTTATGTGAGGTTTTGAGTATGTCCAAAGCATTGTCCCTCAAAGACGGAAGAGCTTCTCTCACTTCTCTGGGGTCACCTGACAAGTTGTCAGGTAGCTTAATAGAACTGGAGACGTACCTGAGGTCTCCCTTGGTACGCTGTAGACCCTGGGTGGATGTGTCTCCCGTCCTTTCTCTTGATAGAAGAGTATTTATAGCTGAGTACAAGTACAGTCAGAAGGTTCTTATAAAATGCTGTTGTTACTGCAGTACCAAGTTAGAAATGCTTGAGGTTTCGGCTTCTTGGCTCTTCCACGCGGCCATGAATATTTTATGGGAAAGGAAATACTTAGTGTCTGACTCTTTTTATAGTGCAGCTACTCACGGGCTGGGAACCTTCCAGATCTTGCCAAAAATCAAAATCACTGCCCGTCCTCCCGTCCCTCTACTTCCTTTTTAGAATCCATCAGAGCCCCACATCACCGAGGTGTCGGGTTCTCTTGGTGAATGGCCTCATTTGTAAAACTCGTGGGGTGCAGTTTGCAATCCTAATAACTAGCCTAAGCTGGAGGGGAGGGGTGAGTCACCCCTCAGTTCTACCCAGTCCTTCTGGCCTGGGGTTGCTGCTGGTTAGTACCAGGTTGGCATCCACATGGAACAGAGACCACTTCTAGGTGCCCATCAGCACTTTCGGCCAGAGTCTTGTCCGCTCAGGGAGAGAGGTGTTTCGGAATCCCTGGATTCCACTCTGATCTTAGAACATAAAGATCACTAGGTTAATTTGGATCTGGTGGTGTCCCTCTGCAGTCCTAGCAATTGGGAGGCTGAGGCAAGAAGATCTCATGTTTCAGACTGTCTCAACAAAACAAACCAAAACACACTGCCCTACAGTGGTAGATAAAAGTCTAGCAGGCCTCAAGAGGCTTCTCCTTTCATAGGTAAAGGTAGGTGAAATACCCTTCCCAGGCCTTCTTTCTGTTCCCTTCATTGACTTACATGCAATGCAGGAAAGTGGGGCCTTTCTGGTTTCAGCTGTAGCTAGCTTGGTGGGGGCTCAGTGAAGAGGAAAAAGGTCTCCTGGCCGCTGAAACATGGTGGGAGTTCTTTGTTGGCCTCAGTGGATCCCTCCAGGAGCATGTGCTCATCTGGCTTGGACTCACAGTCTGTAGACACCTGGTATGACTACAGTTGCCTTAGACCAGGTGGCAGGTCGGATCACAGTGTCTAAGAGCTCTCCACCTTGGGGAACTAGACCCGTGTGACTTCTCAGAGGGGGACAGAGATAGCAATTGTCTCTTGTGCAGATGAGCTAAGTGTTCTCATTTTTTTCCCGTTTGTTTTGTTTTTTGAGACGGGGGTTTCTCTGTGTAGCCCTAGCTGTCCTGGAACTCACTCTGTAGACCAGGCTGGCCTCGAACTCAGAAATCCTCCTGCCTCTGCTGCCCAAGTGCTGGGATTAAAGGTGTGCACCACCACCGCCCGGCCGTGTTCTCATATTTTTACCAGCACCCCAAGACTCCAAAACATAAAATACAGCTTCTGATATGCTCAGGGGTACAACTGGTTTCTCTTGTGCCAGCTCAAGACACACATCTCTTACAGACATATTTCAGTTTTGATTATGTGTTGGAGCCCTCTGGAGCTACAGTTACAGGGGATTGGAGCTGCCTGTTGTGGATGCTGGGAACTGAATTCCAGCCTGCTGGATGAGCATTCTATACTTATGGCCACAGAGCCATCCCTTCAGCTTCCCAGGATGAGTTCTCTTAGCAAGAGCAAGTCAGAAAGAAGTGTTTAATATGGCCTGAATCTCAGCTTTACCCTTACCTACTGGGCTCCGGGGGCGCTCCGGCCTGTACTGCATCTGCCTCCTGGACTGCCCTTGGCGTTCGCCTTGGCCTTTGGTAAGGTATTGTTTTGCATACCCTTCATGGTTACATCCCTGTGAAGCAGAGCTATGTCTGCTCAGGGCAGCTCTGTACCTCTCCCACACTTTACCTCTTGGTGTTCAGACTCAGCCGTAGCAGAAGGCACGGTGGGGAATAGAAGGTTCTGGGACTGAGGGCCTAGGGGCTTGTTTCCTGTAATATTGTGAAGGTCAAGGAGGAGGAGCACCCCACAAAATCGTGTTTATTATTCTTCATAGGATCTGGTGCAACATTTTATGCTTAGGGCTAACCTCGGGGTCAGAGTATTTAGCAGGTTGACATTCAGTGTCCTTGTAATTTCCAACTAGATGAACATGATATAGATGTCTGACTTAATGAATTGAAAAATCTAGACTGGGCTGCACACTATTAAAACTCAGGGTGGAGGCCAGTCTTGGCCAGTGAACTTCTGAGTGTTGGAAATGTGCCACATTGAATTTATGGCAGGGTTTTTGCTAACACCAGTAGAGCTTGCCTCTATGACTGGAGTTTGGTAGTGGTCACTGCCACATAAAGTTAAAAAAAAAAAATCTAGACTGGGGCTCTAGCTCACTCTGGTGGGGTGCTTATATACCATACACAAAGTCTGGGCTTTAGTCCCTGGCACTGTGCAAACCAGGCATTGTAGCCCATAACTATAATCCCAACACTTGGGAAGTAGAGACAGGAAGGTCAGACGTTCAAGATAATCCTTGGGTACATAGAAAGGCCAGCATGGGCTACATGACTTCTGTCTCAACAAACAGAACAAAACAACAAAATACAAAGAAATCCTCAAATGTAGTGATTCTTCCTTATTATTGGCCTTTTTTTAATTAATCTTTTGTTGGGGGGGGGTTGAAGACAGGGTTTTTCTGTGTAGACCTGTCTGTCCTAAAACTCACTCTCTAGACTAGGTTGGTCTGGAACTTAGAGATCCACCTACCACAGCTGGCTGTAAACGCCTGGGTACCTCCACCTCCAGGCTTTCTGAACGGTCTCAAGCTTTGGAAGGGTATGTCTTCTCTTGGTTTTTGTATACAACATTGACCTTTAGGGGATTGTTCTGGAGACTGCTATGGTTTACCATTTGAAGTCAGTTACTATCATCTGTCTACCAAAAGAGAAACTCAGTCTAATATATTGTCCTGATTAAGGTCACTACCAGAAGCCACTAAAGATGCCGTCATGCCTCTGGCCTCCTTCCTCGTCTTGTGAGAAAGAGACCTCCCAATGGAAGTGCCTTGGGAAAGAAAGGGAAGCAGAGAGTGAGCTAGAGGGATGAAGAGGCTGCACAAGGCTCTCTGCACGTCTCAGCCTCTCTAGGCAGGAACTTGGTGTTTGCATTGGTTGGTACCCAGAAGTGCAATACAAGGAGGATGTCAAGATGGCAGTTAAGTATTCATATGATGAGACGGGAGGATTTTCAGGCTTCTAGATCCTCGGAGCTTGCTTGTGGAAAGAGGTTGGAGGCTTCCAACAAGGCCAGTCGGTGTGAGTTAGACCGAGGGAGATGCACTTTGCCTGCTCACTCTGTTACTTTGTTTCAGCGAGCTTGGCTGGCTATGTCCCTCTCCTTGTTCAGAGACAACAGGGTGGGTTCTGCCGAGCAGACAGTAAGCAATGGCATTAGAGGACAATGTCCTGAGCCTTGCTGGAGTTTCCCTTCCTGGCCCCAGAGAACAGTCTAGAATTGGGGACAGTCTGAGCACATCATCTTGTTCTGGTGATAGACAGTGTTCCTCTCTGTACTGTCGAGGACCACTTAGGCGAACACAGTTCTTCAGGTGGGTTCGTAAGGTAGCAAGTAAGGTATGGTGTATTGAGCACAAAATGAGGAATCTGAAGGATCCAGGATAAGAGGATGCGCGGGCAGCAGTTGGCTGGCATCACTCTTTGGCAGGTGCCCCTAAACCGGTGGTGTGGGGAGGGCAGGAAGTGGCTCTTAGGGCCAGGTATGGATTTTAACTGTCGGGGCGGGGGACAGACTGTGTGACTCAGGGGTGGGTAGGATTTGCTATTTCAGTCTTGGTAGACTTCAGAATTTTGCAGCAAAGGCCAAGGAAGGATGTAAGAGCTGAAAGAAGGAGGGATAGAGGTTTGGAGGTGGGTGTGACCCCAGATGGCAATAATCTTACATATAAAAAACAGGCTATTTTTTGCATAGGTTGCTTGGAGCTTCCACGCAAAGCTGCTTGTATTCTTCCTGCAGCCTTAAGCCTCAGAACTCCCTCTTCTTGTCACCTCACCTCTCCCTTGTTCCGGTTGGGTATATAATGTCTTGAGTGCCCTACTTGATTATAGACTCTTGGCAGACTTAGCCAGTATGGCATGTTCCTTTGAAAGCCCTTCACTGCGACTGGCCCCATGCCTCGCGTTATTAGACAGCTTGAATGACCGGAAAGACAGAAAGACCATTGCTCATTCCTTTCTTTTCAGGGGAGCAGCTCACGTATGCCCACTGTTTTCTTACCTGTACCAGGCCAGTTTCAATCTCAAAAAGAGGCCAATGCCAGCCTCTTCCTCTTCTCAAAGTGATGCTGTAAGGATTTATAACATGTGCATCAAGAAACCTTGGTGGGCGTGTAGAAACGGAGCAGTTGCTACTACGTGGAAGACCATATTCTAACACCAGTGGAGGAACTTTGAGGCCTTCACTTAAAAATAAAAAGAAAAGTTGTGTGTGTGTGTGTGTGTGTGTGTGTGTGTGTGTGTACAGGCATGTTTGGTCTCGCACACATATGCAGCTACCTGATGAAGCCAGAAGGGGGCGTCAGAATCCTCTGGAATTGGAGTTACAGGTTGTTGCAAGCTGCCTGATGTGGGTGCTGGGAATGAACCCTAGGTCTCTAGAAGAGCAATAAGCACTCTTAGCCATTGACCCGTCTCTCCAGCCTGTGGGCTGGCACTTTTGATTCATAGTCTTTTGCTACTGACTACTGGTCAAGGCAACTCTCCAGTTCTTAAGAAAGGGCTGGCGTCCAATTCCCTCGCGTTTCTTGGTTTCCTTTTTTCTACTGGTTACTGTTACTGTACCTCCCTCTTTCCTACTGGTTACTGTTACTGTACCTCCCTCTTTCCTACTGGTTATTGTTACTGTACCTCCCTCTTTCCTACTGGTTATTGTTACTGTATTTCCCTCTTTCCTACTGGTTATTGTTACTTTACTTCCTGCCTGCCTGTTCCTTTGTAAATATGACTAGTTTGTCCAGGTGCTTGTTTGGGTTTTCTTTGGAAATGGGAAAACCTAATTTTACTATCACACTTCCTAATGATTCTCTAAATGGAACGTGCTTGCTTCGTGTGCCCCTCCACATTTCAGTTATTAAACAACTATGTCCTAGAAGTTTCCTCTCCCCTCCCCACCCCTGCCCCAAGGCAAGCAGTTTGCTCATCCAGATGGTAAGAGGTGGTATGTGGAGGGGGGGGGGGAGGGATGCTCACTTGTCCACATGTGTGTGGTAAGGGTTCTAGGGGAGGATGCCCATTCTTGTAATGTGTGTGTGTGTGTGTGTGTGTGTGTGTGTGTGTGTGTGTATCTTACTAGGTTCCAGCCACAGAATAAGACTGAGCATGCTGGCATGTGGCCAAGCACAGTAACTGGCAGGAAGGGCCTGTCACTTCAATATTCTCGAAAGAAATCCAGTTTTCCATGAATGGGGAGGCTGTGGAGGAGGAGGTTGGAGAAGCAAATGCCTGGCTTGTCTCCAAGGCCAGATGTTCTGTAGTGCCATATGTCATGATAGGAAGGCTAGCATTGAAGCTTATAGAGCAAGTCAGGCCCATGTTCTTAGGCTACCACAGCCCTTCCCGAGCTCTTTTTCCTGCTTTCCTGGCCTGCTTCTGTGGTTGGAACTCTCTGTACCACTCAGATCTGCTGGAGTTGGCTTGTGTCCAGGGTGCTGACCTTAGCCAGGACTGATGCTATGCTACTGGGCAATGCCTGCTGGATCCTTGGTATCTGCTCAGCCCAGTCTTGAGCCCACCTCAAAGGAAACCTTTGCCAGTTTTATTTTTTCTTAATCAGCCTGGGTTTTGTGGTCATTAGGACACAGCATCCAAAATCATGTGACTCTTGCTTTCATTGGTGTCTTCATTTCTCCTCTCAGGTTCTATTTTCCATCTTTCTCTCCCCACCTCCCTTCTTTCCTTTCTTCCTCCCTCCCTCCCTCCCTTCTGTATGTGGTTGGGGGGATGGCATATATGGAGGCCTGAAGTTGGCATCAAAGGTCTTCCTTAGTCACTCCTTAGCTTATTTTTTGAGGCAGGATCTCTCGCTGAACCTGGAACACACTGTTCAGCTAGTGGATGGCCAGTGAGCCCCTGGAAGCCTCCTGTCTCAGACTTTGTAGGTTGAGAGAAAGGAAACTCCGAGTGATCTTGCATCCCGCCATATTGAACTGAGGGTGTGGTCGCTTACCAGAGGGACAAAGTAACATGTCACGGCCCTTCTTCTGTACACTCTCGGTGACATCTCTGCCCTGTGGCCATGGTGGCCTGCTGAACTGAATAACAAACAGAGCAAACAGAGCAGCAGGGTAACAAGCAGAAGCAAAGGCTTGTTGGGCTTTTTCAGGTTTTCTATCACGGTAATTTATAATCTGAGGAGCCAGGGACCTTTTACAAATTGAAGCATCTTCTTTCACCATCTTAGGAGCATCTTGTATTGCCATTTTGTTCTGGAAGACTGACCTAATGACTGTCTTTGGAAATATCGTCATTCTCAATTTAGAATTTGGGTACTTCATTTCTTTCTCTGCTTCTGTGGTCCCTGCCCACATCAAACCTTCTGCTCCCGGCTAACTCTGCTGTTGAAAGAAACAACAACAGAGTTTTGGTGGCTCTTCAGTGGCGTAGCAGTGAGAGCAAAGTCCCCATCCTCTTTGCCAGGATCCTGCCTAATCCAGCCTAGGTTATCACCTCTATTCCTACTTTTCCATGAGACCCCTTGCGATGAGTCAGGCCAGTCTCCTGGATACTTGTCTAGCTTGATTCAAGTTTTAGACATGCAAGGGATTTCTGTGCTTGACACTACGTGGGTGGATAGAGCTATTTCTTGTAGAAACCTCTGAAAACAAGCTCTGCTCTGCCCTCTCCTCAATGCCGTTTCCGCCTCAGCACCCACCCTTTCTCCGTTCCTCTTTTTGTTACCCCCATAGCATGTTGGACATTTTTGGATACTTTTTTGGCATATTGACACAGCAACACTTCCTCCCTTTTGGATCCCTTCTGTCATTTTCTCTTTTGTCCAGGTCTGTGTCTTGGGACTACATTACTGGTCTACATTACTGAGACAACAGACTGGTCATGGAGCAAGGGTGTCTCCCTGTCCTTCAGCCCACTTACTCGGTGTCCTCATTGCTGTGCTTGCTCACATGCAGTCCTTCGACAGCCTAGTGAAATAATGCTGCAATTTCTGCCCCTTCTCATAGGTGAGCACACTGAGAATCCCAATCCACTGTAGATCTGGGATCTGAGCATAGGAGGATTTGAGCATAGGGGGATCTGAGCATAGGGGGATCTGAGCATAGGGGGATCTGAGCATAGGGGGAATAGCACTAGAGTCTGGCTTCTTAGCTTATCCGACTGCCTTAATCCTACCAGGCTCTCTCACCTGACTATCTGCACTGCTGTGGGCAAGCTGATTTTTTGTTTGTATGTTTGTGTTTGGTTTTTTTGTTCTGTGTTTCAGTTTTCTCCTCAGCAAAACAGAAATAAAAATGATCAGTGCTTCATACGATTGTTCTGGGGGCAGAATGTGCAGAGTAGGGCCTTTGTCAGAGATTAGCTGCGTGTCATAAAAGCTTCAATTTGTTTTTCCTTACTGACATCTTCTAAATATTATTTGTATTCTTACTTAAAAAAAAAAAAAAGGCCTCTTGTGTGTCTCTGGCCTCTTTGTGATGCTGTGGATGGGACAATCCAGGCCTTTGCACATGGTAGGCAGGTTTTTCTCTGACAACGCACCATCAGCACTCTTCTCCGGTCATCTTAGCACCCAAGACAATGTCATGCACTTGGCTTGTGTCCAGAAAATGCTTCATGAACAAGCCCAAAGGTGCTGGGTCTTCTTTCTAGAGGTTCCTGGGAGACAAACTCGAATGTGATGTCTTTGAAGCAGATGCGGATTTCAAGCTTGTCCTTGCCAGTGTCCAGCCTCAGTATGCTCAGCAGCATGTGGCCGAGGGTTGCTGGGGATAAAACATGGCAGGCTTGGGTAGAGGCTGCAGTCTACAGCCCTCTTGTTGCCGGCAAACTTTTCCCTTCCCACCCCCTTCCCGGTAGCTCTGTGCCCTGCCAAGCCTGTGCACAAGCCTTGAAATGACAAAGTACCCTTTAGTTAATTGCACAACGGATTGCCTAGAGTTAAAAGTTCTGATTTATATGACTATAGCTCTAACTGCTCAATAACACAGGCCTGTAATCTACTTTCATTTCAAACAGAACGGTGATTTATAGGGCAGCATGCCGCTTTAGCTCAGAAATGAGGTGTTCAACATATGCTCTGTTGACATAAATTTGGAATTTATCGCTGTTGTCAAAACTGCCTGTTGGACAAAGGTGGGTATTAAGGCAATAAATGGCTCAGAATAGTTTTCTGTCACATTTCCTAACCATTGTATTCAGTCTATTTGAGGGAAAAATATATACTTAAAAGTAATCAAATGTCCAAAATCCATGCATCTTGTTTTGAATGGAGAGGAGAGAGAGGATGCAGGGGTAGTGGGGGTGGAGGGGATGCAGAGACACAGGGAGGTGGAGGGGGAGATGTGGGTGGTGGTGAAGGAAAGCGTTTTGTGAAGTTATGGTCCATTTAAGAGATTCCACTTTGCCTCCTCTCCCATCCCCATTAGGAGGTAGGCTTTCCTTTCTCATTTACAAAAAGGGGGAAAGAAAAATGAAAGCTCATTAAATAAAAATAGTAAAGGACATTTTTATGGGTGGGCTTAAAGCCAGCAATGTCAGTGAGGAGTTAGTGAGCCCGGCTTGGAGGGAGGCAGGCAGGGATTTTGTTTATGGGGAAATAAAGGCACCAGCTAGGGTTGGGTTCTTTGCTAAGTTGGTGAGCGTTAGCCCTTCTCCCAAATGCCCCCTTCAAGCTTGAGGTTCCTGTGGTCTGAATGAATATGTAATTGGCAACTGATAGCAGTTAAGGAGCTGGTGGGCATTGTACCCTAACCAGGGCCTGATTGATTTATTATCCACCGTGTGATCAATACCCACCAATCACTCAGCTATCCACTCAACAACATATCTTCTCAGTAGCTATTATTCCTATGCCCTTTGTTGGACTTGAGAATTTAGATGAGTAAGGCACCATGTAGAAGGGGAGACAGAGAAGAAAGCCAGTGGAGGCTCACCAATGCCTCTTGTGTAACCATAAACATGCAGGCCAAGGCAAACGATGTGGTTTTAGGGAGGGAGGTACTAGGAGAGGTGATACTAGCTCATGTGGCCTTTTGAGAGCATGAGGTCTCTCCTGAGAGGACACGAGGTCTTGAGAATTGTCTTACCATGATAGGACTTTGTTTATTTGTTTCTTTGTCGAGACAGGGTCTCACTCTATATTGCTGACTGGCCTGGAACTTAACGTGCAAACAAGGCTGGCTTTGAACTCACAGGATGCCACCTACCTTTACCTCTGGAGTGCTAGGATTAAAGTCATATGCCACCACACCCAGCAGCTCACTACTTTGTTAATGTATGATAATACTATTAACATATAGGTGATTACTGACATACGATCACTGGGTTTTCTGTACTGTGTTATAATAATAATATATTAACAACAAACGTTGTTGTTGTTGTTATTGCAGTGCTATGAATTGAACCTAGGCCCTTGTTTACTGAGCCACATCCTCAGATCTGTCATATGTTATAAAAAGCAGAGCCCTGAACCCTGTCACCACAGCGTCTCAGCACAGAGTACCAGGGCAGGCAGTAGGCAGGACGGGGTGACTTAGTGAATGGTCTCCGTCAAGGTTAAAAATCTATCTCCCTTCTTCACCCCCAGTTTCAAGATAACAACCTGCAGTCACTTGTGGGCTGGTGTGCACCATGCTGAGAATGAAAGCAGGCAGATCCAGGGAACTGCAGCAGGGCTCTGTGGCTTGGGCCACAGCTGCTCCTTGGGCCCTAGCTCTGTCTGGGTATTATGCATGGCCTATGAGCTTGTCAGGAGGCAGAGGTGCATGCGAGTTGCCTGGTTCTCATGAAAACGAGGCCCAGCAGGGAAGAGGATGCGTATTTGTTGCCTTTATTTTATTTTTCCTTTTATCTCTGCCCACATGCTTGGACCGGTTCAACGTTGATAAATGTGCGCACTCTCTCTCATTCTCTCTCTGTTTTACACACACAGTCTTCATTCTCTGGCTCATGTGTGTGCCTCACATATATACAGTCTTGTGTACCCTGAATATGGACACCAATTGTAAACCCCCTTCTGTGTGGCTAACTCCCCCACCCCTTTGCCACCAACTCCTGTCCTTTTCACACAGAGCTCCCCGTTGGGAAAACTCATAATTTTTACACCACACAGTCTTGACTGGCCATTGCTGGAATTACTGGCTCTTTGAAGTGCTTTCTGTTGGGACATTTACAGGCTGTTTTAATTACCTGCAGCTTGCAAAGGGCCTTGCTCAGTCCCTGCCTTTGTTTGTTTGTTCTTTGCAAGGAGTCTGTGCAGAAAGGGAACCTGCTACCTTCTTCTATATAGAGAAGGGGACAAGAAATTTAAGACCTGGGCATAGAGCTTCTCTGATCTTCCTGTATCAGGATGCTCTGCCTCCAAAGGAAAGCTAAGGCAGAGAGAGCAAACTTTGCTTGTGGCTTGCCTAGTTGCCAACTCCATGGGTTCTTCTCTTAGAATTTACCAGGTATTTTGTTTATTTGTTTTGTTTTTGAGATATCTGTGCATGTGTGTAAGCCATGATGCAGGGACTGGATGCAGGGCCTTACATGTGCTAAGCAAATGTCCTGCTGCAGAGTTCTACCCTTAACACCAAACATTTTCATTTTCAAGCATTAAGTCTACTTTCAGACCTCCCAGCTGACCTCCCAGCTAAGACAGCAGGACTGTGAAATCATACAATCCTCTCTTGACCAAATCAAAACTGGTCACACTTGAGCCAGGATTCCTTTCCGATTTTTCAGCTAAATCTGTTTAGGGAATGGCATCATTCGATTATTGAGTCTGGACTTCAGATGCAGGGAGGGGGTTGAAATAATATATGTGAGAGTGGTCCTCAATTTGGGCTATCTGGACTTTTCTTTCCTTGTCTTCATTTGTTTTTCTATTTGATACTTTTAAAAAGGACTCTTTCATGGGCTGGAGAGATGGTTCAGCTATAAAGTATACTTGTTGATCTTGCAGAGGACCCAGGTTCAGTTCCCAGCACCCACATGGCAGGTCCCAACCATTTATCACTCCAGTTTCAGAAGATTTGACCATTCTTTTGTGACCTCTGTGGGTACCAGGCACATACATCACATATAGGCAAATGCTCATATGCATAAATAAAAATCTTTAAAACCTTTATAAACAATTACAGTGACTCTTTGGGGTTCCTGTTGAGCCTGAATGTAGCCTGTCCTCTGTGTAGGTAATGAACTAGCACACCAGGAGAGCATGAGGCTTTGTCCCTTGACCACTGCCTATATGGCAGAAGGACTCTATTCATTTAGTCTAAAGCCGTGTTGTGCCGCTGGAAGCTGTGAGCATTGTTGACGGATATGTAGACTGGTTCCTCAATGTGCTGAGCATGAATACTGCATTATGACCACCGCCATTCCATCCCTAGGTACATACCCAACAAAAGAGAAAATGCTCAGTTGGTCATAGGTTCAAACTTGCATGCTGATGCTCATAGCAGCAGTGTTTGTGACATCCACAAGTCTGAATGAAACAGCTGCATGTCCATCATCTGGTGAATGGATACACAGGATGTGTTATAGACATACAACGACATATTATTCCACTATAGGGAAGAAGGAGGCAGCCTATGCATATCTGCTATGGATGAAACTTGAACACATGCGTGTTCTGTGAGAGAAGTGAGATCTAAAGGGGTCCATCTTGTATGATTTCCACATCTGTGAAATCTTCAAGATAGGTGACAGCACAGAAAAAGGTAGGCTAGCTAGAGGCTGGGCTTGAACAGAAGAGGGAAGGGCAGCCATTGTTAGTGTAGAGAAAATATTCTAGAATCCGATGGCAGTGACGGGTGCACACTTCTGTGAATGTACTGAAAGCAAACCCTCTCAACAGTACACTTTAAAAAAGGTAAATAAATTGTAGGGTATGTGGATAATATCTCAATAAAGTTCTGTTTAGAAATACCCACCGACTGTGTCCCAGGCTTCCTGCCAGGTTCTGACAGCGCAGCAGATAGCTTTTGCCTTGATAGAGCTTACAGTCTAGGTGAGATAAGGGATAGCAAATGCCCATTGGGCACATGCAGGGAATGGTAGACCCTGGAAAAGAGACTAAGAAAGCGCAGTTACAGAGCACTGTTGGTATAGAAGCTACCTGAGCAGGTTGTGACTCCAGTATAGTCAGACTCATGTGGGAGCTGGCACACAGGTGCATAGCAGACACATCATGGGCATTGGTAGGGAAAGAGTCACTATGTCCTCTCTGTGGTGCATCCTGAAGCCTGTGCAGTGATCCTGGAAGTAGAGTGTGGGGGCTATTGTTCCACCTCTTTGCCTTGGGGCTTCTCTTGCTTCTCTGTAGCTCTGGTGGGGGAGTCTAGTCCAGTGTGTCTTTTCTGGCTGGTGGGTTTCAGAAAGCCCCTTCAATGTGAAATAAAATGCACTCTCCCTTTGGGATTAAATAACCTGAGGTGACTTGATTGTTCTCCACCCCCCCT
>NW_022196906.1:42769726-42778279 GCF_008632895.1 Mastomys coucha | reverse complement strand
CCCCCCCCACTGCTGGGTTTGTGTATGTATGTCTTTCTCCCTCTCTCCTGCTGTCCCTCCCTCCCTCCCTTTTCATCTCCCTTACTTCCTTCCTCCCTCTTTCTTCCTCCCACCCCTTCCTTTTTTCCTTCCTTCCTTTTTTCTTTATTTCTTCCTTCCATCTCCCCCCCATTCCTCTCTTTCTTTCGATTGGGTCTTACTGTGAGAAGTCCTGGCTGACCTATAACTCCCTATGTAAACCAGGCTGGCCTCAAAGTCAAGAGATTTTTCTACCTCTGGAGTTCTAGGATTAAAGTTTGTTTGTTTGTTTGTTTGTTTGTTTATTGTTTTGAGACAGGGTTTCTCTGTGTAGCCCTGGCTGTCCTGGAACTCACTCTGTAGACCAGGCTGGCCTCGAACTCAGAAATTCACCTGCCTCTGCCTCCCAAGTGCTGGGATTAAAGGTGTGCACCACCACTGCCCTGCTAAAGTTTTTTTATTATTATTATTTTTTTCTCATTGTTCTAGAAGAAAGTGATGTTTGGGGGGCCCAGTAGGTTTTGTTTTTGTTTGTTTCTTTTTAAAGTAACAATCTGTCTCAAAACTGACAAATCTCAATCTCTGTTTCAAAATCTGAAAAAAAAAAAGTTAAAAAAAAACCTGTATTCCCCCCCCACGCTTTATTAAAATGACAATAATTTCCTCACTGTGATTTGAATGTGATTTGATGTCATAGAGATAATCTGCCCAGCTCATCTCTGGTGTTCACAACTGATGTAGAGAGCCTGGCTCTCCAGCTCCGAATCCTCATAGAAAAGTAATTTAATTTTCAGTGTAGTAAGCGGGAAGAATGAGGCAATATACATTAAAAGCGTTTTCAGAGTGGTTTAATTCCGAAGGCATGGGCTTGTGGGGACTTTAAGAAACCCTGTTATTCTCCACAATGGTCCGAGTTTCGGATGGGTCCCTGGGATTTACAGGCAGTATCCTGGTCCCCTGGCTGAAGTGGAAACCCAAGGGACAATTCCTGATAACCAAAGAGGGGAAGGCATCTCCCATACCCAGGCAGCACTGGGAGACCCCCAAAGTGTCTGCAGAGTTTTGAAAACTGTTTTCATAGAAACTGGCTATTTGTGCTGGAGAAAAACCTTGTATGGGTGACAGAGAGAAAGATTTAAAAAAATCAGGCCCTGCTCATCCATAACTGTAGCCTGTTTCCCTTATAGGGCCCTGAGGAACTGGAGAGAATGCCTTGGATTTATTTTTGTTTCCCCTAAGCTGACACCATCTAGCATGCACCACAGTACCCTGTTTTGGGTTTGGAAGAAGCTCAGGCACACTATAAATCTTGAAGCTTTTTACTATTTTTCTCTCCTCTCATTTTCTTTTCTTTTCTTTCTTTTTTTTTTTTTTAAAAAACACACACACACACAACTTTTCTTCTTTGTTAAAAGAAAAACTACAAACGTGTGTATTGATTCCTGCCTTCAGATCTTAACTGACTTGGCTATAATACCTTGCTTACATCTGCCAGGTTTTTGTGCAGTGTTGCAACATCTCCTTAATCCAGTGAGCATAAATAGAACATTTCAGTCATATTTGGCTACCAGCAACTTCACAGATAAGCATGCTAAGACCTTGTTGAAAGAGACTGTATGTGATTGTGTGAGATACCATCAGCCCACAGCCCAGAGCCCAAATGAAAAAACTGTTGTTCTTGGTGAAATTTGTTGATAGAGATATTTCAAATAGATGACTTGAGAGAACTCAGTATTTTAAAACAAGGGGTAGGTTATGTAACAGCCAGGAGCCCAGGCCACCTGAGGGCCATCTTAGAACACTTCCCAGAGAGATGGATCAGCATGTTACATTGTCATTTCCTATACTGCCCTTCCTTTCAGCTTCCCCCTCTTTTCCTTCAGTTTTCTTTTCTTGAGAAAGTCTCCCATTAAATACAGTCTTGACTGACTAGAACTCCTTATGTAAATCAGGTTGTCCTTGAACTCACAGAGATCCACCTGCTTCTGACTCCCAAATACTGAGATTAAAGGTGAGTGCTACCACCACCAGCCTTCCACCTTATCTTTTAAAACAGGTCTCAGCTTGGATCAGCTCGCCAGTCATCTTGAAGGATCGGCCCATCTTTTCTACCTTCCCACTAGTATGCTCACAAATATACAAGACCACACCCTTCTTTCCTGTAGGAGCTGGAGGTCCTTGTGCTTGCACTTTACTTACAGAACCATCTCTTCAGGCCTTGTATGCTTTTTGAAGCATAGGACTCTCCCATCCCCTCATTGGTCAGCTAGATAGGGTCTAGTCAGTCTTATGAATGACTTTCATTCTGAGAGCCCGTAATAGGGATGGAGAAGAGATTTCTCTCATGGGCAACAGGTACAGATGTCCTTGTACTGAAGTGGGTGGATATGTGTATAGAGGGAAGGCAGGCTTCTCCATCTCCCACATTCTCTCTTCAAATTCTCTTTTAGGTTTGTTTCTGTCATTTAATAAGGTGCATTGTGCATTACATGAAACCTTTTGCATGTGGTGCGGACCCCTCATGAGGGGGATAGGGTACAGCCAGTGTAGCCTGCGTCAGCCCTAGTACCTTGCAGTGTGTGAAGCTGACTAGCAAGAACCTATGAGATCATCTTGATCGAGGCATGCCTACCTGCAGAGATGTAAATGCAAAGGCTAGAGAGACAAGAGGTTTGAACAGAGGATGTCTACTATATGCTAAGATACCTGGAGTGAAAACCACTTGCCCTGCTCCCAGCCCGGTAGATACATATGCCTGGTCAACACATACCTTCTGTCTGAAGGATTCTTAAGAAAGCATGGCCCCTTGGTGTTCCTTCTCCTTCCCTCCCAGAGACTCCAAATCAACCAAAATGGCCCCTTGCCTCTCATCCTCTGTGGGCCTGCATCCCTAGCAAACCTGCAGCAGGGAATGTGTTAACCAATACTGTTCGTTCTTGTTGTTTTTAAAATCGCTTCTTTGAAATCCTTGGCTTTTATTAGTATATTTACTTTATGGCATACATAAAGATCTGTATTAAAAAATAAATTGTGTTGTAAAAGCATTGGGTAATGTTTATTAATATTGACTAGTCAGAGAGCCATGAACTATATTGCTAGAAGGATAATTTGTGGTAATACCAGCTACGCATGTGAAGCTTGTCAAGTGACTGTCTAATCTCCACGTTTTTAAAAAGAAGCGGTTGAAGGGATAATTTCCCTCTGTCTTGGGAAAATGAAAGGGACCCATGCCTGGCTGAGGCTGGCACTGTCCTTGCCCTTCCCCTGGGCTCAAGCACGCTCTCCAGCGCCAGGCAGGTACACGGGACTACGTGGCAGTGGCCAGGTGTATCCCTCTGTCTTAGAGCAGCTAGAGATCACCTCGCTAGAAATTCCGTGTCTCCCATCTGCTTGAGTCTGCGTTGAAGGCGGAGATGGAACCACGATTCCCGTCCTTAAGCTTGGAGTTCTGAGGAATGTAGAAACAGTTTAGTCTTAAGTGATGTATAGCACAGTGACACTGGGAATGACTAATGACACTACCTGGAATATGACACTGCTGGTGACATTAAGAAACATTCTCTGGGAAGATCTAGTATCACCCTTAGAAGGTAGGGAACATTCATCAAGTGTCCTCGGGCCCTGTGAAGAGCTTGCTTTGGTTTAGGGTGGAGGTCTGTGATAGCACTTACTGTCCGATGGTTTCCTTTCCCGTGAAGCTCCATGCAGCAGACTGACCATGTTAGTACATGCTGTAATCCTAACATTCGAGAGGCTGAGGCAAGGGGGATCATGAGTATGAAGCCAGCCTGGGCTGCAGAGTGAGTTCGAGGTGAGTCAGGGTTACCGTAGGTAGACCCAAACCTTGTGTCAAAAACAAAAACAAACCAAGGAAGTAGAGAGGCAGCAAGCCTGCAGAAAATGCAGGAGGCTGGGCTGCATAGTATGAATAGCCTCCATTTCCCTGGGAGTTGGCTTTGCAGAGGAACTCTCCACTGGGCTCATCTTTGTGCCAGCACTTCCTCAGAATACCATTGGCTGGTTGACTTTTGACCTGTCATGTGAAGTAAGGGTCTGTGAGCCTCAGACTTAGGACTTCTTTTTTTTTTTTTCTTAAAACTGACAACAGTCTTGAGGAAGGTGAGAAAACCCAAGATTGAAGTCTCTTCCCTCTCCTAGTTTTAGCTGCTGTTTAGAAAGTGAGCCAGCCCAGCCAGAAGGTTTTGCAGCTGTGCTGGGAGTCTATTTCTTTTGGTGCTGGAAGCTTTGGCCTAGTTCATGATGTCCCCACAGGGTGAGGTTGGCTGGGAGTCAGTGTTTGTTGACAAGAGAGGCCCAGGAGGTTTTGCATGGGGCTAGCTTCCCCTGTAAGTAGAGGACCTTTGAGAGGGTTGTTGCTCACATTGGGCTTCAGGCTTTTGAGAATGCATTTAGACCTTGGTCTGGATGTCATTCACACACAGTCTTGCTTCCTTCTTGAGGCTGCCTTAGAATCACCAAATGGGTCGAATCCTGTCAACTTGACATATCCAGAATCCCTTGAGAAAAAAAAAGTCTCAATGAGGGATTGTCTCCATTGGATTGACTGGTGTGCATGTCTGATTGGCTGTCTTCATTTTTGTAAGGATGAGCTTCTCCATGTGAGTGGTACCATTTCCTAGGCAGGGGATCCTGAGCTAAGAGTAGAGAAATTGAGCTGAGCACAGGCAGGCAGGTGAGCCAGCAGGGTTCATTGCTCCTTGCTCTCAACTGTACATGTGCCCAGCTGATTCCAGCTCCACACACTCCTGCTTCTGACTTCTCTGCTCTGATGGACTTTAACTTGGAATTGTAAGCAGAAATAAACTACATTCTTCCCCTAATATGCTTTTTTGCTGAAGTATTTTATCACAGTAACAAAAATGAAACTATAACACATAGCGGTGAGATTAGAAGGCAGAAGCTCGGGGCTGGCGAGATGGCTCAGTGGGTAAGAGCACTGACTGCTCTTCCGAAGGTCCTGAGTTCAAATCCCAGCAACCACATGGTGGCTCACAACCACTCGTAATGAGATCTGACGCCCTCTTCTGGTGTGTCTGAAGACAGCTAAAGTGAATCATGCCAGATCGAGCGGAGCCGCAGTGAGCCGGGCGCTGCGGCAGAGGTCCTGAGTTCAATTCCCAGCAGCCACACACATGATAGCTCACTGCCATCTGTACAACTACAGTGTACTCATACACATAAAATAAATAAAATAAATCTTAAAAAACAAAAAAAAAGAAGGCAGAAGCCCTAGCTGGGGTCCAGGGTACAGACCTGTCATCTCATCTGCTCTGGAGGCTGAGACCCTAGGAGGACAGGGGGAGTTCAAGGCAGACTGGTGACGTAGGGAGATGCTGTGTCACAGTGAAAAAACTAAAGGGTTTGCATGCTCAAGGTTTTTAGTCCTGAGTACCACCAAAACAAACAAACAGAACAAAATTGCCAGTGTTAGGGGCTGCCATCAGCAGTTCAGCCTCTGATCAGGACCCGAGTGAATTGGAAGGACCATCTGGGCCTTATTGGCCTGGTCTGAGCATTAATTCAGAAGATACATCAGTTAACCCAAGAATGGGTTAAAAAACAATGCCCAATATCTGGCTATGCATTCTCTTCCAGTGGCTTGTCCTACTTCCCAGGTAATGGCCTGCTTCTCTGTTCTTATCTCTTCTCTCCCAAACTCACAGGTCATGCTATTTCAGCTTCCTCTTAGCAGAGTGAGGGAGTACAGCCCTTAGGCTAGTGGAACTGAGAGCTTTTCTCTTAACCTTTCTTGCTTGTGGATAAGTACCATCTTTGCCCTTTATCCCTATATGAAAACATGAGAAGAAATGTGGTGTGGCCAGGATTGGGCCTTGAGCTCCTGCATCCCTCCCCCCCTCCCCCCAATCCACAAGCCAGAGCCTCTGGTCTTTTTCTTTTGGTGATGCCCCGAAGCCCCTCCTCATCTTGCCTCCTTGGTCCTTCGCTGAGTGGATGGACGTGGACACCTTTTGTAGAGGACATGCATGCAGGGCTCCCTTAAGGTGAGGGCCAGCTGTCTCTGGGGACTGAGGTAGACAGGAAGGGTTGCTCCTTGATAATACGCATGTTCTTGTACTGTCCCTTTTGAGCTGGGTTGATGGAGGCCTATTCTGGATGCATGAGGTTGGTGTGAAGCTCAACATTTATCCTTCCAGAAAATTACCGTATGCCTTCCTTGTCTGAGTGTCAGGAGACGCAAAATAAGGTGAGGTTCTGGAATGGAGGCTGCCTATGTAGCTGTTGTATTCAGATTATTTCTAGGATAAAGAGAATATAGGCCTATACCTGCTTTTCTTAGATGGATTTCTTTGGCCTTGAACAGTCCCTTTAAAATGAGTCTTAGAAAGGAAAGGCAAGATAGACATAACATCTGTCATTGAACAGCTAGTGGTCCAAACCAGGCAGCGTCTCCATGAATTGCAGACTCAGTGAGCACAGACGTGGTCCCACTGACAACCTGGCCAGAATGGTTTTATTAGTAAGAGCTACATTGGAGAGAATAATGAGCGAAAATGAGTCCTTCTCTTGTGTTGCTAAAAGGTTCAGATTTGTGTAGTATAATTTCTCACAGTGATTCTCTTTCTTGAAATAGGTAGAGGTGTTCAGGAATTAACTTTTTTATCTTCTTGGGTATAAGTGAACTTCTGTTCCCTGCACGGCGCGTTACTTTAGGTCACATGTTGTCTGAGATAGATGGAACCACTGTAGAACCAGATGACTTTCAAAATGGCTGCCGTCAGTCTGGCTTCCTCCTGGAGAACGAACACGTGTGGGAACTCCATCATCAAGGGAGGCAGTGCAAAGTAAGAAATTAAGCCTTGTGAAGACAGGACAGGACTGGGTAGATGTGTTGAACATGGCTAGGAGAAAGGTAAGATTGGTGTTTTGGTCTAAATCTCTGCAGAATGCGGTGACAGTGGATAAAGAGAGGTGGCAGAGTACAAAGGTGTCCTTTTGCTTTAGGTGAGATTCTGTCTCTGCAGGGGCCCCTCTGAAGGCTGTGCCAGAGTCTGCTGGTTGCTGGGTCTGTAGAATGTGCTCATTTCTTCTCTGCCACTGAGGTTTTCTTGGAATTGAGAGAAGCCTCTTTTTAAGAACTTCTTCCTTGCTGTGTAAGCAGTAAGTTTTTAAAAATGAGCAAACTCGTATAGGGTACCATGGACGTCCCAGGCCAGCCTGTGAGGTTGCCCCTCTTTCTGTCTTGAACTTTGTATGCTTTGGCTCTTCCTGCCAACGAAGCATGACCTTTGTCCTTGCTCCATGTGGACTCCCACGAATGCCATGCTGGGTCTCTGGGAACCTGTGCGGGGCACTGAGTTAGTAGGTCAGTTTCAGGACAGTGTGCTCCCCCTGAGAATTGGGTAAGATGGAACACGAGTATTGCCGAGGAAACGGTGACTGAGACAGTGCAGAGGAAAGGCTCCTGATGACTTCTAGAAGGTTCTTTTGCTGAGAGGAAGACAAAGGCCCTCTGGATTAGAAGATTTTAAAGCGATCAGATTGCTGGGTTGGGTCTAGAGTTTTGTTTGCTATATCATAGCCTGTGACCTAGGTGTCACAGCACATTACAATAGGCAGCGAGCGATAAGCAGATCATGGCCCAGGAAAATAAGTGTCCCTTTCAGGAACTCCTTGGAGGCAAAGTCAAATAGGATATGGCTGAGACTTTTGAATAATTAAACTTATCTCCATCTACAAATTTTAGTTACCAAGCTATGTCATTTTACAAGTGAGAAAGAATTTGATAGCTGGACGTGGTAGTCCACACTTTTGATCAAGGCCCTCGCAAAGCGGAGGCAGGCAGATCTTTTGAGAGCTAAAGGCCAGCCTGGTCTACAGATCAAGTTTCAGGCCCATCAGGCCTTCATAAAGACCCCCTGTCTCAAAAAAGCAAAATAGAATTCAAGTGAGTATGGCAACATGACTTGTCTAAGGTCTTTAAACCAGTCTGGGCTGGGTCAGGGTGAGAGTCGGGCTCACTCACATCTGTGTGCTTGGCCTTCCTCCTTGTGCCCTGCAGAACCCTTACAGGAAACAGGCTGGAATCCATCACCTTTCACACAGAGCCAGGCTGGTTGGCAACTGGAAGAAAAGCCACTTTCAGCAATCGCTGAGCAAGTCTTCTCATATCCAGGGAAAAGGCAATGTTGTTACTTAAGAGTGTTTGTCGGGGTGAGAGATTTGATCTGGAACTCAGGAGGAGGAATTGAGTGCAAGCTCTTGGTAGTGCTCCCCAGATCTGAAGACTGACCATCCGCAATCTTTTGGAAAAACAAATCCATATGGGGTCTGTCCTCCTATGCTTCCAGGCATGGGCACCCCTGGAAGCTAACAAATCACAAATGTTTAAAAGGTAAAAATCAGCTGGACCCCAGTCCTAATCAACTTTTAGGAAAGCACTTGGGAAGCCACCCTTGAAGAGGCTTTGCCTTGTGTAGAGATCTCTCTTAGAAAGGCAGATATTTATCATGCCCAGGCAAGGGACAGGAGTGTCCCACTGTGCCCCCCACCCTG
>NW_022196906.1:42761392-42769624 GCF_008632895.1 Mastomys coucha | reverse complement strand
GTGTGTGTTTGAGAGAGAGAGGGAAAGAGGGAGAGAGGGATGCCTGGGTACCTATTTAAAAACACACTTTGCCCCAAACACTATTCGGACATGCCCCAGTGCCCTGACATTGTGAAATATAATCAGAGTAAAGAATGTTCAGTTAAAATGTTCTGTACTCTTTCTCAATTTGGATAGATCAGCCACAGCCAAGAGTGAGATAACGCATGGGGGATGGGTGGGGCGCCCTGGAGTGCTGTGGGAGACCGTGTGTGTTTATGTGTTTGTGCTTGAGAAATCATTTGTCTTTGGCAAGGGGGGAAGAGGAAGGCAGCAAACAGAACAATGTGATTGAGAAAGAGTTCTGCAGAGAACTGCCTGTGATCCCTATCGGGAGCCTACACACATGGTGTTGGGTGCCATCCTCATGCTGTGGTGACCCATTGCTTGACATGCTGCTGAGGCTCCCCTTGGGGGCTCTGAATGGTTTCAGCCCAGTGCAGGGATCTGTAAGTTGGTAGCAGTGTGTGGTTGGGTGTCATTTGTGATTTGGCAATGCCAGCCCCGAGTGTGTAATATCACCCGGTTGTCCCTAGCATAGCCAGTACCAGCTCTGCAGCCCACCATGGTTTTATAGCACACCGTCATTCTACCCAGCAGTAGTGCAGGCTCTCAGAGAGCCCCATGTCTTTCCCCCTGCCCCCTGCCCTCAGATCCTGTCTCTGTCTGCCACTCTCTGCTCTGGTCCTTAGTGACAGGGAAGAAACAGAGATTGGAGTAGGTGTTGTCGCTGGATCCTGGATCAGGCCGTGGCCACTGAGGCTTGAGGATAAGAGTGTGGTTGGAAGGAGAGTCAGCGTTTGGAGCCAGCTCACATAAGTAGCTCAGAGCCCCTCCCGATGCTCAGCTCCCTACTTGCTGGTCCGCTGGGTTCCCTGAAAATACCAGCTCCATGGCAAAGGTTCTGAGCAGAAACAGCCCAGCAGAGACGTAGGATAAGAGGTAGCATTTGTCTCAGAGCTTTTGACCAGTCGTTGCCATGGTAATGACATGCCACTTCATAGAATCTTAATGGCGGTAACGAGATGACAGGTATGGAAGAACCTTGGCTGGATAAAGGACCTTGTTCTAGATTGAAGTTTTCTGGTGTTTTTGCAGTTCTTCTGTCTGTTGGGGGTTGGAGGTGGGTTGTGGTTACTCTAAGAACATCTAGCTACCGAGAGAGAGAGAGAAGCATACTTGTCCATAGAACCTATTCCTTCTTAGGCCTAGTTGGAAAGACCCTGCCCTGAGCCTTGGAGATGGGGAGAAAGACAACATCAGCGCACCCTTTTGAGTCTAGCAGATGGCAGGAGCTTGAGTCTGGCACAGCCCAGGGAGGGGTGGGAGAGGACATGAGTTAGTGCTGCCTGGAAGTAAACAAAGGCCAGAAGGGCTTCATCCAATGATAGGTTACTAGTTTGACAGTGAGCCCTCTGTCTGTTTGAGTGCCCCAGATACAGAAACCTTTCTTCTTCTGAACTCAGATCTGCTCCTGCCATTTGCTAGACTGGTGCATGGGTCGGGTGTCATTCCAACTGGGCCTAAGAAGGAACAGGTTCTGTGGTCAAGTATGCTTCTCTCTCTCGGTAGCTAGATGCTCTTAGAGTTGCCGAGGCCCACCTCCAACTCCCAACAGTCAGAAGAACTGAGTCTGAGTACCAGCGCTGAAGCAATAAGGAGTGCCTGCACTTCTAGGAACAAGATTAGGGAGTGGATCCAGCGATCCATGGACACGGCGCATGTGGGCACTGTCCCAGAGTCCGGAATGGGATGAGACTCTTACTAGTACCACCCCTCACCACCACCTCCTGTTCCCCCTGGGGATGGCTCTGCAAGCCTGTAGGTGTGTGTTGGGGGTAAGCTTCCTTCTGTCCAGTCAGAGCCGTGGCAACCTGTCTTCTCCTTCCCCCTACAGGAAGCTGCACAGTGGGATGAAGACATACGGGTGTGAGCTCTGCGGAAAACGGTTCCTGGACAGTTTGCGACTGAGAATGCATTTACTAGCCCATTCAGGTAGGCAAGGTCTCCCTCAGCGGCCCCATGTTGATACAGACAACCTCCTCCTGCCATTTTCATCCTTAACTCAGAGCTGGCCCTGGTCTGGTTGTCTTCACTGCCAGCCAGAGATTTGGTCCAGCGTGTCCCTTGGATCCTCCTTCCAGTTCCATGGAGCAGAAGAGCCATCCCCGGAGTGTGCCCATCAGAGGAACCTAGCTGTATGCTCTCCCCTGGGGTTCCCAGGCCATCACTGGGACCCATGCCCTGTGCGATCTACCTCCTAAAGTAGACTGCAGTTTCATTAGCAGAAACAGTTGTGGAATTAGGTTCTCGCTGTCTAATGAATCTGACTATTGGGTTCACATTATACAAGAGCCTTTAATTAAATAGATATAGAAAGGTTGGAACTCAAAGCTAGTTATAGCGTGCTGTCTTTTGCAAGTTAATTTTATCCAATTCTAGTGGGGTTGAGTATATGGCTGCCAGTAATTTTGCTCATGTTTGGGCAAAGCTGTTCTGCCCCAGAGCTGTGTAAAGAGGGGAGAAGCCCTTGACACCTTTTGTGCCTAGTGTTCTGGGTACAGGGAAGGATCCTACAGACTTGATGCTTCAGGCTTTAAGCCGAGGGTGCAGCCTGCCTTCTGTGGCACCAGTGACTTCCCTGTCAGGTCACAACCTTCTCCCTCTAGTAACTTTGTCTTTAAACTTTGCACTTGTATTTTAGGGGAGAAGTGGTCTGTCTTCTTTGGTCTTGCTCTCTTTATGTAGGTGACTACCGATAACTGCCCATGCTTTGTCCATATTGTGTCAAGCAACATGTCCTCTGGGATTTTAACATGTGATTCAAATCCCCTTGAGGGACACTAATTCAACACTGACTGTGTGACTGTGGACAAATTCCGCCTGTCTCTGATGGTCAGTTCAGATGAGACGTTGCCCTCCCATAGAGGTGATTTTTCTGATTTGAGAGTTAGATAATACTGCACATCTCCGTAGAAAGTTCCCTGGCCTGCAATTGGTGACTCACAGATAGAGATAGGATGGCTTCTACCTAGACTTCCTTCCCTGTTCCCTACCTTTGAAGCTGTCACCCTGGGGCATGCTTCATCCTCTCACCCCAGATGCTTCCCAGCCTGGTGGGCTGTCTGTGTACTACTCTTCCTCCAGTTGGTTGTATGGATGATGTTGTAAGTTCTCATCCGCAGCTTTGTGGTACCCTACTGACACTTAGCTGCATCGTAGCTCACGTGGCATCATTGCACACAGTGCTCACCGAGAGAGCTTTGGTTCCGTTTGTCTCCTCCCTGCAGGGGAGAATCTTTCTCTCTCCATCCCAGGTTTTTCCAGACCCTTTTCAAAAGCAAGACCACCTGAGCCACTCCCCACTTTGAGTCAGAGGTAATCATGCCTTCCTCTGGCACCCATTTCTGTAGCGGATGCTTTGAGCACAATCCTCCTTCCGTGTTACTGGTTTTTTTTTGTTTGTTTTTTTTTCTGGGCTTGCCTTTTCTCCCCTCTTGAGAGGCAGGATAATGAAGTGCAAGAAACTTGGGCGCCTACCTCCTGACGAGGCAACTTGGCCTTTCTGAGCTTTAGCACCCTTGTCTGTAAGCAGGGACATTAACCTCGAGCCCTGAGAACTTAACTTGTAAGGCTCACACAACATTTTTGCCCCTATGCCCACAGTGGGGTGGGCACTTGGTAAGTATAACCTCCCTTCTTTCTCCTTAACAGACAGTAAACTGTTAGGGCACAGGATCAGGCCAATGCTGTGTCTCACACATTGCCTGTCGTCAGCAAATGCTTAAACAAGCTAGTGAGTACAGCCTAGGCATTTGATGAGCAACTCGAGGACTCTAAGGTCCTGTCTGGCCTCACCTGCAGCAGAAATTCTTTCATGGATGAGGGGCTTGATGGAATGGGGACACACTAGACCTCCTGGCCTGCTTCCAGGCAGTGGAAGCAGGCATGACTTGTCTGCCAGCTCTGCTGTGAACCCATGTCTACATACAGTATTGGGGTGTGTGGCTGAGATGTGCTGAGAGCTACTGAGCTCTTCTAGGTGGGTTTGGTATCCCCAGTTTTGACAAGATAGTGACTTCACATCACTTTGCTGCAAGCTGGCAAGTCCCTGATGGGGTGTCCACTTTGGTTCCATCTAAGTCACCGCTTGAGGATCTCATGGTCTTTAGGTTTCCCAAGCTTCAGGAAGTGGGTTGTTTTCCTAGTTTTCCATTCTATGGTTGGTCCCTCTGAAACCCATCTGCCAGTGCCCTTGTGAAGGAGGGTTTGCTGAGGAGTCGCCATTTTGTTTTAATTCACCCCAACACACAGCTACACAGCTTATAGCCTGCAGAGTCGGAGACTTTCCAGTCGGCCTTTTGTCTCATTGCCTTCAGACCCCTCACTCCTGTACAGGTGTGCCTTGATGAACAAGAAGGCAGGGAGGCTAGACCACTTCCTGACCTTTGCCCCCTGCAGAGACCTGAAGCTGCTGCAGGTTAGGTCTGGGTGTGAGGGATTCCTGGTCTTCTAGCAACCACTACCCCCATAGCAGATAAGAGAATTCTGTTGCATTAGAGGATATAATCTCTGCAGTTGGGAAGTAGAAGCAGAGGGCTCAGGAATTCAAGGCCAGCTACAGCAACATAGCAAAGCCAACTTTTATCTCTCTGTCTGTCTGTCTGTCTGTCTACCAACCTACCTACCTACCTACCTAGACACTGGCTAGTCTGGAACATACCATAGATAGCGTAGATTTTTTTTTTTTTTTTTTTTTTTTTTTTTTTTGCTTCTCTGGTTTGAGGTCTTTGTGTTAGGAACTGACAGTGAGGCCCATCTCAGGATCTGTAGTGTAGACCCATTTTATAGAGGGGAGAGGGTTTGGAGCTGGGAAGATGAATAGCTGCCCGGGGCTTAGGGAACCTGCCCTTGTCCTTCTCCTTTGTTTTTAAGGACATGCTGTGGAGACCTGAACTCCATCCTGGGCAGAGGTCCTGGTTGCTCACTCAGTGTTTCGGAAGCGGCTGTCCTTACCAGGCTCATCCTGGTTGTTCCTTCTGCTCCACCGAGCCGCATGCCTCTCCCTTCCTCCCTCGCTAGCTGGTGCTGGCCGCCCCACCCCCCTCTTGGCTAGCACAGCCTGTGTTTGTTATTGTAGACCTGGCGCTGAGCCAGGCCTGGCTGTGAGCCAGACTTGTGGGTACAGTATGTACAGTGAGTGCTCAGCCAAGTTTGTCATCGTACGCGATTATTTTTTTTTATTTTTATTTTTTTCTGATCTGGAAGGGGTGGGGTGAAAGCAGGAGTTTCTGCGATGCCGGAGGAGAGAATGCACTGACTTCCATGATGTTGTTTCTGTAAGGCTTGCCTTGCCTCTTCTGCGGCTTTCCTTTCCTGCCTGTCCTCCTCTCCTCCTCACTTCCCTATCAGATGAAATCAGCCTGTAGGAGATCAACAAGGCAAGCTCTTATTTGCAGTGACTAGAATACTAAATTTACTCTCTTAAATCAGTTTTCATTGTGTTGAAATTGACAATTTGTTTAATTAGAAGTTTGCCCTGTAGGAGGCCCTTGTGAGAGGCTGCGATCTCTCCCCTCCCCTCTCTTACTTTCTCCTTTTCAGTTGTGCCGGTTTTTTAAAGACCCTAAATGGTGGTAGTGAATGTTCAGTTTAATTGAAGTTTCCAGCCCGATTTGAAGGGTTTAACTACCCAAGTGTTTATGAGATATACCTGATGATAACAATAAGTTTAAATTGACCACCACCAACATAACTCGTTAACTAATGACTGATCTGGTCCAGCTTTGCCTTTTAGAGATGGTTTGGGGGATCAGAAGGGCTTGAGGATTGGGCTCGTAGAGGGAAGAGCAATGACTTCCAAAGGAGATTTTGCCAAACAGTAAGTATAGGGCTGTGGCAAGCAGCAGAAGAATCTCCCTCAGCCCACCATCCATGTCCAGAGATGACTCTAAAGCCCCATTCACTGCCCTGTTCCGATGGGAATTATCTAGGAAGCATTTACAGGTCCCCATCCAGGAAGCATTTACAAGTCCCCAGCTCTTTGCATTTTTTTTTTTAAAGAAGTGATTTCCAGCTGGGATGTGGGGCTAGACAGACCACAGACCACAGGCCGTGACTCAGTGGATTCTGAACTTGCTCAGTATAAACCTTCCCATGAGGCTTATATGTACTTGGCCACACCTTGGCTTGATATACTGTCAGCTTAATAAACACACTACAACTGCTTGCTCTGTTTTGGACACAGCTGTTTGGTTGGAGGGGGTCTGGGTGTCTAGGTGGTCAGGACCCATCCTAGGGGTGTCATTCCCTTTTGGGCGGAGCGCATGCTTAATATGCACTAATGGGTGAGGCTGCGTGCACTGAGCAGTGATGGATGCCACAGCATCCTTCCCCTTGAGGAACTTGGTCTAGCAGGAGCCATCAGGTTAATTATGAAACAGTGTTGAAGGAGCAGTACCCAGTTTCAAGAAGAAAGGTTTGGAGAGCTTCAGACGATGCAGACCCTGCATAGACCGTGCAGGCAGGGCTCTGGAGGGGGCCACAGAAAGCTGGACTGTGAGGATGAATGGCACCATTCATGAGGAGTGGAGTCTCTAGGCAGGGTGTATGGAGGACAGAGGAAGATGTGCAGGGCCCAGGACAGAGGCATGAGACAAGTGGAAGGGTAAAGTGATTTGTAAGTCTCCAGCACTGGTAGACTGCATATTGGGACAGGAGCGATGGACCGACAGTGTTTTTCCTTCAGAAAGGCTGCTGGGCTTTGCCTGTCGATTGTCCTGGACTGTATGGTAGGGGAGACCCTTCCAAAGTCATGACATGTAGTCCACAGTGGAAATGGCCACAGTGTGGACTATCCAAAGCTTCCTGCACTAGAACACACTCTTTCCCTTGGCCTGGTGCTGTCAGGCATGCTGGTTGAGAGCTCACCCCTGTGACTAGGCTTGTCTCCATACTCAGAGTGTAGTAGAGGAGTGAAGGCTTGGGCTGATGGGTTTTACAATTTCACTGGGAGCATGGGGTAGCCTGAGCTTATTATCTGAGGCCTGAGGCATCCAGGGAGCAGGTGAAAGTGCTAGAGAAGTTGGGACAAGAAGCAAGATTGGTTTTCTTAGGCTGCTGTGATGGGGTGGGGTGGGGGGATACAAGTTGGCAAAGATCAGTGATCCTGGTTCCCTCTCCCCTTCCCTTCTTCCCTCCCTCTCTCCCTCCCTCCCTCTCAGCACTTAGCTTTTGGCTTCAAGGTTCTTACAGACAGAGGAGGAAGGAAAGGAGGGCAGCTGGCAAGTCCCTGTGACTGCTAAATGAGGGGTCCCCACAGTGATCATCAGAAAGGCTGCCTTGAGAGTTCAAAGATGGCTTCTCAGGACCTGCAACTCAGAATTGGACAGGCACATGAGAGTCCATTTACCCTGCCTCCTCTCTGGAGTATACTGTCTTTTTTGCTATCAGGGTAGAAACGGGAGACCCTTTGAAATACCCTCTCTTGGGGCTCTTTCACTCCCTCCTGGGTCTTGACTGAGCATTCCTGTTGACATTGGGGTGTCTCAGAGGTCCACACACGGGTGGCAGAGAGGAACAAGCTGGGAAAGCGCTAGTACCCCCCCCCCAACCCCCCTGAACACACTCTTTGCTCTTCCTCTCCCTCCTCTGAATTTGGCCAGCTTCCTGAACTTTTTCCCAGAGTGGTGTCGTCACTGGCCTGCCGGCAGGTCTGGATGTTCTGCCAGCATTCCAGAGAGTTTATGATCGCTTGCAGATGCGTCTCCAAGAACACACTGTACCCAAAGCAGAAATTAATGCAGGCTTGACTGCGGTCCAAGCCCCTACACGGGGAGAGAGGAGAAAGAAAACAAAAACTGTTTAATGCTGTTTATAAATTATACACTGGCTGATGAAAAATACATTTCTTTTCCTGCCCCCTTCCATGCTGGCCCCTTCCCCGTAGCCCCCTCCTCATCCCCCCAACCCCGCCCCTTCTCCGTTTCTGCCTCAAGAGCCTCAGCTGAGCGCAGGCGAATATGGTTTTGCTTTTTAGCTCCTGTTTTGGCTGGGATCCGAAACCCTGCCGCTGATTCCTAGCCAGAGTATTTTTCCCCTTTACCTGATGAAATACACTGATTTTTCCAGCCCACATGGGCTGTTTTGGGGTTTTGTTGTTTGGGTGGGTAGGAGGTTTTTTTTTCTTTTTTT
>NW_022196906.1:42726269-42761382 GCF_008632895.1 Mastomys coucha | reverse complement strand
TGGGGTTTTGTTTACAGCAAGTGTCATATGTGATGCTGCAGGGTTTCATGCTCATCCCTAGAGGATAAGTGCCCCCTCCCCACATCGGCCCACCTTAGAGTCACTGAGTATATACTCAGAGGTCCCAAAGCCTTCAAGGCTTCACTTCAGGCTAACTGAACTGAGAAAGTTGGGGACATTCTTTGCAGGTCATTGTATTAAACAGTATTTTCCCACCAGCTCTCTTCTAACCCTTCACCTCTAACCTGTGTAACGCGTAGTCCCCCGCCCCACATCCCAGTACACACATCTCTATGTATGTCAGTGTAGCATGACTGGAGAACTCATCCCATCGACTCTTCTGGATCCCACCCAGCTTCATCCTACACGCTACAAGCCCCCCCCCCATCCCAATTTATTCTATAAATTCGTTTCTACATTATGTCTATCCACTTACATGGCTTTTGTGTTTTTTAATACTGCTAATGTTTATCATTTGCCCAACAGGCTCGACAGATTCTGCTTCCTGTAGAGCATTGAGGCTTTAGAGCCCCCTCGTTGCTAAGTAGCAGTCTCTCTGTACTGTAATGGGCTGATTTTGTATTCTGTTCAGCGCTGTATCTTATTTTTGTATGCAAGACAAAGTGTTTTGATGGAGGACGATTGCAGCAGTGTCTGGAGGCTGTTTGGAGTTTTATGGGCTGTACAGTACACTGTGTGCTCTCCGAACAGAACACAGGCTGTTGAATTTTGGATTGGATTTGTCATCCCCCCCCCCCCCCCCCCCCCCCCGCCCCGAGAGGAGCCTGTCAGATAGAACATGACTTCAAGGGTGGAAGAAAGAAAGTGGGAATTATGTAATATCTCTGTCCTTTCTCCCTCTTTCTGTCTCTCACTCTCGCTCGCACTCTCTCTCTCTCTCTCTCAATGATCTCTCCATCCCCCAAAAAGGTGGCACACCCCTTTCCCATTGCAGCATGATTTTGCACAGCTAGGTGGTGATGTTCTTATTAGGAATGAATAGTGCCCTAGAGGAGAGGGTGGGACATCTGTCCGTCTGCTGTTCATTCGGAGTCTTTCTTTGCTCCTTCCATCATGTCTAGGTTCTGGGCCCCTTTATTAGCCCTTGATTTTTGTCTAAGGATAAATAGAATCTCATGAGGAGCTGCAGGGCAGGGCTGTTTTCGTGGGATGGACCTGAAAGCAATGAGGTTTACATATTCTCAAAGTCCTCATGTCTTTGTTGGGCTTCCTGCATACGCCTCGGCCCCCCCCCCCCACCCCCCGCCCTGAAGTGTGTTTCTGGGTGGACTCCCATGACTGTCTTTTCCTCTAGCCTCTGCTCCCTAGTCCTTGAGCCAGCAGGGCCGGTGTTGTTGGAGTCCAGGTCCCGGCCAGTCCCTGCCACCTTGCTGTTGCTGCTCCTCCCTGTGCTCCCCGCAGGGGTCGGGTCTCTGCCTTCCTCCCTCCGCAGGTGTTTATTTTGTGTCTCTCTGCTTCCGCCTCCTCCCCCAATCTCCTTCCATCTCACTTCATCTCTTTGGCACCGTCCTGTGTCTATGTCAGCCGCAGCCGCTGCTTGACACGGCTGCGTGTTTTCTGTCTCCCTTCCCATGTCTTCATCTGTCTCTGTCACCGTCTGCCTTAGCCTGCCTTCTCTCATCTGTCTGTTGGTCTGTCTGTCTCCTTTCTTAACTACCTACCCTAAGTATTCCTGAGCTTGGAAGATGGACAACAGTCAGAGTGGGGAACTTAGGTCATTCTGGCCCAGAGGCCTGGTGAGGACTCTTACACACCTGACTGGAGAGAGCTTGAGACACATGAAAGCTTACACGTGCTTGTGCCTCACTTTGAAACAACAAGAGTGGGTTTGCTCAGCCATGACTTCAGTTCTGCGGAGGTCCTCTTATACACTATTTTTAAGTGGAGTTGGTAGACAGAAGAACAGGCTTAGGTTTACAAGGTCCTTATTGGACACCGCTTTTCAGAATCCCATCACCAGAGCCCATGCTGACACAAGTATGCACTGTGTACCTACCAGAGAGCATGGAAGCCTCCAGCCAGACCTTGCTAATTCTCCTGTACTTGTGATCTGGGAAAGTGCTTGGATTGGTATTTTTGAATCAGTGACCATCCTGTAGCTAAAGTAAAGTGTCTCAGTGGGTAAAGGCGCCCACCACAAGCCTAGTGGCCTGAGTTCAGTCCCTGGAACCCATGTGAAGGTGGAAGGAGACCGGACCTTTTGCAGAGTATGTGTTGAATGTCTCTGTGCCTGAGAGAGGGAACCTGGAGGTGATGGAGAGGCCTATAGAGCTCTAAGGTTTGCTCTGTGGGACTCACAGACTCAGCGGGTCCAGGCTAGGTAAGGGTAACCATGGACAGGTGTTAAGTTAAGAAGTTAGCTCCTTGTTGGATGGAAAGTCTGGGAGAAATGGCCAAAAATGAGAATCTTCACCAGACACCGTGCGCACATGTGTTTGTGTGCATGAAACTATGAGGGAAAAAAAGAGACTGAGACCAAGCATCTACATGAAATACTGAACATTGTTCCTTTGCTGTAATGGGTCCACACAGGCCATTACCTTGAAGATTTAAAAACAAAATGAGCTCATGATATCTAGCGACTGTCACCGACATTTATGCTTGATTGCAAATCCCGCTTTACCTTTGAATTTCGGCTTCATTGTTGGTTGTTAATTTTTGGATGTTGATGACACGCGCGCGCGCACACACACACACACACACACACACACACACACACACTTACCTACCTACCTACGTTGGATTTCTACAGGAACAAGTTATATGGATGAATGGATAGGAGTGTTTCTCAACAAGACCCCAGTGAAGAACCTTTTCATTTTCAAAAAATAGCCTCTGACCTTTCAGGCCAACCAAGCAGTTTCCTTGAGGAGTCCAGAGCGCCAAGGCCGAGACTCTGCGTTGACTTTGGCGAGGGGCAGGGGCAGCAGAAGTTTGGATTTTTTTTTAATTTAATAATTTGGGTTTCCTATGAATGGTTCTGTGCGGTGTGCAGTAGTATGCATTTTCATAACTGTCTCTTCCACTTTGGATAGAGGAAGGGAGGGGAAAAACAACGGCAGCAGCCTTCTGTGGGCAAAGGAAGAAAACAAGAGAATGGGGCAGAGAACAGGCTAAATTTAAAATTGTAATTGGCTGACTTCCACTGGCTTGCGGGTGTTTTAATGACTCATAATAACTTCATTTAAAACCAGCTGAGCAGAAAATAGATTGGAGAGGAGCCTCGGGCCATTATGGATTTGTTTTTTTTGACAAGCTCGGTTTTCAGCAGCCAGGAAGGCTCTCAGGGCTCGGCTGCTTCTCTCTGTCTCTCTCTCTGTCTCTCTCTCTGTCTCTCTCTCTCTCTCTCTCTCTGTCTCATGACTGAGAGTATGTGTGTGTATACACACACACACACACACACACACATATAACCAGAGATAACAGTTTCTTTTTCTTTTTAACTCTTCCCCCTTTTAATTTTTTTTTAACTGATTAAAATAGATGCCTTGGGGTATTATTTTAGCATTTTAGAATCCCTGCTCCCACACCCACTTTTGATGTGGTAAACAACATAAATAAAATTGTTTTGGAGATGATTGAATTAATTAGGTAGTAAACAACTCCAAAGCACAAATTCCCTGGGTCGGTTTGGTTCCACCCTCTTCCATATTTCCCCAGCCCTCTCCTCCCCCTCAGCCCCTCCTCCCAGAGGACCATCCTCCCTTCCCTCAGCCCCTCCTCCCAGAGGACCATCCTCCCTTCCCTCAGCCCCTCCTCCCAGAGGACCATCCTCCCTTCTACTGGGCACGTCTCCTCTGTCACAGAGGTAGCTGTTCTGTGATTCACCTGCCCCACACAGATCACTGAGATTATGATGGGACTGGTTCTGTCCAGGGAGTTGTAGGAATTGTCAGAAGAGGCTCTGACCTGTCTATAGTTGTTTCTAAATAAAATCCTGCCTGTTTCCCATGCTAGGAACAGAGCCAGGACCAGAGACCTACTCCCTTCTTTCCTATCTTTTGAAAGTCAACCTGCTCAGCCTTAAGGTGCGCCTAGCTGGGCAGCGCAGGAGGCCTCTTCCATCTTATTGGTTTCAGTCCTCCTCCATCTGATTGTCCTCAGCCATCTGCTCTCCCCTCCTGTAACCTGTCGCCTTCTTAGTTCAGCAGTTTTTTATTTGCTTCTTTCTCCCTTTCATGTACTAGGACCTAGGCTTCCTGGGGACATGTGATTCGTGTATTTCTGTGTTTGCCCAGGCCACCTAGCCTAGGAACTGGAATGGAGGGTAGACCCTGGGTTTTTGTATAAATGGGTGGGAGTGGGGCAGGAAAAGCAATGGAGGTGCTCCTTTGCTGCCTCCAGCCCTGGGATCAGCTGTCTGGACCAGAAGAGGGAGGCAGAGACCTTATCAGTAGCCTGTTTCCTTGCCCCTCTACAGCCTAGCACACAGTAGGCAATCAGTAAATATCTACTGAATAAATGAATGGCTTTGAGTGCATGGTAGTGGACTGGGACACAGAGAAAGGCACATTCACTTGTGCCTGCTGTGTTCCAGCATTGTGGAGTGCTGGTTTTTTGACAGCTCTGACACTCGGGTGCTATTTTATAGATGAGGACACTGAGGCTTAAAGCATCTACTGCTGAGCCTGTCTAAGAAAGCTGGGGTGGGAGATTGGGCAGAGCTGGCTCCCACCTAAATCTCTCTACTGTTGACTGTCAGAATGTTTGCTTTTCTGTCTGTGGGGATCCTGGCGCCTTAGAGATTGGGGAGGTGAGACTGGAGAGCAAAGCCTAGGAAGGCCTAGTCTTTGGAGACGCTGAGGTAGGAAGCACCTTATTGGATGCTGCTGCTCCATTTGGCCAGCCACCAGGAGCAGGTTTGGCTTATTAACCTTTCCTGCTGGGCCAGGGCAATGTGTGTTCGATGGTTGCCTGACCTGGTCGCTCTTCTGCGTTGCTTTGGAGAGCTGGAGGAAGATGGTTCATAGGTCAGTCAGCATGTAGCTTCACTTTCTCGAGAGCTTGACAGCGGCGTGCCCTTTGTCCTCTCCATCACTGGGCCCCAATGGAGAGGAGGGAGAGAAAGACAACTACCTATGGTCTCATATCTTCTCTTGGGGAAGGCACCCTGGGGTCGGGTGTAAAAGGCATAGTCACCATGGGCTGCCACTCCGAAAGGAAGGAGCGTGCGGGATCCTCCTAACCCCGTAGACGCCCAGCAGGTGAAGTGTGACTTATCACGAAGGTGTAGTCTCCATGGCCTTTCAGACCTTGTCCAGCAGAGCTGTGTTCTTTGTCACAAGACTGTTTTGTCTACTATAGAACAACCTTGGCGTGGTGGTGGTGGTGGTGGTGGTGGTGGTGGTGGAATCTTCTCTGGAGAGGTGAAATCGTCACCTAGTGGTAGCCTACACTGTGAAGGTTGGTCAGCACAGGAACTCCCTTGAGGTGCTATTCTGGACCCCACTCACATGTGGCTGTGTTTTAGAGGGAGGAGAGCAGATACCACATGGATGAACTCAGCTGTTAGCAGCTGGACAGAGGGCCAGTGTGTGCAGACCCAGGCAGGGCAGATGAGAGTTCCTGCTACTGTCCTTACCTGCCTCCTGCTAGTGAACTAGCTGAAAGGATATCATGAGCCTGTGAAAGGAAAGGTGTTTACTGTCCCCACAAGAGAGACGAATGGCCGCCATGGGAGTTTGGAGCTATGAGACTATCCCTCAGATGGGGAGCCAGGGGGGCGGGGGGAGGAGGTGTAGGAAAATAGTCCAGACGATAGCTGGCGATATTTAAATGGAGGGAGGGGGATGAGGGAAGGGATTGTCTTACTTTTCCATGGTTAAGGGAACAAGAATGTCACTGAGCTAGAACCAGCCTCCCAGACACCTCTGTGCTTCTGCCTCTGGTGTCCACAGTGAACATCAAAGGTTTATAATCCACCTGAAGGTCCCTGGGTACCTGAATGTATAGTGGTCCTTCCTCGTTGAGAAGCACTCCAGTGAAAACGAAGACTGCCTGGTGTGGGTGAGTGGGAACCCAGCACTTGAGAGGCAAAGGATTGAGAATTACAGGCCTGGTTTGACATTAGAAGACTGAGAACTGGGAGTTCGCTCTTTAGTAAGAGTACTTACCCAGCATGCACAAGGAGCTACAGGAAATCTCAAGCAAACCAAGAGAGGGAGAGATAGGTAGATATGAGAGGGGTTCTGCAAGCTTCAGCCTATGAATGCAGCGCTTACAGCATTGCCCCTGGGTGAACTGAAGCTACTGGGTCACCCTGAGGACAAATGGAGAATCTATGAGGGCTTCTCCCAGGTAAATGTCACCCTAGACCCCAGACCCCAGACCCCAGACCATCTCCTTAGGTCACATGGCAAATGCCCTTATGTGTGCATGGTAAGACTGGGCTGCCTCCTTCGGAATGAAGGCAGGACCAAGGGCTTCTGTGAGGACTTGGCTAGATCCGGGATTCAGTATGGTACACGTGCCTCTTCTAGACTCAGCCCCCTTATCCTGGCCCCCTGTTAGTTGGCACACTCCTTTCTCTTTCCCCAAGCCAAGCCCATTTGGGACAGAAGTCTTTTACTTGCCAGAGAAAAAGAAAAAAAAAAATCCAAGTTCTATACTTTTCATTAGGTAGTTGGGATAAAAAGCCTTCTGGGGTAGGCGGATTAAAGCTCGTCGCTCTCTGGCTGGCTATTAGAAGCTAATTGAGCACCTAGAGCTCGTTGGCACCGAGTTCTGCTGGCGTAATTATGCAAGGCCACAGTCATTTCAGTAACAAGGTAACTCGAGGTAAAGAGAGAAGAATGCCCTGAAACTTTTGATTTTTCCAGAGTCTTCCTCAGTTGCTTTCCTTAAATGAGCCTTGGGACAGACAAAGCCCGGATATGAGACTTTTGGGGTAAGCTGTTGTCTTGGGTGACAACTCTCCCCAGCCTGAGTTCTTCCATGGAAACAGCCCAGGATGTCTGGTAGAGCCCTGCTGTGAGCTGCTTTGGTGTTGATTGAGGTTTGGGGTCTAGAGTCACACGTTGTGGAGAGGAGGATGCAGAGAAGTATCCTCCACTTGGGAGGTAGATGACCCAGCATTAAAGAGGCTGAAAAAGGAGCACAGAGACTCGCAGGGCAGTGTCATCCTCAGGCATAGAGGGCAGAGCCAGACACAGGCCCCGTAATAAGGTAGATGGTTTTTGTGACTGTCTAGACATCTGTTCAGTGTAGGTGGGTAAGGTGTTAGTCTAAAAGACTAGGAACAGCTGGACACTTACTGATGTCTGAAGGATTCTGTACTGTAGGCTTATTGATGACATCTTTCCATTGAACCCTGTCTCTATCCAGAGTCAGGAGCTATGCGTGGGGCTGCTCCCCTCAGGGCTTGGGCTCAGTAGGTGTCAATTGGACCTTGAATATGTTTTGGAAGGAGCCCTAGGGCATGGCCATGATCCTGTCCTCTGGGTGGCCCTGCCTGGCCTCTGGCCTGCCACCCATCAGCATTGAATCATGCCCCTAGGAGAACAGCATGTAACTAGGCTTCCTAATATAGCCCTTGCCCTGCAAGGTGACAGGAAGTCATTGTCACTCAGGCACTCCATCTTCTGACACCACATGGCTGGCCTGGCTCTCTTCTTTCACTTGTCAGTCCTACACAGCTATGAATTCTGCTCCAGGGGCCTCTGCAAAGCTGGGTTTTCTTTTCATTTAAAGAGAGCCATTTCCCCAATGCTGTTTTCAAGCCTCTGTCTTGAGTCTCTGGCCTGGACTGAATTGTTCCCACCATCTCCACAATTATAAAGTTTGTCACAGTCAGAGGCTGGCTGAATGGAGGCAGAAATGTGGTGTTTGGTTAAATTGTAAAATTAGCTAGGAAAGTTAATGGAGCATTTCTGCCTCTTGCCTTTCAAAAAGCAGGAATCTTAAGGAGGGGCTTCTTCAGGTACCTTGCTCAAGAAGGAAAGGGGTGGGGGTGGGGTCCAGCCTGGCAAGGTGGCACATGCTTAGAATTTCAGCGCTTAGAAGTTGAGACAGAAGGATTATCATGAGTTTGAAGCTGACTGAGACTGCATAATGAGCATGTCAGGCTTTCCAGGATTGTCTTAACAACAAATATAGAAGGAAAGAGGGCAAGGAGCTTTTGGCTTACCAGACCTTGGTAAGACCTCTTTCCAGTCCATATTTCGTGTCCATTTTATGGATGGAGCCATGCTCGTTTCTTGTCTCAGCTTTCCGAGCTACCACCTCTCCAGCGTCCAAGTTCACGTGGTACCGCTTGCCCACTTGCAAATGCTGACCCTCATGCTCTGGAAGTCACAGTCTCAGAGGTGCATGTGGAAGCGCTGCCAACAGTCTATTTTCTGCACGCACCAAATTCGCAGGTCCTCTAATTACACCAAACAAACCGCTCTGTTTTCAAGCAGCAATTCGATGTCATTTTAGTTGTCAGGAGCACTTTAATAACGCTATGGGCTTCACCCTGGATATAGTCTGTCCGCACCCCTTGAACCTTTTGTATAGTGTGAACCAGAAACCACCAGTCATGTTTTCCCCCAGGTTGGGGAGATGGACATTAATTGTGACAGGCAATATTTTTGTTTTGAGATGTGTGGCGCCTTGAGCCTTCTGAATTTTGAGCCTGAAGCTGGCAGTCCTAGGGTTGTAATGTAACACCTCAATTATGGTGTGTGTGTGTGGAGGGGGGAGGTCAGGGAGCCAGACTCTGAAACCTACAAGGTTCCTTAGATCCATGGCTGGAACCACAATTAGGGTTTCAGAAACACCAAAGGCAAGCCAATGAGTGTCATTTCTAGCCGGTTTGAACTTTTTACTACTCCCTAACATCAGAAGCACCCTGCTAGAGAGCTCACTTCTTGTCCTCAATAAAGCGATTAAGTTGAATGGGTGTTGGGGAGTTTTTAGGCTGAGAAGGGCTAAAAATAGGCCCGCTCTGTTTTCTGAAAGCCACAGCAGGCCTGGAAAGGCTGGAAGCCTCAAGGTGCCACTGAGGGGTTCGGAGGGAGGGAGAGGGATGGCAGCAGGCCCTTGGGGTACAGGGTCTGAGGTGGGATGGTGGGAGTAGAGGCAAGGAGATCAGGGGAAGGGGCTTGTCCCAGCTGCCTCTAAAATGCTGTCACAACAGCAAAAATGGTGTAGTTGCGTCTCTCTCCATTTGAAGAATCCTCCAGGAGAGAGGGGATGGGGAGAGAAAATGAAGATATTAATTCTAAATGATTGTCAGACCCAAATTTTAGAATGGATCACTAGGCCTAAGTTTAACCTATTTAGCACTTACCCTGTGACATCCGCTGTCCTGGGTAAAGGGTTCCATTACGGCAGTGAGTAAATGCTCTCGAGTGTTATCAGAGAAGGTAGGGGTGTGGGAGCCCTGAGAGCCAAGAATGGGGGAGGGGGTGCTTTCACCAAAGCCTTGATGTACCAGGAATGCCCAGGAGTGACACAAAACGACTTTTTGGTAACCGAAGGTCAACCAAGACAACCATGTGTGCTTTAGTCTTTTGAGAGTGGTGTCATTTGTTAAGGTGAGAGCCCATGTTTCTCCTTGCGGGATTACTGTTGTTTCTTGACAGGACATCTTGGTACTGTAGATGCGAGAAGGAGGAGATGTTGGAGGAGACACTGGGGTGATGTGGGTGTTGCTTCCTAGTGGCATTTCTAGAAGAGAAGAGCTGTTATTGGGGCTTGTGGAGCTCACGGTCAAAGAACAGTACAGAATGGGCCTGCCTGTGCCCTAGCCTAACAGTGCTGTGGCGATCATACTGGAGTGTCTGCAGCCTTCAGAAAGCCGGTGTCATGCCAAGTGTTGAAATATGATTATTACTTAAGGGGAATTTAGCGCGCGCACGCACACACACACACACACACACACACACACACACACATGGTTGCAAGTGGCATTGAAGAGAGATGGAAGGAGTAGGGAGACAGTAGAAGATTCTAGAAAGAGAGGGGTGAGAGAATTGTCTTTACAGAGATCCCAAAGAATCTACACGTTGTGAGAAGACAAGGCATCCTTCTTGGTGAGAAAAGAAGAAACCACTTGGAGGAAGGGAGGACCAGCGTGGTCCTGCAGGAGGGAGGTGTCCCACCTCCGGAACATAAGTCCAAACTGAGTGGGAGTGTCAGAGAATGCTGGGATCGTGTCAATGGCACACACAAGCTTGAAGGTTCATAGGATAGGCATTGTACTAATCCTGGCTTGGCATCTTTGGAATGGCCCTGGTTTCTTTCCTTCCTTCCTTCCTTCCTTCCTTCCTTCCTTCCTTCCTTCCTTCCTTCCTTCCTTCCTCCCTCCCTCCCTCCCTCCCTCCCTTCCTTCCCTTCTTTTCTTTTTTTAATTTTTGGCAGGGTTTTACTATATAGACCAGGCTGCCCTCAAATTCCCAGGGATTCCCCTACCTTGCCCTCTGAATGCACATACCTGCTGGTTTTCTTTTTTTCTACTGTCCCAGAAGCCTTGTGAATTTGACCCTGAGAAGCATGGTCCACGAATACAGGTGTGTTTATGTGCTCACATGCGTGCATCAGGATATCAGCCTGGGACCAAGTAGTCTGAGGGTTCGGCAGGAGTGTGGTATTTAAGGATGATAAGAGGAGGTCAGAGGCTCAGGTGACAGATGACTTCGGGGATGCTTGGCGCCAGGAGAAGTCCCTCTCACTTCTCTGAACTTCTTACCTGAACATCCCAAAGTGTGCTCATCAGGGAAGATGTGTAGAGTTTGTGGTTTTTTTATTTTTTATTTTTGGTATCCCATAAAATGGCTGAAATTTCTGTTGTTGTTTCCCTAGTTTTAAAAAAGAACCTAGCGAAGATGGCAATGCCAACTCCCTTAGATAAAACTGCTCCCAACACCTGAAAGTCCTATGTCCCTGGTGCTCAGGACTCAGCCTGTGACTTTTTTGGTGCATCCTGAGTCCTGGCTAATGATTGCTCCAGCACCGGACTCTGGTCCCTCTGTTCCATCAATCTACCTGATAGATCAGAGTATTTACACCAGGGAGAATTCTCTGCTGAATGGAGGGTCCCAGCCCTCGATGAATACAGCCAGCCAGCCCTCCCAGTGCGAAGGCTGTGAGCCGTCACATCCCCTTTTGTACACATATCAAGCTTTCTTGAGAACTTACAGAGGGAGAGGCAAGGCTCACCCTGCTCTAATAGCCCAGGCAGCGACAGAGATTTGTTATGAATTTTCTTCATTGGTTTTGGGGTCATCTTGTTCTTGAGCTGGTAATTTACCATACTACGTGAAGGTGTGGATTTGTCTTCCTTCCCAAGCAGTGGGATGTGTATACAAGAGCATCGAGGTACGGTCTCATCTACCCAAGCCATTCACTTTCAGGAATGGGCCTTTCCCTCAGGATTTGAGGATACAAGGGGAGGCACGAACCTAGGGCTTTTATTTGTCAGCTTGAGGTCATGAAACTCTAGTAATGATGACTTGGACACCTGCCCTGCACCAGGTTCTTCACTGTTTCTTATTTAAACTGCTGTATGAAGGGGAACAGTCTCCTTTAAAAGAGAGATGTAAGGCTTCAGAGTTTATAATGTGCCCCTAAACAATACAAGGAACCCAACCCCACAGCACTGTAGGCTTTCCTGGGCTTGACCATTAGCCTTGGTCCCCACCAGTATAATATGTGTGGAAGGATGTTTCACCCTTCACAGCCTTTAGAGTAGGAGTCAGTCATTCCTGGGCTTTGATTATCCAGTTATGGGAGTTGCTTGGTGGAAGTGGGTCAGAGACTATGGTCATGTGAGATGCTCAAAATCAGCACTCTTAGGGAGGAAGAGGAGGAGGAGGGTGTATGTGTTTGTGTGTGTGTGTGTGTGTGTGTGAGAGAGAGAGAGAGAGAGAGAGAGAGAGAGAGATCGATTAACCATCACATTTGGATTTTGTTTGAAATAAGTCAGTGGACTTGCATGTTACCTTCTAGGTAGCTAGAAGCTAATGATGATGTTAAAAGTTTCCCATGATGGTCACAGACTGGAGAGGCTTGTCTCTGACTTCCCAGACCCCATCTGTCCTCGTAACTGTTGCTTTGCCCTGGGGTCCCATAGGAAGCACAGTGCTTAGTAACACTTTTGCTGAATGAAGAATTATCAGAGTGGACAACTTCTCTCCTTTCTTTTTCTTTTCACTTTCCTGGGTTGAAGAAATGTCTCCTAACTGTTAACAGTTTGTCCCTGGTTCACAAAAGAAATAACTCATTCATTTAGGGTGATAGCTAGGAACGGTAGAACTGAGACGTGAACCTAGATTTCTTTGATTCTAGAGTGCATATTTTTAATAACATTACTATTCAGCTTTCTACTGTGTGTGTGAGTGTGTGTGTGTGTGTGTGTGTGTACATACCTTCAGGCTAGACTTTGATACTAAAAAACTATGGCAGAAGTTCTTTCAAAGCCTTTCTGGTTCAAGTGGGATGACTATAGGACAAAGTCTTGTTCTTTCTATGGGACCTGAGACAGAGACTAGAGGATTCCTGCAAAATCTGAGAACACTGGGTGCCATGCTTCTCCAGCTACAGTAGAACATTACTTGGGCATTGTTCCTCAGATCTAGCTGTGACTTAGTGTTGTCCCCAACCCATCCCAAGGTTTCACATTGTGCAGAGTGGACCCTGAGCTGTACCCAGAGTACCAGCATTTTCCCAACTCAACAGTTGGATCTACACATGGCCACCCTTAACTCACAGGACACCTGCCATACCCTGACACACATTTGGATTTCTGCACCCTCTCTTTGATTTGAGGCCTTGCATCCCTGACCCCTCTACCTCCTGTTCTACTGTGAGTATGGCCAGTGTCCCCACTGCAGTGTAGCACTAGAGAGCCACATCCTGGGCCACCCTGGGCCCAGTGGGCTTCCACTCAGTGCCATCTGCCCACCTTTCCCCCCCAACCCCCCCGCCCTCCCTTTTCTGTCCTGTGTCCCTTACAAAAACTGATCCTTCCCAGTTTTTGACTTTGTTGATAAAGGAGAAAGCGAGAGCTAGGGAGAGCCAGAGCTGGGTGTGAGGCTGCAGGCAGCTCTCTCCTGGAGTACACAGCTTCTTGAGGGAAGGAACACGAAGTGCTGGCCTTTGGAACTGGCAGCCGGCGTGCTGTTCTCTGTCTGATAAGAGGTACTGTAAATAAAACTGTACACCGTGGCCTGTTGTAAAATGCCCGAGTCTGTACTCATTGTTCTGACGGCTTGGGCTTTTTTGGGTCTGCTGTTCTGGAACACTCTGTACTTCCTTATGTAAGCAGGCATGCATATCTCATCAGAACATTCAAGATGTTTATTTTAAAATTGAGAGGAATTAAAAAAAAAAGGACACACTACTCACCATCAGATGCAGGCGAGGCACTAGGTGCCCCCACCCCCACCCCCTTAGCGGTTCCTTTTTCAGAGATTCTTATTAGCTGGGGGAGGGGGGTTGGGGAGGCTTTGAAGAGGGAGGGGTTTTTGATTTTTTTTTTTCTTTTCTTTTGGCTTCAGCCCTGTTTCCCTAGAGAGACATCCCTTTGCATCTGAATGTGTGCAGTATCTTTTACTGATTTCTAGATACCCAGGACTCTAACCCCTACTCCCAGACCCATTTCTGGTTAGAAAGATGAGAGAGAAGGTTCTATACTTTGCTAAAAAGACTAGGCCAGAGGAGAAGGCCACTATAGGGAGTGTCGTTGCTTCCCCTGGGCCTTACCTCTGCTGCCCTTGGAATCCTGGCACTTAGATAAAGCTTTGCGCTTTTGCTAGTGTCTTTGACTTGACTTGATTCCTGTGATCCAGGAATGTGGGGGTGGGTGGGGGTTCAAGGTGGGACAGTCCCCCTTTCCCTTTTCTGAAAACCTTAGACTAGTTCCAGCCTCAGACAGGCTGTAGTGTCTACTTCTTTTCTTCTCACCAAACCTTTACCTGATTTTATGCCTGCCTGTTGGCCTCTGTCTAACCTGGGTAGTACCTGGAAGTCGGGACATAGAAAAGTAGCTAATGGAAACCCTGGCTGTTCAGGCAACTCGCTACTTCAGTGTGATACGGAGAGCTTCCTTGGCATTTGGTATGTGGGGTCTGGGGGGGATCCCTGGGAATCTTGCAGAAGCAAAGATGTCTGTTTGTCTGTCTCTAACAATCAGGCTTATCAACCCCCAGGTAAACTTAGAGGTGAGGGCATCCCCCAAAGCAAATCACTGCCAGCCCTTGAGTGTCCATCCTGGTCTGCTGAGGGAAGTCTGCCTGAAGATGGGAATGTCCTGAAGGTTAGGGGCTTGCTGTTGTGAGGTACACAGAGGGCCAAGAGGAAATGGGATCCCCGCTTGTCTAACCTTTTCTTCTTTGAGCTTCCTGAGTCCCAGCCAGAAACAAATATGTCCTAGAGTTTCTACAAAGGATCTGTAGAGAACCCAGAAGGTAGAGAGTCAGGACTTTGCCACCCCCCAGGCAACAGCCTGGCAGCGTTCTCCATGCCCACAGTCTCCTTCCCAGAGCATTTGTATACCCCAATCTATCCCCATAGAGCTTCCAGTGTGCTGGGGAAGGCAGGAGAGAAACCGGAAGCAGACCCCACTGCAGGCAGCTGGAAGGGCTCATCTCTGGAAGATTTAAGACTTGAATAACTTGATGCTGAAGTGTTGGTCCTATGACAGATTTTTCTGTTCCTCTCAACAAAACAATTACTCCCTTTTAATTCAACAAGACAAGGCGTGTGTGTGTGTGTGTGTGTGTGTGTGTGTGTGTGTGTGTGTGTAGAGAGAGAGGGGGGGAGAGAGAGAAAGAGAGAGAATTTTGACATGCATCCTTACACACGTGAGACTCACCTTATACAAAATAAGTGGCCCTCAAATACTATTGCATTGAATCTCAGTAAAATCAATCATACTTTAATTGCAGCAAAGGCAGTGCTTGAAAGGAATGCTGGGTAGTGATGGGGTAGCTGCTGTGAACAGGTCCTCTGTCTCTACCCATAATCCACTTGACTCACCTGTGAGCTCTCTGAGGCACCTACTCTTCCTGATCCCATTTTACTGATGACATGGCATGCTTATGGTTAGCTTCTTGAGTGTCATTGCTGCTGAGTTCCTCTGCCAAATTTGAACTATTCCGTCAGACCCAGCTCCAAAGTCCTTTACCATAACACAATCACCGGGGGTGGGGGGAGGTATTAATGACGCCGGTGGTCTCTAAACAACAAGGAATTTCGTTTTTGTTAATATTTGGCATCTGTCTCCAAGAAACAATAAGTCAGTGAGATGGCAGGATGCGTAAAAGAACTTGTCACCAAACCTGAGGACCTCAGTCCTATCCCTGGGACCCACACGGTGAAAGGAGAGACCTGATTCCACATTCCTTCCATAGCATGCACTACCCCACAATAAATTAAAATGTAATAAATAAGTAAATAAATAAATAAAGTAATGAGAGTTAGATAGATAGGGTGAAACCCATTTTATAGCCAGGGAGCCATAGGTTCATTAAAGTGAGAAGACTTGAGTAATGTCTAGAGCATCAGGTGTCTGACTAAGGCCTGGGCCCAGTTCTCTTCCGTTCACTGTGACTGACAGAAAGGATTCTGTAGCTCCCTCTTCTTCCTGTTCCTGCCCCCTTTCCATTTCCCATCTCTGTCTCCAAGTGTCCCTTTTTCACCTCTGCCTGCCACTCCTCTCAGAGACTCCCACCTCTATCCAGCCTGCTCTCCTTGGCCTTTCCTTGCCAAGAGACAAATGTCCTTGTTTCTTCTGCTTCCTCTTCTCTACGTTTCCCATAAAGATGCCAACTCACCTTAGGCTGCTTCTCTGCCCTCCCTAAAAACACGAGCCCTGCCCTTTGTCCCTTCTCACCCAGCTTCTCTCTGTATCACACACGACTACCTCACTTGCTTTCTTCTCTTTCTTTTAAACTGCTTTTGAATCTTGATCATAAGCTCCGTGAGGACAGTGTCACCCACCTCCTGGCTTTATTGAAACAGCCTCATGTAGGAAGGATGGGGCAGTCATGACTATTGTGGAGCTGTGTCCCTGGAGTTCTTTTGGCTCTGGGCTGAGCCCCGGAGCATTTTGTATGGGTAAGTGTTGCTGCTAGGCCTCACCCTTGTTCATCTAGCACGGCCAATTTTGACACCCCATCCTCCAGCCTTCCCATTGATGCTTTCTAAATGTATCAAAGGCTGGATGATGTCACTGTAGTACATTTCAGGAATGGCCGTGTGGTTTATCCACATTTGAGTTGCTTTAAATGCAAGCCCGACATCATACTGAAGGCAGCATTGAACAACATATGCACAGTAAACAGGCAGAGACTGTCTTATTGATTAACAGATGAGGCCTCTATTATCGATCTAGGCTTGGCGAGGAAATTTATCACTTTTAATTTCAGGGCTGCCAAATATTTCTGCCTCTGAGCCAGCCATTAGAAAGACAATTTAACGTACAGCCTACTTGGGAGAAGGGATTTCATCTGACGAATTCTGCCCTGGTCTCAGATCCTCACCCTGGAGAGCCTGGGGTGCAAGTGTCTCTGGGAGGGGAGCCAGCAGTGGGAGCCATCAGCTGTGGTCCCAAGTGGAACATGGAGGCTGACTCAAAGTCCGTTGGGGAGAGCTTAATATTGTGACTTTGGGGAGTGTGGAGTGAGGGGAACATTGAAGGCCACCAGATATGGTCAGACTGAGGAAGTAGTCATTTAGTAGCTGCTGTGTGCTTGTCTGTTTTTTATCTTCGTCTGAACCCCCAGGTGATGGTGTACATTAGCCCTTCATTTCCTCCCTCCCCCTTCCTTTCTCTGCGCATTCACCATGAAAGTGAGATGCTCCCTACAGCCCCATTGATAGCTGTTTCTCAGAACCTCTCCATGCCATATCCCTTTGAAGCTCACAGCACTATTGGGTTCCTAACTCGATTAGGATTATGACTACGGGGCTCCAAAGCAATGGCAGAGCCCATGAGGTGCCCACCCCTCCCATTCTTTCTTCAGGGAGCGGTGAGAACAGATAGAGCCAAAGAGAATCAGATCCCTCGAAAATCCACAGAAAAATCATTGATGGCTAATGATTCAGGATAAGGGGAAGTTTCTCATTGCGAGGGAGCTGGAACTCCATCCAGCCCCACCTTCCCCATCCTGACCCTCTTCGCCTTTTGAAGCATTTCCTGTGTACTCCCTGCCTGGAACACAGATGAAAGTGGTCTTAGCTGTCACCTCCAAACATACAGACACCCCTTTTCCACCACCCTCATAGACATTTTCTTGGCTTTATTTTCAAAGCTCTGTAAGCCATGGGCCAGGTGCTTGGCCTGAGGATATCCTGTGGCTTTCAGGGACACCCAGAGGTTGCTGTCACCAGCTTCCTCCTGCCTCCAGGTAAAACTCAGCCCCAGTCACCTGAAGCACATGACTATAATTACTCTGAAGTCTCTTCAGGAACAACGTCTGTGCCCTGCAGTGCTTTCACGCCCTTTCACGCCCCTATTCAGTCAGTTCTTGTGCTGAGCACATACTAGGGTACCTATAGCCTGTTTGTTACTTGGGAATATAGGAGTCAGTGATGATGGGATCCTCCTTGCTCTACAGCCTGTACTCACCAGTGACAAGAACTGTTCTTTAGTGTTTAAGTCTCTGTATTTTGATTCTTACTTTTTAAGGCACAAATTTCTAAATCTTTGGACATCTATTCTTTGGACATAGATTTTTTTCTTCATAGCCCAGGATGACCTGGAACTCACCATGTAACCTAGGCTGGCCTTGAACTCATGATCCCTTCTACTTCATTTTCCTGAGTGTTAACCTTACAAGTCAGGCATGTACAATCATATCCGTCCTTGAATTTTTTTTAACAAGTATTGGAATTGTTTCTCCAAGTGCAGTTTAACATGAAGTCCTGATACCTAAAATGAGTCATGGGATTTGGTTTTGTTGAGTTATTTCCAGGGAGTGAGGTGCCTGGCCAATTATCTATAAGGCTTCTGTGTAGATGGAAGCCCAAAGAGGCTGACGATTAGGAAAATTAAGAGTTCAGAAGTCAGGTTGTAGAGGTGTACATCTGTGTCCTCCTCCATTCTATGTTACAGCTGGCACATCCCAAACCTCTTTGAGTTTGTGGTTATTCATCTGCTGAGTAGGGCTCAGTAGTGGCGTAGATGCCAGATGCTATTGTTAGGACCTGACATAGTCATGCATAGTCATCATTCAGCATCATGCCTGGTATATAGTAAATCTGTGGCAAATCTAGGTGGATTGAGAAGAGCAGTGGGGGCTGCAAACATGCAAAAAATATTGTCCGGCTCTTACAAGACTATAAGGTATACTTGGACACTTAACTAAGACCCTCAGATAGACATAAGGAAGAGTTCCACTTTGAGTGGAACGGAGCAGATTGGAAGAGACAGAATAGCAATGACTGGAGGATGTGCCCTTGATGCATGGTCTTGAACATGAAATGACATTGAATAAACAGCAGTGAGACTAGAACAGAGACACAAGCGGAGTCAGGAATCATTTAAAGAAGGTACTGAAGGACAGTCTGGTTGTGGAGTTGTTTGGCTCACTGGGTCAGATTATGGAAGACCCTGAGGTAAAAATGAAGGAATTGAGAACCAGTACAAATAGGAAGTTACTTATATAAAGAAGTGTGGGGAATTATATGACCTTCAATGGAAGGTCAGACCGTGTAAACCCAACCTCGAGTCTTCTAGTGTTACAGGCATGATACTGCAAGGGTCGGGATAGGTGAGGGTGATCCCACACAGTGGAGCGATGTATATTAAAGACATTTTGAAGAAAAAGCACCGAGCCTTCAAACTGGTGACCCTTAGATGACGTGCAGAAGATGACTGGGCCAGTGGTGTCATGTTTCATGCTGACATGGTGACACCGTTGCTTTGAGCTTTGTAAATATGGCTCTTGCTTGGCTCTAAGAACATTGATGGAGTTTAGATTGTCATAGGCTCCCACCATGAGTCAGGCAGATACGTCTGTAGACAAGATGATAATGGCTTCTCAGAGAGTCAGGCTCACCGAGTAACAGAAAGATGAGTCACCTTGCCCATCCCTGAAGGCACAGGTCTCAAAGCAGAGGATTCAGTGATGACTGGAGATTTAAGGTGTAAGGGATACAGGGAGGCAGAGATGGCATGGAAGAACCGGCACTGGTGCAGAGGAAGACAGCCCCTTCTGGGGGTCACCTCAGCTGAGGTGGCAGATAAAGCATGGGAGAGTATGCCAGCAAGAGCTGGATGCATCCTAGGAAGGAGTTTGGACATAGTTCTCAAAATACGGGGAAGATTTACAGGGGCGTTAAATGGCCAGGTGCAAGTGGTAGTTAATGAGTTAAATTTGCACGTACTGAGTCAGAGGGTATGGAGATAGATGTAATGTATATACTTTCTTGTGAGTTACAAGGCAACACTGCATGTCTCTCCTTGTTGGTGTCTTTTGCTCCCACCCACCTATCCATCTGACCTTTCATCATCATGAGGCATCTTACCTAGACTCTGTCTTAGTTTGTCTTAGTCACGCTGGTTTTATTTCTCCTCCTCTGGGAGGCCTGGATGGGTGGTCACCTATCCAAGGTAGCCTGCACTAGCTAGCCCTGGGGCTATGGATTATCTCTGAGTCTGAATCTTCACAGGTATTCTGGGTGTACCCAGGACACTTCCCACCCTCCGCACTATGGTTCTAATGTTAACCATTTCTTTCTTTCAGCGGGTGCCAAAGCCTTTGTGTGTGATCAGTGTGGTGCCCAGTTCTCAAAGGAGGATGCCCTGGAGACACACAGGCAGACCCATACTGGTGAGTGCCCCTGACTCCATTCCCCATACCCGCAAGTGCTCTAGCACGAAGGAGGTCAGGGTATTTGGTGATATCCTCTTTCTGCCAGATGTGGTATCATCACATCCAGGGTCTCTGTGGATGGGAGTGGGCCTGTGTAGACTCCTGTCCATGGGGCTGAGCAAGCGTTACAGATAGGACAGTTCTAAGACCAGCTTTTCTGAGTTAGGCCAAGATTCTGTCTGTAATAAGTCAATAGGCTTCCATCTTCCCAAGGTGTCTTGCACGATCTGCTGAGGCTGTAAGGATTCTGTGGTGTTGCCTAAGGTCCCCTCGCCACTAATGGTTGGAAACCTCTTCACACTCTCTGTGGTGAAGTTCAGAAGCCCTGGTGTAGTCACAGTGGCTGATCCTCCCTCTGAAACAGGTTGAGCCATCATCTCTAACCCATCCATCAACACACAGAGATGTCTTTGAACAGTGTTAACGGACAGGGATAGAGCTCTGCTGGATTCCAGGGTGCTGATTGCACAGTGTCAGCATCATCTCATCACCATGGTGGACAGCTCTGTTGCCATCGTGCCCAAAGTTCACGCCGGTTAGTTGTTGATGCTGTACCAGGCACTGTTCTCCTTTCTTTCCACGATCCCTCTTGGCTAGTCTCTCAGGAACCCTGCAAACTAACAGGGAGGCTATTCCTAGGTCAAACCTGAAGAAAGGGACTCTTAAAAGAGGGCAGGGGCTTGCTGAAAGCAGGATCGTTCAGAGGTTGAGGTTCCCAGGTTTCATCCGGACTGGGGCACTTCCTAAATGGAACTGAGGATTAATTACTTAGTCTTTTTTCATTTGGGTTTCCTCTTCGGTTAGGAAAGTCTATGGGTCTGTCAGGTAGTGCTTTGTGGAGATTTAATAGAACTATCTTACCTGAAGTGCTTCCTGGAGTGTTTGACTCCTAGTAGGTATTTAGCAGACAGTAGTTATAGATACACTTCAACAAATACCTTTTGCATTCCCACAGTGTGTCTAGACTGCCAGTGGAATTTAGAATATGGTAGCATAGGAGACAGACAATTCTGACTCTCAGGGAACTGAGGTTGCTGCTGGGACATAGTATGAAGGACAAGCATATGATACAGTGTCAATTGAAGTGGGTGTTGCCAAGAAAAAAAAATGAGCAGATGTGTGGGAGAAAATGAGAGGGAGAAAAGTGGTGTTTTGGATAAAATGGTCAGGGAAGAAGGCTTCTTTGAGGTGATGACGTTCGAGCAGAAGCCTGAAGTGAGGGATGAGCTGCTTAGATGCCCGTGGGAGTAGAGGGACCTGCACTTGAAAAGGTCTCAAGGCCAGGTAGGGGCTCATAATTTCAGACAAGCAGAATGAAGAACAGCAAGCAGAGTGGCCAGTGAGCCGGGAAATGGGGCCGACCTCTCGGCCCTGTAGCCTGGGCTTTGCTCTGTATGTGCTAAGAGCTCTGAGGGGGGTGTTAGTTACTGGATTCATTTTAGCACTGTGACAATGTACTTGAGAAAAAGCGACATAAGGAGAGAGGGTTTATTTTGGCTCACTGTCTGAGGTTACAAGTCTGTCATGTCCCTCCTCAGTTAAACCTCATTGGAAACAGCTTCTCAGACAGGCCCAGCAGTGTGTCTCCCAGGCGATTGCAAATCCAGTCATGTTGACACTGAAGATTAACTATCATAAGGAGAGGGGAAATATTTGCAAATCACATGTGAAAATTTATAGCTAGGAAATACAAAAGAGATCTTACAAGCTGAAAACACAATACAGATAACTAAAGAAGAAAATGGGTAAAGGAAATGTCACATGACTCCAAAAATAGATATAGCCAAAGGACACATAAAAAGATGCTTCGTGTCATTAGCCACCAGGGAGATGCAGATCAAACCACAATGAGATACCACTCAGCCCATCAGGATGTGGCTCGCCGAAAAGTCAGAGATAGTGGCAAGTGTTGCTGAGGGTATGGAAAAACCAGAACCCTCATATGTTACCCGTGGGAGGGGAGAGGGAGGCCTAGTCACTTTGGAGGACCACCTGAAAGCCCTTCAGAGGTTTAAACATAGAATCACCAGATTACACAGCAGTTTTGCTCCTTTCTGTCTACCAAAAGAGATGAAAATGTGCGTCCGGGCAGAAACTTGAATGTGAATGTCCATAGCTTCACTCAAGTAGAATAATCCAGTGTCAATCAATTAACAGGTAAGCAAAATGGGAGGTATACATGGTCAATGAATCCGTTTTCGTCGTGAAATGGATTGAAGTATTGATACATGCTACAGCATGGCTGGACCTTAAAAACATCTGTTGAAAGAAGCCTACCACAAAAGTCCATGTGTTATATGGCCTTCATTCATATGTAATGCCCAGAATGGGCAAACCTCTACAGCTCTGGAGGACATCAGCTCTGGAGGGTATCAGAGGCTGCAGGTGTCAGAAGTAAATAGGGGTTGACTCCTAAGGGATACACAGTTTCTTTGTGGGGGAGACAAACATTTTCTAGAATTGACCGTGGTGATGGTTATGCAGTGTATTAAGATCCAGTAAACTGTATGCTTGACAAGTATAGATATGCTGCATGCCATATGTATTGTAGCTTTTAAAGCTGGGTCAATGTGTATGTGCACACATATGTAATCTTCCATTGTCAGGAACACTTAACTGGTGGTCCACATATGCCACCTCATGTATTTTCACACACACACACACACACACACACACACACACACACAGATATGCAAGTATAGGTAGATACACAAACACAAGCTTGTATAGAGAAGGGGGAAGATAGTCCTCTGAGGAATCTTGGGGAGAGCTCTGGAGATTAAATCTAGGGCCTCGTGCTTGCTGTGCATGCGGCCCACCACTGAGCTGCATTTCCATGCTGCGCTGGAGAATTTCGAGTGTCAGTGACTTGATTTATATGTGTGGAAGAGCAGTGTCGACTTTGTGCTGTGTGTTGATCAGAGAGAATGTCCCAGGTACTAGTTGCTGTGTGAGACACCACTCTAGCAGAACCTTAGAAAAGCCAAGTGTTCTGAGGGTTGGTTGGGTTCAACTGGGTGGTTTTCACACAGACTGCCGTTGGGTGATGACTGGGAGCTGGTACCTTCCTTCTGAGCAGTGCCCTGGTACCTTCTGAACAGTGCCCTGGTACCTTCTGAGCAGTGCCCTGGGGTGTGTATCAGGGTGACTTCTCTGCCCACGCGTCTTACTTAGAACTCCTCCAGCTTGTCCTGTCAGCACCAGAGCAGCCTCTGTCTGTTTCTACAGAATACTACCTTGGGCTACGGAAATCAGGAAACACATGATACCAACTCCATTACAACAGGGAAAACAACCAGAAGCACATGACCTCACTCACCTCTGCTCTGTACTGCTGTTTAAAATTGTCCCAGGTCAGCCCCACACTTAAAGGAATAGAAATCTAAATTTCCCTTCTTGGTGGGCAAGTGGTAAGAGCTTATAGGGAAAGAGAGATGGTGACAGTTATCTTGCCGACAAGCACCCACAGGCCTCTAGGGGACAAAGGGAGACTAGGTTAGATTCTGGTACCATTTTCTTATTGTTAGACCACACAGACTCAGGAATCCCATTCCAAGAATACTGGCTTGGGGTAACCAAGAGGAATGTTGAACCTACTTTGTCAAGTACCTTCGCTCTATCCATCTGGACTAAATTCACAGCAGCAGGAAGCAGGCTTCTTTCTGAACCAGAGGTTGGGGAAGAAATCCTGAGGGGAAGCATGAGCAGAGTTACGCTCAGCCAGGCCCAGAGACTCGCTGCTTACCTCCCTCGTCTTTGGCACATATCTGGGAGGTAGTAACAGCATGGCCATGTAACATGGTAGTGACTCTGGGGACCCAAGGGTGGTCTGGGAACTTTACTTTCTCTCAGATACCTTGTGGCTTTCTGCCAATAGAGAGGCTCCATTTGAGATAAGTCAGCATACGTGGAGATATAGTAGACCTCCTGTGGCTCTCTCAAGTAAAGACCGAGAAAACTAAGAATGAAGGGTGGAGAAGTTGGAGTGAGAGGCCAAGGTAGAAGCTGGGTATAGGGTGTATGCAAAGCTAAGAGCTAGTACAGAACAGGCACTCTGTGAGGAGCCCGTGGCACTTGGCCTCTCCCTGATGCGTGGCAGGGTTCCTTTATCACAAATGGTAGGTACTCTGTGCTGGTCCCTGTAGTACCCCTCAGGCAACCCCTACTGTCAAGGAAAGCACATGTGGACTCCATTCAACAACTCTGTTTTAGAAAGGAGGTCTCAGGAGCCAGAGTTCAGGCTCAATTGGCAGAATGCTTACTGGCAGCATGAATTCCTGGGTTCCATGCCCACCCCACACTGCATACACAGGGGGCATGGTGGTACATGACTGTAATCCCAGCCTCGCTGGAGGTGGAAGCAGATGGATCAGAAGAAGTTCAAAATAATTTTCAGCTATGATATTGAATTTGAGGGCAGCCTGGGGCATATGAGCCCCCTCTCCCCACAACACACACACACACACACACACATACACACACACACACACACACACACACACACACACACGGGGTGGGGCTAGCACAGGAGAGGGGTTCCAAGGGAAATATTGAAAATAATACTGACCAGTATGGTGATGCACACCTTTAATCCCAGCATTTGGAAGGCAAAGGCAGATGGATCTCTGTGAGTTCAAGGACAGCCTGATCTACATAGCAAGCTTCAGGACACAGAGGAAACTCTTGTCTCAGAGAGAAAGAGAAGGGGGGGGAGGGAGGCAGGAAGGGAAGGAGGGAAGAAGGGAAGGAAAGGAGGAAGGAGAGGAAAAAGGAAATAAGACTATAAAGCCACAAGAAGCATCAAGCCAAGTGAGGTGGCAGGTGTCACCAGAGAGCTAACAGGACAACAGAGGAGTGATCTGTAGAGAGAAGGAACGGAGACTTGAAGTCTCTGCTGCTGATAACTTGACAAACAGCCTCAGCAGACCAGTTTTACAGATAAGAAAATGGAGGCCTAGCAGGTACCCAGCAGGAAGTGCAGAGCTGAAACCTGACCCAGGGCTCCAAGTTCAGTGCCCCTCCATAGTCCCTCAGCCGCCCACACTGTGCCATGCCACTGAGTCGGTGAGCAATGTGCCGTGCCACTGTGTCTGTGAGCCTGTGGCCTGAGCACGTCAGGGAGAGCCTGTGCTGCCACCGTTTTCTCTCATGGCTCTGTCCTGGCCATCCTTGAGACCCGCTTAACTAAGAATTCCCAATGTTCTGATGCCCACAGCTTCATGTCCGGGTGGGATATAATTCCCTGATTCAGATCGGCCTGGGCACTCCCTGACCACAGGCTCCACATGAGGAGGGATCAGCCAACACAGGATACTCCACAGATGGGAGATACAATATCTGGAAGATTATTATTGAGCCCCTGAACATAGTGGAAACTAGCTGTAGTTTCAGTGCAAGCTAAGCAGATGGTACCATCACCTCTCCCCCTTCTGACTCCACTTAGCCTGGATTTCTTCTATCCTGGTGTGCATGACACCCCCCTCTCACCCCTCCCTCCAGATCTTCATGGGCTCAAGCTGGCGCTTCAGGGAGGCCATCCTTACAGCAGGGGGGCTGGGCTCAGGCTTTGTTGTCATATCCTGGTTTTCTGTTTGGGTACAGCAAAGACGTTGAGGAGATAAACAGAGATCATTTTACACCTTTTATATTATGACAGATACATACTGCAAAACACTGCTGCTTCCAAAATGTTTGGGTTGCAGAGCGGCGAGGAATTAACCACTAGGCAGCTCCCAGGAGGCTCATACTTCATTTACACATCAGAAGTTCTTTTTTTTCTTTCTTTTTTTTTACCCTGTTCAGTCAAACCAGAGTGAGAAGACGCATGCCTGTGTGTGCCTAGTCATATGCACAACCATGGCATCTCCTGGGTTCAATAGCAGGAGCGTCTTAATTTAGTAAGTAGTTCTTTAAGTCCAGATAAACTGATAAATACCATTAATGGCTTAATTTATACTCTGGGTTTGAAATTTGACACTCGGACACTATCTTGGCTCGGGAAACACAAGTGGTCTTGTGCCCGAGGTTTTAATGACCGATCAGTAATATAAATTGCTACATCACTGAGCAGAAATAGCCTCTCCTTGTCATTTGATCTGGAAACTTCTCCGGCCAGGCAGCAGTTAATAAATTTAAAAATAATTACCCTCTTTATTCAAAGTCAAACTAATTAGAAGTGGGTTTTTTACAAATCATAATGTTGTTCAAGTCACTGTATGTTCCCTCTGGAGACTTGAACAGGCCTAGGGGCAACAGACAGTACTGGATGGCGCTAATGAGAGAGCAAGGGCTGTCCTGGCTGCTGAGCTCAAGGGGGAGTGGCTGGGGCAGTCTTTATCATGTTCCAGGGAGAAGACAGGCACTGTGAAGGAGGCAGCTGTGAAGATTCATGTGTAGGAACCTTCAATTCTGGGCGTCCGTACAGAAATCTGAGCTACTGTGGTGTGAATATGGGGGAGTTAGGGTCACGGCTGGTCTGTGTGGGAGCGAGGCTAAGAGACAGAGAGTCAAGGAGCAGGAGTGGACATAGGCATACATATGCACGGCCATTATGAGAGACTCAGCATACTAAAGGCAGATGGATGGGTGGAATGAAATCTGAAAAAAAAAAATGCTTTCTTGGCAAGTATGGGTCTTAATGGAGTGGTATGTGTTGCATACTGTAGAGAAAAGGTATACGTGCAGCCTGAAGTCTTAAGTGGAGACTATGCATGATGGTCCAGGGCTTGGTCTCTAGTGTCACACAATCTTAGCTTTGTTCTTTATAGAGTTTATCATCTTGGTTGAATGGTTCATCTTCTTTAAATCACAATTTGCTTGGCACAGTATCAGGGCCATGAGATGCTTGGTTTGTATGGGGTACCATGGAAGCGCTCAGCATAGGCCTTGCATGGAGCATGCATTCAGGAAATGGTTACTGTTGGTGGTTACTGTTAGTGCATCATCCAAGTCTTAGTACAGATAAAGAGCTTTATCCCCTTACTAGGTAGGTGGTGAGAGGAAGGACCATGCCCATAGTGATGGTGATAGGGGAACTAACTGTATCCAGCTGCTTTTCCAAATTGAAGGTGTAGGGACTTCTGGGATCGTACCTATATCCTCCAGCCAAGAGACCATCTCCAATGTGTCTGCCATGAGGAAATGGTAGAACCTTCTAGTCTCCTTTGCCCTAAAACAGGAAACATCCTTTGAGCAGACGTCTTCCAGTGTCCACTCTTTAAGTGTGCTTGAGAGGAGTAAGGCATAACAGCTTCTAAACTTTGAACAAATTCATGTGGCAGAATTGGTAGTCGTGAAGAACCCAGAGACTGGAATATCCAAAGCTTCCATAGCTAAACAAGACTGAACCAGTGCAGAACCAGGGACGGGACTAAGCAGGTTTTGCAGCCTCAAAGCAGCACCAGGCATGTCCCCATGACATCTTAGGGGAGGTCAGGGTAATGCCTTTGGGTACCCGGGAGGATGAGATCTCCCACCTACCGTCAACAGATCCCTAGATGTTCTGAAACTCCATCCTCCTCATAGGACTTTCTCCCTCATCCTACCCCTTCCCCAAAATGAAAGAGAGAAAGAGGCAAACAATGAGTAAGGCCACTTCTGGATTTGGCCTCCCCTGGTACAGGGAACTAGATCGTGAACTTGCCCCAGAGAAGTTTTTTAGTCTCTTCTCCTGCTGTAACCTGCTCCATAAGATGTCCAAATTGATGTTCTCATTTTCTGTCAATCAGAAGAGGTTGTCCGGCCGGGTTGCCCCGTCATTCCTTCGTTCGCTTACTGAGTTTTAGAGCATTATGCACAGAGAATACCAGGTGCTTTGTGGATATAACTCATAATAGTGAATAAAACTTGGTTCCTATCTTCCTGAAGGCCATAGTGACCTGAGCAAGCAAGCTGAGCTTGGCTGAGGTATGGATACTTGAAGAGATGGCCCTCACGGGGACTTGGTAGCTCTAGCTGTGTTAACTCTTCATGACTAAGGTGGATATTATTTCTCTCTCGTCTTTGGTGGAGAACACTGAGACCTAGAGGGTTAGGGAACACCAGTCCAGGACAGAACTATAATGGGTGGTGTCTTGTGGTCCTCTGTCCCAGAATCCCTTCTTTAAACGATGTCCTCTTCCTGTGGGGCCTGGGCATAGAATCTGACCAGAGGCGTAAAACCCATGCTTGGAAGAAGGGGAAGAAGCCACTTAAACAAACTCAAATGTTTAGATGCTGCTTTTTATGGACTTAAAAACTGGCTTTAAGCAGGTCTCTCAATCCAGAAGCTATGGACATACCTGGCAGTGGGGGCTTTGCTCTGGACTCTGCCTTTGCCTTTCAACAGGGAGTGGGTGTTGATGGACACTCACTCAAGGAACCCTTCCTGCTTTAGGGCAAAGCAGACTAGAAGGTTCTGTCACTTTTCTCATTGTTGTGACCAAAAGAATCCCTAGGAAGAAGGACCTTCGTAGCAGGAAAGGCTGATTGTGGCTCACAGTTTGAGGGCAGACAGTCCACGCAGTGGAGAAATTACAGCAGCAGGTACCTTCATGGTAACAGGAATGTGCAGCTTGGATGCCTGGCTTCCTGACATCTTAGTGAAATAGGAAGCAGAAACATGATAAAGCGGTGGTGGCGCACACCTTTAGTCCCAGCACTTGGGAGGCAAAGGCAGGTGGATTTCTGAGTTCAAGGCCAGCCTGGTCTACAGAGTGAGTTCCAGGACAGCCAAGGCTACACAGAGAAACCCTGTCTCGGAAAAAGACAAAAACAAAAACAAAACAAAACAACAAAAAAAACCAAAGCGAACCAAAACAACAACAAAAAGAGGTAGTCACCTGTTTTTCACCCTTCCCTTCCCCACTTTTTAAATTTGAAACTCCAGCCCAGAGGGTGTCACTACCTACTTTCAGGGTGGATCTTCCTACTTCAGTTGGTTCTCTTTAGAAATGCCATCAAAGACATACCCAGAGGTGTGTCTGCCAAGTTATCTCAAGGCCATTCAAGTTGACAATTGAGATTAACCCTCCCAGAGGAGTATGCATGCCCAGCAGCTGTTTGGGTAAGGCAGACTGTGTTCCCAGCTCTGATGTTGGCATCCTGCCTCCCCTGGCCCACATCTTACCTTTGATCTGTCAGTGACACTTTAAAAAAAAAAAAGAGTGGGGCATGCCCTTGACTCTGATCTTCAGGTGGGAAAGGAAGCCCTTGTTTGAAGGGCTCCTTGTGGAGGCTGGCTGTGGGAAGAATGCAGGAGTTAGGAGCAGGTAGAGTCAAAGGTTTAAAGGGTAAACGCTACCATGTCCTCCCTCAGAATCACTGCCAGCCATCCCTGTCCATCTGCTGACTTAGACCTAGCTGTAAGGGCATGCTGGACACCTAGAAGCCATGTCAGGAGGATGGGATCCAGGCCTCAAGCACTGTCTCCGCTTCCCAAAGCCCAACCCCAGAGGAAACGGGAGAGACCGGAGCAGGCAGATGATCGGAAATAGCCTTGATCACCCTGATACAGGAAACAAAAAAGGAAGGACTGAGCCTCAGGCTCCTGCCTGCCCAAGGTGGAAGGTGGGGGGAGGGGCAGGACCGTGAGTCATCAGACGGACAGACAGACTCCTTGCTGGTTGGCAGGTTCTCACCCTTGAAAGCATAATAGCATTTGACTTTTATAAATATCAGAGGTGATTCGTATAGCATTTCACATGGTGTGCCAAGGAATTTAACACGAGGAAGCTCAAATCCCAGAATGGCCACAGAACGTCATAGGCACTTTGGGAGGGAGGGTCATGTGCTACAGCTTGTACAGTCAGTGCCCAGCATAGATTTACTCTTGACCTAATTTCATGCTGTTACTATAAAGGCATGCTTGATGCCTAATATAGAGTTTTATTTTCCAAGCACAGATCTCTCGGCTCTGCGGAAGCTGCCTGCTGTCGGGCTGGGAGGGGCAACCCAGCTGTCTCTTGCTGGTATCTATACAAACTGCCTGCTCCCCTACCTGCCCCCAGGGTCCCTCCAGCCAGCTTCTGGAGGTACCTCTCCATGGTGATTTTTAAGCTGGCATTAATGGTCATTTTTAGAGCAGTTTTTGGCTTGAAGCAAAATTGCCTAAAAGGAATCGACTTCTGAGAGTGCCCGCGTCCTCTTGCATGCAGAGCCTCTACTGCTGTCAGCGTCCTACAGTGCCACAGCTCATTTGTTACCTCTGTGGACCCACATGGACTAAGCATGTCAGTCTATGTATGGCCCACAGCTGACATTTGGCTCTCAGTCTTGGTGTGGGTCATGTCATAGGCTTAGACATGTCATGTCGTAGGCTTAGAGCCTACGACACAGGTCTACCATACGGAGCAGTTTTTGCTGCCCCGAAAATGCTTTTGTCTCCCCTTCCACCTCCTCAATACCTTTAAAGAGTTACTTATTTTGGATTATGTGCGTGTGGGTATTCCGGGGATCTGACACATAGTCTGGCTTCCTCAGACACATGTGCTTACATGTAAAAGGCAAACGTGGGTGCTGGGAACAGGGCTTGGTTCTGCTGCGGAAACAACACATGTTCTTAACTGCTTTGACAGTTCTCTAGCCCCACACCCAATACCTTTTTCTCCCCTGTTTTTGATGGAAAAAGATTGTGTATGTGACTCTGGAGGTTGAACCTATACGGCCTTGTGCATACTAAGCAAGTGCTCTATCACTGAACCACATCCCCAGACCCTGGTGCTGGGAACTAAAATTGCTACGCTTGTGCAGCAGTTACTTGTACCTGACAACCTCAGTTTCTCTTTTTCTCCCTCCCTTTCTCCCCCTCCCTTTGTCCCCTCCCTCATTTAGCCCACACTGGTCTCAGACTCCCTATGTTAGCTGAGGCTGGCCTTGAACTTCTGATCCCTCCTGCCTGCACCTTCCAAGAACTAACATTGCAGGTATACAGCCCCATGCCCACACTAGTCACGTGAAGCATTGCATGCCTTGGGCAGTGTTTGGGCGAATCAGTGGTGTTTGATTGTCTGGAGATTGGTAAAAAGATGCAACCCAAGACAGGTTAGAGAGGACTCATCACCTGGAGCATGGCAGGCCATGCTGGGCCCCTGGGATAGGAGAGCAGCAGTGAACAGGACCTAAACAGTCCTCATTGACCTTTATTTCCAACCATGGCAAGAATGATGTTGGACACTGTTGTTGCAAGGTGGGGGCCAGTGTGCTACTTGAAAGGGTCAGTAACGCAGGAGAAAGAAGAACTAAGCTTTTATCCCATTTCTGCCACAATTCGTGCTTTATGACAAAGAAAAATATTGCTTCATTTCTTTAACTCTCACATGTATAGGGTGAGAACTGGATAAGAAAAATTGTTGTTTAGGGGCTGTGCGATCCAGGGGGAGAATCTAAGATCTGATCTTGTACTGACAGTGTTGTGAATTCCCCTCAGCCTATCTTCACATTCGACAACTTCCTTTAGAAATATGGAGGCGGCCGTGAGGGATGCAGCCTGGTTTGTAGAGTGTCTGGCATGTGCAAGCCTTGGGTCCAGTTCCCAACATTGCATAAATCGTTGTGTGGTAGTGCATGCCTGTAATCCCAGCACTCAGCTAGAGGAGGCAGAAAGATCGGAAGTTCAAGATACACCTTCAGTGATGCGGTGTTTGGGACCAGCCTGGGCTACATAGGCATATCCATGTATATCCATATATATGTCTGAGTCCAAGTGTCTGAGGAAGCCAGAGTATGTGTCAGATTCCCCTGGAACTGAAATACAAGGCAGATGTAGGTGCTGGGAACTGAACTTGTCTCTTTCAAGTACCACACTGCCTCCCCATATGCTAACAATACTGACTAACATCATTCTTGCCGTGGTAGGAGGTGAAGGATAATGAGGCCTGCGTAGGTCCTGTCCACTGCTGTTCCCCTACCCCAGGACCACAGCAGAGTGTTTGACAGGAAGTGGATGTTCAAGATGATGAGTAGAGAAGCTTGAGTCTTCTCTAATCTGTCTTGGGCCAAGTGCTTTTACATACATATGTACTTACATACATACATACATACACTCACACACACCTGTTGTAAACAATACAACAGTGTCTAGAAAATACCTAGGTCAGGGCTACTAGAAAACAACATGTGTCTTAGTGATGGTGACTGCTTCCACTTTGAGGTATGCAGCTTCTTTCCCTCAACTGTACACAGTGTTTCTTTGGCTTTATTCAAAGCTTGCGTCATAGCTTTGCATTCAGTACATACTGTGTCCGCTCTAGGAACTAAAGGGGAAGTGAAGTGTTTGCCAGTCTGTGGGGTTTTAGATTGCCTTCAGCACATGTGCATGACTGACGAGGGCGGGGGGCGGCCAATCGCAGGTCCTGAGAAGTTTAAATGATATGACTGATCATGTGGTAGAGCCACGTGCAGGTGGAGTCCCAATTGTATTGGGGACTTCCCATGTCCTTCTTGCCCAGTTTTCATTCAGATTGCCCCACCATCAACATCCCTACGGCCAGCCTTAGTCCCCCACAGATCTTCTCTGTCCCTTCCCATTCCACTTCCTACTCTTGCTCTTTCCTTTCCAACACCCTCCCCTCTCTCCAGTGCTGCCCCTGCTGTCTGCTGACAGAAAGGAGTTAGTAAAAACCTATATGTAACTGAAATCTGAAAAGCCATAAATCGCCTTGTTTTTTTTCTAGAATGTTGGTAGCATTTTGATTTAATAGTTGGACAAACACAAGGGCCTATTTTATTCAGAGTTTACAGGCCTCAAGGCTGTTATTCCTCCAAATTTAATAGCATTGAAATTGCAGGGTTCGCTATAATTTGCCTATCGCTTGCTGCTCCGCCATTGATGTTTATTGTCAGCGAGATGGAATCTCAATCTGACTCACTTAGATAACATGTCTGTTAAACATTTAGATAATTGTACAATCATTAACTTGTCACATTATTTTAGAGATTCAAAACAGAGGCAGGGTAAGTAGAGGTACCCAAGGGGGTGGAGGTGGGTAGTAGAAGGGGAGGGGGGACCTCTTTGGAGTTAGATAACTGGAGATGAGAGAATTGATTGCACACGCTGCTGTGTCATCCAAGATGTCTGAGTTTCGGAGGAGTCTGCTGTAGAGATAGGACTTTTTTTTTCTTTCAGATTGCTTTCTTAACCACACTACCCTACCGTGGTAGTCAGGCTGCTTAACCACTCTACACTACCATGGTAGTCAGGCTGCTATTTGCCTACCTCTGGGACAAGGTGCCAAATATACAGAAGTCTTTGGTGCTCTGTCCCCAACTTTGTCCAGAAAATCTGAATGTGAGATTACTTGTAACTGTAAAACATTATGAATGAATTAAATGGCCATAGAATCTGTGACCTGAGATACCTGATCTGGAATGATGTCTGTGATGTTTTGAGGACATTTTTTTTTTTTAAAGCAGATTTTAAAGTAAATTTTAAAGAGATCTGGGGGGAAGGCTCAGTGTGTAAAGTGCATGCTACAGAAGCATGAGAGAGCTTGAGTTCGGGGATTCTAAACACTCACATAACAACCTGGGTTAATATAAACAGAAACCACCCTGTAATAGTCTGTGATGCTCTATTGATATTAACAGAAACTATTTTTAGGAAGAGGATTAGAGGGTACTTTACTTTCTGCTTTTCTATGTTTTAGTAATTATTGTGATTAAACATTTGCCACTTAGATAACGCTAAAACCCTAACGTCGCTTTATAAATTAGGAAACCTTCATGTTTACATCTCATTCCTCCCATGGAGGAAGACTTCTAAGAGAAAAGTTTGAGAGTGATCAAGGATACTCACAGCCCAGTCACCTTAACAGGTGCCTCAGAACCCCCACTGTGAAGACAGGCAGATGCCAATTGGGGAGCCCAGCAACCTGGCATGGGCCTGTGGTAGTCTCTGGAGGCCAGGGGCTATGGGAACAACCACAGTAACAACAGGAGGCTGGTGAACTGGGAATGTAGAAGTACCCCTCAGAAATAAGCAGTACACCCATCCTGGTCTGAGAAGGTATGACTGAGGTCTGTCTGGCTTTGGTTAGACAGTCATATCCTGCATCCCCAGAGTATACACTGTCACTGGGGTAAGAGCTACCCTGCCATTTCCAGCTTACATGGATCCAGATGACATAGAAGAATCGGGGAAAAATATAAGTTTAACAAAATAAAACAAAAACCAAACAACCTCTCTCCCCCAGCTTAGTATTTCCCCAACTGTATTGTAGATAATGCAGGTATTGGGGGGATAAGAGGATAAACAATATAAATATCTTATAGGTTGTCAGCTAAATAATGCATATATTTAGAAAAACACCGTAAATATTTCATAGGTTGCAGTGTAGATTCTCGCCTAAATGATGGAGCTGGCTGCTGAGGCCAGGGGGTTGAGGGTGAGGGTTCTGCAGAGGCCGGAATGGAGGGCAGCAGGGATGGGATAAAGAGAGCCCGGAACTTGGTAGAAGATAGCCAGTGGTCACTAGCCAGGAACCCAAGCATGCTGGGAGCCTTGATTTCTCCTCTTCAACTGTGTCTTAAACACATAATACCGTTCGTTTCTAGTATGGAAGAGAAGCCAACGATGGAATAATAATGAGAATTTATTTAAGATTTATGTTTGTGTGTGTTTGCGTGTGAATGCCACGTGTGTGCTGTGTTCCTGTGGAATCCCAAAGAGGTCACTGGAACTGCTGGACCTAGGGGTTACAGGCAGCAGTGAGCTCCTAACACGGGTACTGCAACCAGACTCTGCCTCCAGAAGAACAACAGGTACTCTTAACTGATGAGCCATCCCTCCCATTATTCTCAAAAAAGCAGTTTCAACCAAAGAGAGTTGAAAAGCATGCGCTCATTCAAATACTTACAAGAGATTCTTCATAGCAGCTGCAGATGAATGGATACATACATTACTGTATAGCCATAAAATAGAATATTATTCACCCGTAAAAAGTGAAACACTCATACATGCTATGCAAAAGAGGTCTAAATGCAAGAATGCAGAAAGAAAAGACTCTATATTGTGAGATCCAATTTATTTGAACTGTGCAGAATAGGGGAGGAGGCAGAGAGAATAGGTTACTAATTGCCAGGGGGTAGAGAGAAGGAAGCAGAGGAGTGACTTATTACTAAATGGCTGTGAGTTTTCTTTGAGAGGGGATGGGCACACTCTGGAATTCATGGTGGTGATAGCGTTTGGCTTTGCTGAATTTATTAAGAACCATTAATGGGGCAAAATTTGAGCGTGTGTGTGATTTACGTCCCAACTGAGGGTGAGTGGTCTGGAGTTCGTTAAGAACTAAAGTAAAAGTCATTTTCGAGTGTGT
>NW_022196906.1:42688142-42726259 GCF_008632895.1 Mastomys coucha | reverse complement strand
GAAACAGCTTAATCTCGCCTTCCTGATGTATCACAGAAAGGTCTGAACAGGTAGCACTTGCATTCAATGACCCTTCGGAAGAAATACAGGAAGCTGTGGCCATTCTGTTTGGGAGAGCAAGACGGCTTAGGGATGCCCCTTTGCTGTCTCCGTTCCTCTTTCTTGAAGGATAAGAAGGAAAACATGCCTTTGTGCTGGTATGATGTCCTCAATGTGAGGAGACCAGGCAGTTGTGCGCTGGGCAGATCTGGAGCAGAAAGCCACCCCACACCTGGCCTTGGAGGAATCATTTACAAAGGACAGGACAGTATTGGCTCAGCAGAGAATTCATACAGAGAATGAATCCCACTGATGATACATGTTAGTGTGGGAGAAACTATAAAACACACAAAACACACAAAGGAATATGCCCTGAGCCCAGCCTGCTTCTTTGCATCCTTAAGTACCAGTAGGGTGGTGAGAGGCAAGCATGCTGTTCTGTAACCAACCTGTGGCATGATGGCCATTTTAATGGCTTCCGTGTATTCACCCTGCCCATTCATTCTCTTCTGTAAGCTCAATGTGCCTTGTGTGGGCAATGGGGGCAAATTCCCCCTTTAAACGCTGTTTCTGGAACAGTGGAAGCAGTAGACAGCAGACTCGGCTATTGCCTCTTACCTATCTCGTCTGCTGTCAACAAGACAAAGGTCGGCAAGCCGGACAGTGCTGCGGCCGCTGCACCAGCGTTCCAGGCAGGCTCAGGATGCTGGGAACGCATCTCATCTCCACCTTCAATCTTCCTTGAAGCTGTTTCCTTTGGTTTTCTTCAGCCTTGCAGATGGCCACTGGCCCTGGGCAGGATTTAGGCAAGTAATTTATGTCTTTTCTTCACTTAACAAATGACCCTGCCTCAAGGTTGGGCAAATGGAGGAAAAATCCAAGCATCAATTTATTTTTGCCAGGCTAAAATCTGTAGTTAAACAGCAAAATTAGGCATCTCCATACATACTCAAGAACAGCTAGGGGAAATTTCATAGAGCTGATGAACTCCAGGCAGGTGGTAAGAGGATGGGGGGGTCTCGAAAGGCTTTTGTTTTAGAATGTTTTCTTGTGAGCATTAGGAAAAGTTACCTCACAAAGGGATTGTGGGTTTGGGTCAGATGAAATGTTTCCTGCCCCTACCAGGAGAAGATCCATTACAGATTGGAAATGACTTTGTCTCTAAGAGCCCGTTGTCAGATGGGCTATGCCTTCCCTTCAGCCAAACAAATATAAAATGCTTCCAGCCTCTGCCTCGATTTTCTATTACTGTTTCACGGGACTCCAGAGAGTTTGAAGATAGCAATTTGATTAAGCTTATGGGGAAGATTCTATCAGATAACATTCTTCTTCTGCAGGTAGAGGGAATGCGTTCGAGTATTAAGTATGTTTTAAAGGTAATTATCTTTTCCATATTCATTTTAGTTACAGGAATTGAAAAGGGGGAGACCTTGCGTCTGTAAGTTGCCCCTTGGGCTCTGGAGTCCCTGTGACTTCTCTCTGGAGAGCACAGTGAAGTGTTTTTGATAAATGAGTAGGTACCAAGTGTTTTGAATTTGAAATGACTCTCAGAGGGTCCCTGCCTCCAGAGAGCTGGTCTTAAAGAGGAGGGCTGGACACTGATTATGTCTGACTCCCCAGGTTACATTCCTTGTTCTGGAGTGTTCCTGGATGTCCAGAGGGGTCTTGACTGTTCCTCAGAAAGACAGCTTGTCTCATTCAGGGGCATCATGGTGCTGCATGCCTGAAATTAGCATGTATGTGTAAATACCTGAAGGTAACACATGTATACACCTGAAATTAGCATGTCCCAACTTTAGGGTATACTCAGTTGAGAGATGTCAGATGTCCTAGGAGTCTAAAAATCTATACATGCCTAAATCATAAAACGGGAGCATGGGGTCTTAGAGAATGTGCCTCTGCACCTCAGAGATGTTCTGTGATTTTCCCATGATCCCACAGCAAGTCATACAGACATACTCTGTGCTTAGGACAGAAATCTCTGGTCTTGGAGCACTCCTGCTCTACTGCAACTTTGTACAACCACAAACAAACAAACAAACAAACAAACAAACAGTGCTTTCCTCCATTCCCTGCAATGTCCAAGGCACGAAATTTGGTCCTGGGGGCTGTCTGTCTCAGTTAGCTTTGTGTCAACCTGTCACAAGTGAGAATCATTTGAGAAGAGGGTGCCTCCATTGAGAAAATGTCCTCTATCAGATTGGTGTGTGGGCAGGCCTGAGGGGTATTGGTTAAATGATTGATGTGGGAGGGCCCAGCTCTCTGTGGGTGAAGCCAACCTTTGGCTGACCGTCCAGAGTTGTCTAAGAAGGCAAATGGAGCAAGCCATGAAGAGCAAACCAGTAAAAAGCATTCCTCCATGGACTCTGTATCAGATCCTTGCCTTGACATCCTTTGATGATGCACTGTGATGTGGAATTGTAAACCCTTTCTTCCCCAAGCTGTTTCTAATTGTAGTGTTTTATAACAGCAGTAGAAACTCTGAGGCATGTTCCAAAGTGCTTTTGGAGAATGAGGTCTTCACAGAGAGCCTTGAGGGCCTGCAGGAACCCACAAGCTTGGTATTGACACTGAAACCTTCTCTGCCTATTTGAAGTCATTCTAAGTATTTTGCATTTCCTCAGAATGGGAAATCCAGGCCCCAACGGCAGTCAACCCCACCCTCAGAAAATTAGCCATTGCCAGGGAAAAAGCACACACACATGTCTGAAACAATACTCCAAGAGTACATTGATTGGATGTGGCACATGCTCTAGGGATCGAGGGTGATACTTTCAGTGTTCCCTCAGCTTGCCTGCAGTCCTTCTTGCTATGGCCAGAAACCCATTAGTCTTACATTCCCCATGTTACTTCCTTGATGCATGCTCTATCGTTTATTGGTATGAAGCTTAAAAAGGGATGAACCCAGGTTAGCAGGTTAACTGTGTATACTCCATCTGGTACACTGGCTTGCACAGTGACCTCTGAATGCCTGCTCCATCTCTGTTAGAGGTTATTGGCAGTGAAGAAGCAGAAGTGAGGTTGGTGGGTATGTGGCATCACGGGCTGAGTTCTAGATATAAGGAACATTGGTACTCATGGTGTAGGCTTCCTCTCGCACCTTTGAATGACTTCTGTCCTTCAAAACCTCCCCTGGGTCTTATTCTTAGTACCTGTTAGAGCCTTGGTGAGGTAGAAGGCACACATGCCCACACATGCATTGTACATACACTGATGGCTGCTGCCGACATCAGTGGCCATGCTAAAAAAGAGTCGTGTGAGGGAACTTTATGAGAAAATATAGCAAGCAAGGACGTCCACATCTCTCTGGTGAAATCGGGATCTCCACCTGGAGCCCAAATGTTGCCGATCTTCAGAGATCCTGAGAGGATTATTATGTATCACCAGAGTTCAAAACTCCTGAGGGAGATAAAATCAGACTTCATTGTGTGGCCTGGAAAGTCTCCCCTGCCCCCCCTTTTATCCCCGGACCTAATTGTTTGTCATCTTCTAACACACCTATACAGAATACTTTCTCTTGTTTCTACCCTGTGAGTTTGAGGGTAATATCTGGACCGTTTGCCATCATAACCCTTCCAGCTGTCTTATTTCAGGTAGTCACTCAACAGCGATTTGCTGTGTGGTTAACCAAAGGCAGTGAATCGTGCTTCCTCATTAGAAGGTTCTTCTGTCTGGATTCAGATCTCTGCTTTCATCTTGCCTGTTGCAAGGCCTTGGCTAAGTCACCCAACCTTCACAAAATCTCAGCATCTTTAAAATCTGAGAAATTGGGCCACAAAAGTCAGGGGAGACTGGTCAGGCAGTATGGTGCTGAGTCTGAGGAGCTAATGGCATTCTCAGCACCCAAGTAAAACCCAGCAACATCACTTGGGGGGAGGGAGGAATGCCTCAGGCTTGATGGACAGCTTCTCTAGCTCAGTGGATGAGGTCTGTGGGACTTTTTCTCAAAAAATAAGGTGGAGAGCAATTAAGGAAGATACCCCATGTTGACTTCCGACCTCCCCATGCATGTACACATACATATGTATGTAGAGCTCACGTGCACACGTGCACGTGCGCATGCACACACATATGCAAATAGGATACCATACTTGGAGCACATACACTAAACTTAAAGAGGAGAGATGGGAGGAGCAAAATTACCCCAGAACAAAATATACTGCCTGTAAGTGATAAAACACAACTCAGGTGTGAAGTGGCGATCACAGGATCCACAGGGACTTTGGCTCCGTGTGCTCTGTGATGCTGCCGCTCTCCATGTGCCCTCCCATCCCAACCCTCTGGTCTTTTTGTTCCCCTGTGGCTTGCTTCCTGCACCTGCCATGCTCTGCCCCTGTGCATAGGAGGAATGCAGTACAAAGGCAATTCCAACCACTATTATGTTCTGAATGGTGGAGAAAATAATGAGAGAAGTAGGCTGAGCCATTCAGGACTGAAGAACCCAGTGTCAGGTGGTGGACAGAAGTTAGGAGGACATGTTTCCTTGGATTGTGACCCTTTGTCATCTGAACGGGCACATGACGCAGACCCCACGTCCTCTGGCAGGTTGAGTTCTAGGAAAAAAAAAAAAAGAAAGAAAGAGATTGCTCACATCTGCTAGCTTTTCTCTGTCAGATGTAGTTTGAGTGCCAAACATTAGCACCTGGCTGGCCTTCCAGGAGCTGGCAAATATCCCGAAAGGCTGGACCAGAGATGCTAGCTAGGTGGCTTCTCGAGGTAAGTACATAAAGAGTGGACACCTAGACTGATGTCCCAAGAAGGCAGGGCTGATAATAGGCTATGCTCACACTGAATTTTCCCCCTTACCCGCACCCCTTGCATAGGATAAACATATTTTACTGGCCATCGCTTGGGGTGTAGACCTTTGTGTGTGTGCTCAGGCTTTCACTAATCCCCTTCCTTGGTTTTTGAGGTTAGGAGCGTCTGGGATTTGTGGAGGGAGGAAGGGTATGAAAGGGTAAGGCAGGAGACCCTGGTGCCTGGAATCAGCCTCCCACATTCCGGAGATCCCCAGAGGCCCCTCTCCCCAGACCCTTCAGCTCCGAAAAGCCATTGTGCTCCCTTCTGGCCTCTGACCCCGAGGCTCTGGGAAGCAGCAGGTTGTTGACACATGGACAATCATTTCTTGCAAAGCACAGGCCTCCCCTCTTTCCCTCCCTCCCTATCTCGCTTGCTTGCTCTCTCTCTGTCTCTCTCTCTCTGTCTCTCTCTGTCTCTCTGTCTCTGTCTCTCTGCCTTGGGGTGGTGACTTTCCCAACCAGGAAGGCAAGAGAAGCTGAGCAAGAGGGAAATTAAGTCTCCATCGGAGAGGAAAAGAAGAAGGGAAGACCCCCTCCCCCCATTTCAGGTCCCCTAAACATCTTAGTTGTCTGAGGGAATCCCCCTCCTGTAGTCTGCCAGTGCAGCAGAAGTGTGAGTTCCCAGACAGCCGTATGGATCCCAGTAGTATGTGGTGCTACCAGGAAATGGCTCAGGAGGAGCGTTTCTTTTGAGAGTCTCACTCATGTGAGGAGCCCTGCATTTCTTCATGAAGGATCTCTCTGTGCCTGTCCTCTGTAGTTACAGGAACAAAGAGCTTCCCTGGCCCTACTGCTGCTGCTTGTGAGGACTAAGACTTCAGATGTCATTTGTCCTGTCAGAGGGTTAGTTTGCTCTTTGGCAGAAGAGGGTGGAATAAGCTACTTACCTGATGGACCTACTGTGTGCAGTGGACATAGAGGTTTATGTCAGGGAGCGCTTGACACGCTGCAGAGTGCTTGACAGATGCACACGTGGGTTACTGATGGTTCCCCTGACAGCTGTGGCTAGTATTTTGTATTCTTACTCTCAGGATAGGAGTCCCAAGTTTTTTGTTCCTCCTGTCTCTGTCTAGGCTGCTTTAAAAGCATTATTAGAAAAAATAGGTGGGGTGGGAAAGAGAGTCCCTTAAAACTTGAAGCACCACTGTGTATGCTTTTCACCTTGGTTGGCTAGCCAGGAAACCAGTTAGCCCACGTAAACTCAAGTGTGTGTTTCTGCCACCAGGTAGCCCCTTTCAGCTGGCTGGGTTTCTCCAGGAAAGAAAAACAAAATGGCTTGTTAACTACAGAAATATCTCTCCCTTGTGTTCTCATTCTGAAAGAAGTGGATTAGTGTGGCCATATTTAACCTCTGACCCCGAGACAAAGGCATTATCAAAATTAGTTACTGAGAGAGTCCGTCTTCCCCTCTCTGCCCCCACTTCCCTGTTTGCCGGGGCTTCGCTAGGATCTCGGTAAACTTCAGAGTCTGAGCAAAGGTTTTGGAGGCCACGGTTGCCTTGGAGATATTCTGAGTCTTGCGTTCACAGCCTGGGCTCTGGAGATAGAAAGGTGCGGACTAAAGGACAGAACCGGAGATATGTATTCATGGGTGGGTTGTTTCTGGCTTCAGATGTTCTATTGGATTTTAGAACCCTATTTTCCCATTTTTTAACAGCTCTGTATGCTCAACTGTCACTTGAGCTCAAATCTTGAGTTGATCTTAAGGGCTGGCATCCAGCATCTTTCTCTTTCCATCCCTCCATCCATCCTGGAGTCCAGTCCTTTGGAGGTGTAGGTGCAGCTAGACCTAGTTTACCCTTATCCTCTTAGTTATTGAATATCTTCATAGCCTGCGCTAATTTGATTCTACTCTGTCTTCCTATCTGGGACAACACAGTGACAATAAACATCTCCTGGAGCTACGTCTGAGGTTAGATAACCATGGGACAGTCATCGGCATCCTAGCCACAGCTCCTTCGTCACCTCCTTGGTCCCCATTGAGTCCTCCTTGGATAGTCCGGGGGCCACACTGGGGCTTTCTGCCTCAACTTCTTGCTTCCTGATTGTGCATTCCCCTGCACCTTTTTTTTTTTTTTTTTTTCCTGGCTGTTTACAGACACCCTGCCTAGACTTCCTGGATGGAGTTTAAAGTTTGACTTTCTTTCATTCCAGGAAGTCCAACTCGCCTGGCAGGATTGGGAGGGAAAGGCACTTTCTTTATAAGCTCTCGATGAAAGCTGTAAAGCAAGCCGGTCAAGGGTCTGGCCAGCCCTGGCTCAGGATTAAGGCCAGCCCTGGAATGTTGAGGGGGCCTCTCTCAAGAAGCCAGTATCTATTTACAGTGTATGTCTCATAAACCCGAAAGCCAGGGTGAGGGCAGGGGGACTCGCCCTCCTGGCATGTGATTGATTATCTGGTATTTATGCCATTGAGGACTTGTCAGCGGTCTGGGGTCACAGGGTCATCTCGTGTGTCTTGCCGCCGTCCCGCCCCCTTTTGTACAGTGTGGGCCGGGGTGCACTGGGCACAAAACAGCTTTTTCTTTTCCTTGGGAAAAGGGGGAGGGGGGCCGGGGCAGTGTCAATGAAAAAATGTTTTCAACCTTTCTGAATAGTGCTCTTTTAATTCTAAAGGACGTTTAATTAAAAGTAGCAGGAAAAATCCATCTTAGAAGCTTTAACTTACCTTAACAGATACTATTGTGCCCAACGAAGCTGAGTGACCAAAAAAGAAAGTAAACTAAGGAAGAGGTTTTGTATCTCCTCCTCTGGGCATCTTCAGAGTCCCTGGAAGACACTTTCACTTGCCATGTGGTTGTATGGTCCAAGCTCTGGAAGGAAGGAAAGAGAGACTGGATTTATTGCCAAGCAGGGTTAAGTTGATGTTTGTTGTCTGTCTAGCTTTTTCTTGTTTTGGACGAAGGCCCCGAGTTGGGTGTGTGAGCATAGTCCCCTAGAGGCAGCAGCCAGGTCCTGGGGCCCCTTCCTAGTCCCCTTTCCCAGGGCCTTTTCAGCACTCAGAGCTTGGGACACCTGGAGATAAATACTATGTCAGTGCTGGTGTTTTGCCGTTCAGGTATCTAGATCCTGGAAACCACTCTCCTGTCTGTTGTGTTGGAGGGGTGTCTCTAAGGGAAGCTACTGCCTTTGGGCCAATGGTGTTTGCGGGGCTCAGAGGATCTCCCCTTTCTAAAGTACTTGGAGAGAGCAGTGCTTGGTTTCCCACCTTTGTAGGAGGAACGAGTCCCCTCCCCAGCCCATGGGCAGTAGAGAAATCTGGACACTCGTTGATGAGTTTCCTTCTCCCAAAGTTCAGGAATGGACACTATTTGTCCCTATCCCCTTAGGGGACCTTCTAGAGCAGAACAGACCAGAACACACTGTGTGCTGTCCCACAGTGGTCTTGCTACTGTGAGGGGGTGTCCGCATTGGAGACGCACCCAGGCTCCCATTTGTGGGACACCCAGGGCAGTGAAGCATGAGTCCCTCCTGGGACGATCTGTCTGCCACACTCAGTTTCCTGAATCACCATGCAAAGCTGAGCAGGGGGATTATGTGCATCGAGTTGGCTGTGTGTTTGCTGTAAAGCTCCATGTCCCCATATCGCAGGGGTTTGTCCTCCCCATCCCACCCACGCACCATCCTCCACAACAAAGAATCGTTGTCTACAGAATAGCTTTAGAAATCCCAATTCCTTTCTATTTCCTTCATTCCCATTCAAGTTAAATTAGTGAATGCTAATTTGGGTTGATGGGACACACTGGGTGGAAGCTGAGGTTCTGGCTCCTGCTCAAGGAAGGACCATCATGGCAGCCCCACATCCTCACCAGGGTCACCCAGAGCCCTGTGCCCCATGCCCTGAAATGCCAGGCTTGGATTACTTTCTCAGTCTCATATCAGTTGTGCAAGGTGAACATTCTCACATCTAAAAGACAAAAACTCAAACCGAACTCAAGTAGACTTCCCTGACGTTCTGTCTAACAACCAGCACGGCTAATACTGAAATTTGCTTTAAGCTACTTGGTAACAAACATTTCCCTCTTCCCTGAAGCTGTTTCGAATCCGTGTAAGACAGTTAGTTACTGTTGCTGCAGTTTTCTCAAAGATGAGACGCAGAGGAGTCATGCAACTTCCTCCTGGCCATACAGCAACAGCCTGGGTTAGAACAGGAGCGTGGATCTGATTCACAGGGAATGACGCAAACAAGACCGGAACCCAGAGCCTTCTGCCGCCGGGGCTCAGTTTAGCTGTGTTTTTTCTCACCATCCTGACATCCATTACTGGGAGACACTATACAGAGACATATATAAATCAGCCAGAGACCAGCAAAAGGTCACTGTGTAATCAGACGCCAACCTGGGTGGTGTATGGAGAGGAATTTGGAGGCTTCTGTCTGGGCTCTCATAGTAGGAGGATAGCGTCTTCCTTTCTAGTAATTTTCCCATTACACTCCTCCATATTCTTCTCCCCCTCTCTCTGGGTGAGTGAATGTGTGTGTGTGCGCGCGCACAATGCGCTCACATGCACATGTGCACATAAGAAGGTCAGAAGACAGTCTGCTATAGCTAACTCTCTTTTCCAGCATGCAGGCTCCAGAGATTGAATGCAGGTCTCCAGGCTTTGTGACATGACTCACTGAGCCCAAGAGAAATGTCTTATTTGTGCCCCATCTCCAGACCATCTCAGAGCTGACAACATTAAATAAATGCTAATTAAATGACTAAGAAAGATTTAATCTGGGGCCTGAACTCACTGTTTCATGACAGTGCTATTGATGACTTTCTACCTCTTACTGTATGTTCACCACATCCTTGGGGCTCTAACAGCATCCCTATGGGTCTTGATATCTTCAAGGTAAACTGAGGCTAAATCTTACTAAAGGAGTCAAAGCCTTTGGGCTTATCAAAAATTTATTTTTCTATTAAGAAAAATAAAAATAAAAGTAGGCTAGGGGAAATGGCTCAGCAGGTAAAGGATTCACCACCAAGCCTGAGACCCATGTGGCAGAAGGACAGACTGACTCCTATAAGTTGTTCTTTAGATGCATGGAACCTGCACAGCTACACACACACACACACACACACACACACACACACACACACACACGTATGCATGCGCGCACAGAGAGAATAAACAACAATAAAAACGAAACACTAAAACTATGAAAAATATATATTTTTTTCTGATTACAACAACCTTCCCTCTTCCTAGAATGACAAAAGGTGGGAGTGGAAGGACAAATGAAGAAGTCAACAAGGGCTGCAGAGCCACTGTAGGTGCAGAGTGTGCACATTGACTGCTGCCTGAGCTGGTCTTTCATGCTCCTTGTTGGGAGTTGCCTCTTTGATATAAAGATTTCTGGATCTATGATGTTAAACGGTGCCCAGTTGATTGAAATGATAATTCAGACCCCAAATGCTAAAAAGAATAGTCTTTTATGACCCTTAATGAGTGCTATAAAAATAAGAGGTGAATCTAATTTTATGAACGATTCTTTATGACTTACCTGATAACTAGTCCTTGTTCAGCACAAAGAACACATAACTCAGTCTGGCCCTGTGCTGGCTGCCTGCAACCAAATGACCTGTGTTAGGAGTCCCCGTGGCATTGAACCTGAAGGATGTAGACTCAGGTGGTCCCAATACTGCTCTCTCTGGTGGATCCTAAGGCTGGGGTTCCTCATTTTGGAGACGTGGTGGTATTATTCTCATTAATGCAACAAAATACTTAAAGAAGTGGGGGGGCGGTATTCTGGTTCAAGCTTTAGGAAGGAACATAGTCCATCACTGTCAGGAAGACATATCAGCAACCGCAAAGCAGAGCGGTCACTGTTGGTGCTCACCTGGGTCCCTTTCTGTCTTCTTCTCTCTTCCTTTCCTGTGGATGGCACCACCACTTCAGTTCACGGTTAACTCTCCCCTAAAACACCTAAGGCATGATCAGCTGTATCTCCTAGGTGATTCTAAACCTAGTCAAGTTGACAATGGAGACTGAGCATTTTGGGGAAGTGAAGAAGGATGGGATGGGGGAGGGGGCATGGAGAGATGGCTCAGCAGTTAATAGCACTGACTGCTCTTCCAGAGGTCATGAGTTCAATTCCCAGCTCACGACCATCTGTAATGGGATCCGATGCCCTCTTCTGGTGTGTCTGAAGATAGCTACAGTGTACTCATATACATAAATAAATAATGAGAGAGGGGGGCAGAGAGAGAGAGAGATTCACTTGGTCTGACAATACAGTATGACCAAGGCTCAAAATTGGTTCCTACTAAGAAGGGTTTGAAAGGGAGAAATACAGCAAATTCTCAGACATTTAGTGGATGGTGTTGATTCTACACATAGGTTGTCTGTTATGTTATGCAAGAGAATAGGCATGGAGAGAATGACTCCTTTTATCTTTGTCTAACAATGAGAGGAGGAGAGAGAGAATGGGAGCAACAGCTTAGTGAGACGTTGGTGAGGATTTGTGGAGTCGCAAGGATGTCCATGCTTGAGTTATGTGTGGGCATACGTATGCCTATGAGCCTGTCTGCTTTGAAAGTTCAGTTCCAATTGCCTTATGTAAATTTTATTTTTAAATTATGTGTACAGCTAAAAAGCTGGGCAGTAGTGGCACATGCCTTTAATCCCAGCACTTGGGAGGCAGAGGCAGGTGGATCTCTGAGTTCAAGGCCAGCCTGGTCTACAGAATGAGGTCCAGGACAGCCAGGCTATACAGAGAAACCCTGTCTCAAAATAATAATAATAAATAATGGGGGCTGGTGAGATGGCTCAGCAGGCTACTGACTACTCTTCCAAAGGTTGTGAGTTCAAATCCCAGCAACCACATGGTGGCTCACAACCACCCGTAATGAAATCTGACACCCTCTTCTGGTGGTCCAAAGACAGCTACAGTGTACTCATTTATAATAACAAATAAATCTTTTTTAAAAAATTAGGTAGTGGGGATTTGTGCATGCGAGCAGAGCCTTGGGAGGCAAACAGAGGGCATTTGATTCCTCCACACTGGAGTTATGGGTGACTGTAAATGCTTAGTGTGGGTGTCGGGAACTGAATCCTCTGAGCTTTTAACCGCTCAGTTGTCTCTCTAGACCCATGATCACAAGTCTTTGAAAATAAGATGTGTTGGTTGATTGGCTCTATGAGTGCCATTTAAGAAGGGGTGGCTGCTTCCATATTACATAACCAGAGGCCAGGGCTTGGATCCAGTGGGTCCGTCATGCTGACCTGGAAGCAGATAGGCTATGGATCGAGCGTGTCTAGGTTTACAGTCTGGGAGTGGTGAAGGAAGGAGAAGATAAAGCTGTTGTCACCATGTGTCTCCTTTCTTCACTTTGAGAATAGGCCCTATGGTCTGAGTGAACCCCTCCCCAGGCTGTTGAGCTGTGGGAGAGGTTCACTCAGGTTCACTCACTCACACCACTCAGCTTTATGGGCTCTAGCCCCTCTCTTCCTGAAGCTCACTGCCCCTTATACACAAAAGGTCCTGTGAAGGCTGCTGGGTAGGGTAAATGCACCTGTCTTAGGTGTTTCCATTGCTGTGAAGAGACACCATGATCAGGGCAGCTCTTTCTTATAAAGGACAGCGTTCTTTTGGAACCGGCTTACAGTTCAGAGGTCCAGTCTATTACCATCACGGTAAAAGGCGTGAAGACAGACCTGATGCTGGAAGAACTGAGAGTTCTACATCTTGATCCCCAGGCAGCAGAAGGGGATTGGAAGTGTGACCTCCAAGCCCCAGCTCCACAGGGACACACTTCCTCTAACAAGCCACACCTCCTCGTGATGCCCCTCCCCATGGACCAAGCATTCGGGCACATGAGCCTGTGGGGGACGTTTGTATTCAAACCCCCACAGCCACAGCACCCCGTCCCCATGCGGATGCTTTGGATGTGCTGACCTAGCTGCGGGGTGGGATGAGTCTTGCTTGTCTCTGCTGCTCTGCTCAGCCTGCCTGCTGGGTCGGCTTCGCCCTTTCTCCTTCCTTCCTAGGCAGTGAACTGCTGTTGGGGTCAGAATGAAGCTGGGTGACAAGGAGAGGGAGGGTGGCTGCTGAATCTTGGCTTGTGGAGTCTGATAACCTTTGTTCACCCTACTAGTTAGGCGCCTGAAGAAGTCATCTGTCAAGACTTCTGGCCATGAGCCCAAAACACCCATAGGGGAGGTGGGAAGGCAGCCTGAGCCTTGTACACAGTTCACTTGAATGTTACAAGGATAGAGACCATGGAAAATGAGAAACTAGCCCCCACCACATAGTTACTCCCTCACTCTCTCTCCCTCTCTTACTCTCTCCCTTTACCCTCTTCTCTCTACCCCCCTTCACACACACACACTTTTCAGTAAGTCAGCATGTCACCACATGAGCTCCTGTTCCCTAACACTTTTAGAAGATCCAGGCCTACCATTACTTGTCTGTTCTAAGCTTATGTGAGGCGAGTGCAGAACTGGTGGCTCTACCTGGTATCATGATACAGAGCTCTTGGCTGTGGGGGTGAAAGACATGACAGGTCACATTCATACCAAATGCCCTGAGGGAGACAGAGATGCACAGAAGTCTGTGGGGGCCAGAGGAAGGGTGTAGACACCCAGGGGACAGGTAAGGCTCACTGAGAAGGAGAGACCACCACGAGGTTATAACGAAACAGCAGGAATTGACCGGGATCAAGGGAGCGAGAGTGAGACCACATGTGGCCGTAGGAGACAGGGCAGACCAAATTCTAGCCCTTCCTTATGATGTGCTCTTTACCCCAGCTTCCTCCTTACTGTGCTGGGGAGTCTGGGGTGGTGTGGGACGATTCTGTAGAGGGGTGCAAGTGGCTTGGGATGGATTAGTTGGTGTCTATAGGGAGTGAGGAGAGAGAGAGAGAGAGAAAAGTGCTAGATGACTGGATGAGGCTGGTAGGAGAACACAGAGGCATCATCAACATGGTGTCTAGTGCAGGTGACAGAACATCTGTTAGTGCTGGCAGCCCAGGTGACAGTCAAGAGACAAAGGTGGAGCTCTCAGCAGTGAATAGGTTGAGTGCCGATGATGGAGGCATCCATGGAGCGCTTGGATTTTTGACTTTTGCTCTCCCGAAAAGTTTAGTTACTAGCTTCCTAGTGTTCACTGAGACCGTAAGAGTTCAGTTCTCCTGAGACAGATGTGGGGATGAGACTTAACAGATCAAAGATCAACCCCAGTGTGCATGAGCATCGGGTTAAAGGACAGTGCTCAGCAGAGATACAATCCCTTGGGCTTCGGGAAGGTGAGCAGGGTTTTCTGGCTGGAGGGTCCTACAGAAGTGAACTGATGCTGGAATCCTCAGAGCCAGGCTAGATGGGCCTCTGCTGGCACAGCTCCTGGGCTTCTAAAAGTCTGGGTTTCTACCTGGTCCTACTAGAGAGCAGAGACTGGAAAGCTGAGCTGCAGAACCACTGGGGCCTCTAGGGATTGCCAGTTCATTCTTCTGACGCCCGGGGGACTGGATGCTCTGTCCTTCACGCTGTCATTGGCAAGTTCTCAGAGAAGGACCTACCTTATTCTCGCCTTCCTGGGCAGTTTAGTCCAGTGAAGAAAGAAGCCCCATGCTGGTTCCTGTGCCCTGTCTCTTTACATGTGTACCTCTGTTCTCAGATGTGCTACACTTGGTTCCATCTCATTGTTGGAACCAAGTGGGAGGGGTTAAAACTCAGGTTCCTTCCAAAGGAAGCAAGAGACTCGGGGTGCTCATATGGTCCTTCCGGTCCTTCCGTTGTTAGGTCCCCACTTCCCACACCAGGTCCCGACATGAGCACTTCATTTGGGATGTGTGTCCTGCCTCCTCTCCAGACCCTTCCCTCAGTGGTGTGGCACTTGGGGACCAGCTGCCAGTGTGATTGACACAAAGCCAATCTATAAATAAAGTCTTTTTCTTTTCTCATAAAGACTTTGTGGTTGAGTTTGCCTTCAAGGTCAAGATCAGACCTTTCTAAATAAACACATATCAAAGGGTCATTAGCAAAGCAGCAGTGTTAAATTGAGATATTAACTTCTGTCAACTGTGTGCTTCTTTTTTTGTTCCGTAACTCATGACGGCAGTAGGTTTTTATTATTTTGTCCTTAGGCGGTAGCATCTGGCTTCTGTAGAGACTGTAAAAATTAAAAAGCAACACAAATCATTGCGAGAGAAAAAGCAGTAAATTCAATGATAAGAATTTAAAATTAAAATGTTGCAAAGCTTTTATATTCTGCAAAACATGAAACGAACGAGTCTGTTGCCTGTTGCCATAAACCCAGCCCAGCTAATCGTCTGCTCCAGTTTTTTCCAGTCTCCTTTGCTCATCACCATCAATTCCACCTTGGCATGAGGCGAGACATAAAGGGAGAGCTCTGTGTGTATGTGTGTATGCATATGTTTGCATGCGTTTTTGCATTTGCATGTATATGTGTGGATGTGCATAGCCATGTATGTATGCGTGCATGCATGTATGTGTGCATGCAGTTGAGAAGCTGCATCTTGTGGCTCTCCCAGACAGAAGATTGAGTAGTATCTGTATCGAAGTCATTCATTCTTATTGCAAAATAGATTTGTGATTCTGAACCTAGCTCTGTTGTAGGCAATACGGGAGATTAAAAGTAGTTATTCTCATCCCTGCTCTGGTGTAACTAGCTTTAATATACATGTATGTGTGTAGTCTATATACATGCATATTACATATGTATTATATTATATTACACATATAACATTACATATATGCAATGTATTCTACACATATGATATATGCATATACATGTATATTACATATTACATATTGTAAGGGAGATTGAAAGTAGATAGTTTTTCTCATCTCTGAACTAGCACATATATACATATATGTACATATATTATATTTGAGATATATCTGATATAGACTCATATCACACACATATATACATACATACACACAAACACACACATATGAGATAATGTGGGGATGGAGAGTGATTAAGAGTACCTACTGCAATTGCAGAAAACTTGGAATCAGTGGAATCAGTTTCCAGCACCTATATCATGTAGTTCATAACCACTTATATCCAGCTCTGGAGGAATCCAACACTCTCTTCTGACCTCCACGAGTACACATATATGCATACTAACACACACACACATACACATGAATAATAAAATAAGTATTTCAGTTAAAAATAATGTTCTCCATTAAATAGGTAGAAGACAGTTTGGGGAGACTGTTCATAAGGTTAAGTTGATGTTAATCAAGCTGCATGCAGTACTGCCAGGAGCCAATGGTGGCTTCCCTCAGAACCTGGGTTGCCTTGAGCTAATTCCACAGTCCCATCAGGCTCAGGACCTGGAAGGCCTAGTGTGTTTGGAGTGAGTGTTTGTTGAGATGAGTCCAAGTGGGGATGGCAGGGTGAATTGGAGACCATGCAGGTCAGTTTGCGGGTCTGACTCCTGGATCACAGGCATGAAGCTAGAGCTCTTTGTCTATGATGAGTTTCTCTAGCCCAGGGAGACTGCAGGAAGCCTTGGGCCTTGGCCTCCTTCAAAGGGAATGAAGGAAAGTGTGAAGATTAGGGAACAGAGAGGTGGAGTAAAGAGGGTATGACTAACTCGAGGTCACAGAATACATTGTTCTCTGGGCCCAGATGGTCCTTGGAATAAATCAGCCCAGGCAGAAGCAGATTTCCAGTACGAGGAAGTTGGAGCTCAGGCTTGCCTGCCATTGCACAGTGACACAACCCAGGCCCCTGGCCCTGAATGGCAGCCATTCATTTCTCTGCTGAGGGTGTCAGAAAGAGGGTGTGCGTGTATGCACGTGCATGCATATGGTGCATATAAACATGTTCTTACAGACTCCGATTCTCACAGGCAAGTGTGGGTGTTTATGGGGTGAGGGCCATAGGGAGGTTTATAAGTCAGAGCCCAATACTGCGAGCTTTATAAGTAGCTGTTTGTTTCCCTTTGTCTCAGCCAGGGGAAAGAGAACCCTCCGAAGGCCAGGCCTGCATTGGTTTCCTATATCAGTGTGTCCCCAGGCCCCACACGGTACAAGGACAGGTCAGAGGAAGTGGCAGGGGAGTGAACATGGGCAAAGCTTGGGCACAGGTGTTTGTCTCTTGCTTCTCCACCAACCCATGTACACACAAGTGAATAAATGGGTATAATTATGTGCTGTTTCTCATATGGCTCCCACCTTAAGGCACTGTTGTGGACTGGGTGAGGTAGAGTAGGGACTCGCATCAAAGCCATCACACAGGTAGTCATTGTCATTGTCATGGCCCCTGCTTGGAGACTTGTAGGCATATACAGGACACAAGCTGAGTGTGAGCATACAAGCCATGGGATGGTGTTGCTAGCACAGAAAACAAGAGGCAAAGAGGGAGGCCACCTGTCTCCCCTTGTTTGCCTCCAAAGGCTGTGGCATTTTTTTTCCTTTGCAGGAGTCTGTGAAGGCTTCTTAGGAGTGAGGATAGGTCACGGCTAAGCAGTGAGAACACTGAGTAAATACCAGTGATCAAATGGATTCTCCCTCGAGAGGCTTCTTTTCCCATGAAGCTGTTAATTAATATAAATGTGCTATCCTTCCATTCTAAGGCATCCCTTCTGTATAGACCACGTACAGCTGAGAATTCAGTTCTACATAAGCTGTATTCTTGGGAGTCTCCATCCATTGGAATGAAGCTTCTTTGGAGAGTCAAGACAGCTCCTGCCTGTTTAGACGTTAAGTAATTGGCTTTGTCCTAAAGTGTACAGCTCAGTGCACAATGGGAGTAGATGAAGACATCTCTTGCTGACTTGCAATTGAGGTAGATTTTACCCAAACCCCAGGGGCACACACACCCACACCCACACATAACTCATACACCTTCATCGCTCACCTCCTTCTACTCCATTCTGGTTTTCACCAGCCTCCGGGTATTTCAGAAGACCCCAGACTGAGGTTGCTACCATGTCTAGTGGGGTGTTGTTTCTCTCCCGTTCCTATCTAAGGCCTTGGGGAACCCTTGGGGCTGTCTCATGAATGCTTTCTTCACCAGGCCTCTCAGAGAAGGCTTGATGGTCATTAAGGACCTCTGAGTGCTGGATTTACCAGAGAACTTCTGTTTCCTCTCATCAGGCCATTGTGTAGTTAGCAACTGAATATCACAGAGGCTGAAGAATGAAAGGAGATGGAGCTGGGTAGTTATATATCCCAGGAATGTTTGGAAGTGGAAGTGCCAAGGAGTGATAAGTGGAGTGCCAAGGAGTGGTGGCCATGACTCACAGTTTGATTCTTGTGCTAAACACTTTGTGTCTTTGTGACTCAATACCTGATTGAACAATTTAAGGGAGAAGAGAGATTTATTTGGGCTCTTGGTTATAAAGGTTCAGCCTTTGGCCACTTTGCCCCGTGTGTTGGGACCCAGTGTCATGGAGGTGACAGTGTTCAGTGGAGGCTAATCTTCACTTCTAGATAAATGGAAACAGAGAGAAGTGTGAGCCAGTGCTCTCACCTGCTGCCTCCTTCGTCTCTTTTACTCTGTCAGTGTCCTCAGCCCATGTGATACCTATTGTCAGAGTGGATTTTTCCCCCACTGTGTTAATCTTTGCTGAAAACACCCTCAGAATGAGCCTGACCAGTCTCCCAGGTGACTAAATACAATCAAGATGACAATGAAGGTTGCCCACTACAACTCTGTCATTGCCTTCATAAATATACTTCATCAGCTAGAACAGCCCTGAGTGAGAGCTGTGTGGACGGATTATTCATGCGGGCATCTTTGAAATGGCATATGCCTTCATCCTTGACTTTTCCTATGGATGTGGGGACTTGAAAAACATTGGACAATGCCCACCTAGGCTTGATAAGCCTGTGCTATAATGTCTTGCTATAGAAAGATGATACAAATCAAGTGCATAAGAGATATACACTTAAAGAATATATAGGCCCAGAAACTTGTTACTTAGAGGGAATCAGGGTGGGTAGCTAGATAGGGTAAGAAGGCGTGGTTGCTTTTGAGGATAGTAAGAGTCAAACATCAATGGTTTGGGCTCTGGAAATAATAGCTAGCAACTCTGGCTCCTGCTCACCAAGAGGCAGTACTAGGTTCATTTCTTCATGCATCCATTTGTCTATTAATCCACTCAGTAAATATTGAGTACCCAAGATGTAGCGAATAGTTTATTAAGTTCTGGGAATTTAGTGACATGAAAATCAAGAGTCCCTGTCTTCATGAGTCTCATGCTTTCTATGAAAACAGATAAGCAGTTAGGCAAATGATGCAAATGCTCTCACATTATGATGTTGAATGTCAAAGGATATGTTAGAGACTCCCCCCTTGTTGCCCTACTTATGGATAGGGCTTTGAGGAGGGGGTCTCCTGGGTGTGGTCTCATGAGAAGAATGAGAGGGCATTTAGTTAGGACAGTTGCGTAGTGGAGAAGGGGAAAAACGGTAGGCTGAGAGCCAACGTGGACAGATGTCCAAGTGTCCAAGGGTAGGAGAGCTAGGGCAAGGTCTTAAGCTAAAAATGGTTGTGGGAAGAGAGCACAGATTCACAATTAGAGAGGAAAACTGAGACTCCATGGTAAAAACCTCCCCAAAATGGCTGTAAGTGTGCTGATCTGTTCCTTGGGGACAGTAGGAAACTATTATGAATCATAATCAAGCATAAGGCATTAAACGATGGCTGTGTGTGTAGATTGGAGGGCTTTTGCCATGGCTGAAGAGGTTATGAGGGATGAGATTGCCATCATCTAGGGAAAAAAGGATAGTCAGGCATGGTGGCGATAAGTCCCAGCACTTAGGAGGTAGAGGCAGGGGGATCTCTGGGAGTTTGAGACCAGCTTGATCTACAGAGGACAGGACAGCCAGGACTGTTACACAGAGAAACTCTGTCTTAGAAAAAGAAAAGCTTAAATTCCTACAGTTGCAGCAGGGATGGACAGGATGAACCAGACGACACTAGAGAGCTGAAGACATTTGGTTGATATTCTGTGAGAGGTAAGAGACAACCTAAGAAAAAATCTGGCTTCATTTTTTGCATCACTGAATGATGGAGGAGTTGGAAGTTGAAATGGGGTAAAAGGGATTTGTCGCTAAGATGATGAAGAGCTTTTGACATTATAAGAGCAAGATTTGAGCCACTTAGAGGTGGGGTGGAATTGACAAAAGATTGGGGTGGCTATTCTGGACACATCAGAAGGATTGTCTAGAGCCCTGGAAGTAGAAATTTTAATACTAGGGGACCTTACACATCAGCCCCTCCAAGGCAAGCAAGGCAGGTTGAGGAGGAGTCAGGGGATGGGACACAGAGGAGAAATACTCGCTGTAAGCGGTGCTGTTGATGGTAATGAAGAAGTTGCCAGTTTTAAATACTGTTGAGATGTCTCCTAAGAGGAAGATGAAAAATGTCTGGTGGATTTCATGGCATGGTGACTACTGGTTATCAGAGATGAGAGGTTTGGGTGTTGGCAAAATGACAGCAGCAGGAATGTAACGGTGGTGGACCGAGGGGTGCATGGGCACCTAGAAGTGGAGGCAGCATGTATGGATGGCTTTAGGTTATGGAAGGTTAAACTGATAGACGTCAAGGTGGTGAGGTGGCCACTGCAGGAGGAGTGGACAGCGAAGCCAAAGGTTTGGCCAGCAGTCAGAGGGTGTCTGAACCACAAGGACCAGGCAAGAAATAAGGGAACAAAGGAGGATATTGGAAGGTCAGAGACCGATTCTGGTGGGAGGAAATAGACTGGAGAACTTGAAAGGTGTGTCAGTAGACCAGAATTGAACAAAGGAGAAGCTGCCCTTTTCATGATGCAAAGCCTGGGCTGTCCCTTTAAATGCTTCCTGGGGCAGCCTGACTGATTCAGTGGAATAGACTCAGTCTCTTTATGCATCTCTAGCAGTGTTTGATAAAGAGCACAAACTTCTTTCTTCATGGTTCTCGAGTCTGGGCAAGCCCACACTGAAGTGCCAACATCCCTTGAGAGCCTTCCACTGGGTTAATCCATGGTCCAAGACCAGAGGACAGAAGGAAAGCCATAAGGATAAGCAAGCAGTGCAGAGGAAATAAAAGCAAGACAGACTGACAAAGGAACTCCACTCATCCTTTAGGCGCCACCTCCTAACACCGCACTGCCAGTTGGAGAGGGTAGGGCACATTCAGATTACAGCATAACACCCCCATGCAACCTGCAGGACCTGTGGTCTAAACAGCTCCTATTTCTCACTTGTTACCATATGTCACCCTGTAGAGACTTCCAGAGGCACTCTAACTCAGCAACCTTGTCTGGTGGGTATTAGGACCAACACTACAAAAGAAGAAGCTGAAGTTCAGAGAGGTCAAGTCACTCCATATGGTTATAAAGCTAGGAAATGGATGGCAGAAGTGGAAGCTGAGCCCAGGCTTGGTCTCCTTGGAGAGCACAGGCTGGCCCTTGCTCTGTTCTTCTCGGCTGGCAGGCTTCTTAGGGACACAGGGTATTTTATTGTCATCGGCCCCAGAGCTTGACACTTGCACTGCCTTTGTTTGTTTTTGTTTGGCTTGATAGAAGGTCTTACTATGTAACCCAGGCGAGGCTAGAGCTCACTGGGCAGTCTACAAGTCTCACTTGTGTGGATCCTCCTGCCTCAGCCCTCCTGCTGCTGGGATTCGGTCAGCGTCAGCACATACTGCCTGATGATTGTAATTCTTTTTCGGTGCTAGGTTCACCTCCAGAACTTTCTCTACAGCATCCTGGGTGTGTGAAAATGAACTGGTTTAGTCTTTCGTACAACATGCATTGATCGCTCACTGGGGAGCAAGTGATGCACCAGTGTATAAGAACAGTGGACCCCACAGAAGGAGCAATCACTCTGGCAGGGAGGGGACACAGGAAGCCATAAACGTGAAGGACTATGGAGTCTGGGCTGAGAAGCCGACTTAGCCCTCACCCAGTGTCACCGAAGGACCCCAGGCTGTAGCTCCTGGGGGGTAGACTGAGCATCTCTCCTGTTCTTGGTGGCAGGTGGGGAAGTTTAAAGAAGCAAACCCCAATTTGGGTTTGAATAACTTTTGAAGAGTAGAGCAGTTGAAGAGTATGGTGGACTGTGAACCAGCCTAGACCATGGATTTTAATCTGGGTTCTTTTAATTCGGGCAGTTCAGTAATGCTTGAAGCAGTTTTAAAAGCATACTTTAATGAATCTTCTTGTCTCTTAGTCATAACCAACAGCCAGCTCCAGAACCCGGTCATCCTGTAGAACTGAAACTGTGTACAGAAAGCCCCACACCCACGCACTCTCTCCAGCCTCCTGAGCAGTGATTGTCCCCCTCCCCGCTGCCACCAGCCCCAGGACTCCTCAGAAAGGTGGAGCCTCTGCACACGTGCAGTGATGTCTGAGAAGGGGGCACGTGGCAGAATAGTCAAGAGCTGGCCTAGCACACACATGGCTCAGTCCTGAGTACTAAAAACAAGAAAAGGGAAGAACACTGTCTGTGAATGTATAAAGTAAAACACTAAGGCTTTAATGGAGACCTAAAATACGTGTCAAATATTTAAAAAAAAAAAATTGCAGGCTGGGTGCAGTAGCAAATAGCAATACTCCTGCAGGGAGGCTAAAGTTGGATTGCTAGTCCAAGGCCACCCTGGGCTATATGTAATGAGTTTGGAGGCTAGCCTGGGCTCCATAGTGAATTGGAGGCAAGCCTGGACCATATATCAAGCTCTTGTCTGAAAAAAGAAACAAATAACACATGCTTAACACAGTAACGTTTGTGATTCTTTGTTACCCTATGACCTAACAAGACATACTTGAAAAACTGTCATATTTCTGTAGGTGTGACTTTCATAAATGACATCTCCAGTGTGGCATGAAAATAGCTATCCATGACAAAGGTGCTCCAGGCTGCTTTGCTGTTAACACCCCCAGTTCAAAGAACTGCAGAATTCCTCACTGAGAATCAAGATGTTCTATTTCCCCATCCAAGTTCACCAACATCCTGAATCCTTGCCCTGGCAGCTGGGGAGTTTCACAGGCTTCTGTTTAAGAAGGCTTGCTGCGACATGGGTCTGCCCTGCCTACAGGAGCAGAGCAGAAGGCGGGGGAGGCGGGGTTGGGGGGCAGCTGATGAGCAGGCTGTGGCAAATGGACGAAACCTTCCTCATGCCCAACATCACAGGAGCCCAGCCAACAGGAAAAGTTCCCCATTCTCCCCTGGAGGCCGCCAGCCTGCTGTCTGAGAGGGGTGGGGCCAGTGCCCTCAAGAAGTGTGCCTCCTTCTGGCAGCTTCTCCGCCCCCTCCCACCCCCTTGTCCAAAGGCCTCATGCAGAAGGGAGCCATATGGCCCTTTGTGGACACATTTTCCCTGGTACAGTATCTTCCTGGTGTGACAGTGGGACCTAGTGCCCCAGAGTCAGCTGTCTGTCTCCTCTCCAACTGCCCCCCTCCCCACAGCAGCCTAGGGGAGAAGCGTGTTGATGGGGTGGGGGACAAGCCCACTGAATCAGGGAACCCTTTGGAGTCAGGGTGAGTGAGAAGTGTCTCTGTGGCACCCACACCCACGCCCACACAGAAAACAGTTGAAGTAAGTCAAATGTCTCAAAGTCAGATCCTTTTTAGTATGAATTTGCTGTGTCTCATTCCGAGCACTAATTCCAATTTAATTGCAAGTGGCCTGAAGCCTCTTCAATAGGAGTAACAAATGGTTTGATTTTGTAAACTTCATCAGACTGCATTTTAAATGCGACACAGTAGCCCAACTCGAATGCCAATGAAGCACTGGAGTAGCTCTCTGTTTACTAATTATCCGTTTTTACTCCAAGCCACGCTGGCTGGCTTGTCTGATTAAATCGGATTTGTGGGATAGAGAGCAGCTAGCAGAGTTTTCTCTATAGTAAACGAGATTGAAACTATGGGCCGCCTGGCTGCACACTGTAAATTATATTTCCTTTTAAAGGGGACGTGTCTCTTTTATTTCACCGTTGTCCCCCACTGCATATTAAACTTTTACAGCACAGAAATGGACCCAGCAGCTTCTAGATGTGGCCTCTCAGTCTCCACCCGGCAGCCCCACTTGAGTCTGAAGAGAAGGGGAAACACAGGGAACTGTAGTCTATGCCCCTCCACCTGATTTCCTCTCTGATACCTTTCTATCTCCCCTGAATACTAACGTTGAATTTTCTTCTATTATTTTTTCTTTGTCCATTATTTTCAAAGGTCCTTGAGATGATATAGATTTGTACTGATTTATCTGAAAGAGTTCTGTAATGACTTTGCATCAGGGTTATGTCGGGTTTGGCAGCAGGAAGCTGGCGCGGGCAGAGTCCTGCCACACATTTGGTTACTGTGGGTTCACCGGCAATGGAAGAGATTTCCTAAGAATGCAGATGGGTTCTTTTGGTACATGGTGCAATGGCAGACATCCTTCACTCTGAAGTGTGTGAGATAAAGATCACCAGGCATGTAATACCTGTGGTCCAGCAGATCGGGACACGTTGCAGTTATCAGTGGCATGGCTGTGACACAGGGTCTGTCCTCTCACCGTCTGTCTGGTTCTCGTGTCTGTTTGTCCAAGTGCTCTGAAGCTTGCTTCTTCCTGATTTTAGGGTAGCAAATCAGCATCTGTCTCTGGTTCTTCCATGCACACATGTACACACACACATACCCCACAGATGATAAAAGCTGGCATATTGAGTGGGGTGTAATCAGATCGAAATTAAACTCTGCCATTTCTGAGACTTTTGGTCCCCAGTCCATCCATGCCCTCACTCTTGGTGTCTGTCTCTGTGCCTGGAGCTTTTTATGTGTTCATTTGCTTTTGAATGTCCTGCAACATTCATGTGTCCGCTTTTCCCTTTTGGGCCATTGTGTGCTGTACAGTATAAGAAGCCTCACTCACGGTGTTTCTGATAGCCTGGTTACCGTGGGAATGAATGGCCCGCCATGCTCTCGGGTCTACAGTCCTCTTTTTAATTGTTGACAGTAAAAAGCATTTAAATGCTGCTTAATTTGTAATCATCTTCTGGAGGAGAAAGAGAGGAACCATTAAAATGTCAGTAAAATGAATACATCTTCTCTTTCTCTTGATTTTTTTTTGGGAGGGGTTGGTTTGTTTATTTACAGGGGATTTTTTTCCTCTTCACTGCCCATGTTTGTCAGATATTGCAAATGCTCTGAACCAATCAGTATTTCTCTTCCTTCTAGTTTCTGTCTCCCCCGCTCCTCCCGTGCTATCTCTCTGGGGCTGTTTTGTCCTGTCTCTCCTGTACTCCTTTATTATGCTTGAGTCCCCCCCCCCCCCAACCTGGAAAAATTAGTTATCTACCTCCCCAAAAAAAGATTTCACTTCTGGGCCCCATAACCCTTTCTGGGGTTTTCCGGTGACATTCTGGGAACTAGAGAGAAATGGCCTTTGTGGAAATGTCTTGTGTACTTGAAGAACTACCTGGGAATCATTTTCTGGGCTGGTATGAAAACTAGTTCCTTGTTTAGCTGGAAGCTCTATGCTCTCTGCCAGGCTCTGAATGCTGTACTAAGAAAGTAGGGGCATTGGGACCTGGCTAAGACACGAGGCCACTGAATTCAGAGGGGCCCATTCACCCTGCTCCTGTGTGTCCTGCATGTACTTTGGGATCATCCTGATGCTAGGATGTGGAACTTTCTGCCTCTACTTTGCTGTATTCTCAGCTATCAGAAGAGTCTTGCCTGACTCAGATGGGGCTCAAGGGTCCTTATCCCCAGCCACTCAAGAGCTACTCATCACATGCATGGCCAGTATGAGGGATGACTCACTAGGTCCCTGGGAGTGGTCCCCCAAGTTCTTCCCTCCTCTTGCTAAAATCTCCCATCCCACCCACAGGTCCTTGTGGGTGCCTTAGACCTGTATTGGCACCTAGCTGTACCTAGTCAGTGTCAGGTCCATCACTGCCAGCCGGTGACAGTGGTCACCACTGAAGCCTACAGAATCTCTTGAAGGCACTTGGCCCTGTCCTCCATGGACCTAGAACATTGGTTATCAGAGATGGACAAATTCTTCAAGGGTCTTTCTTTTTCCCTTCATTGTCCCCGTGAAGAGTCTGAGGCATCTAGCCAGGAGCTCATAGTGGGTCTTTGAGCTAGGCAGGCCTTCTTGCTGCAGTTGCTGTAGCCTTCTGTCCTGTAGCCTCCTTCAATGGGGACTCTACTGTGAAGGTCACATGAGGGATGGGGCAAGAGACAAAGGCTAGGTGAATAGCCTGGCCTGGCCTGTCTCATACTATCCTGACTCTCTGTCACACACACAGACTTCCGGAGCCTCTGTGATGAATTGGGCTCCAGGAGACCAGTTCTCTGGAAGGGCCGCCTTACAGGGAGCAACGGGTCACTCACTGTCCATGCAGGTTGCAGACCTGAAGATCAGCAAGGGAGATGGACTTAGGAAGGAACTGACCTGCCGTCGATGAAGGCCGTACAAGCTCTGAGGTTCTGAAAAGCCAGAGAGCTGATAGCATGTCTGACCTTGAAGCTTTACCTCAGTAGACCAAGCCCAATAGGGAAACAGAAGGATGGCTTTTCCTCCAGGTCCTAAGAGAGGTTGACATGACATCCACCAGTACCAAGCTCCACACCATCCTTCCTCCGGACAGACTAGGTCATCTCTGGTAGGATGGAGCCCCCTAGAAACGCTTGCTTCACACCTACAGGGCTGGGCCAGAGTCAGGCTAGGTGAGCTCTTGTGGGCTGCCTGTTTTTCCTCCCAGGGCTGTTGAAGTTGGTCCAATTTTTCAATCGTGGGCCAATTAGTTTCACAAATGGGGGCCCCTGTGGTGCCAGGGCACATTTGTTCCGGGCCTGCGCATTGGCCAGGCCCCATTGTCCTGCTTCCCACCCCCTTGTGGGCCCATTGTCCCCGATCTCCAGCAGGCCCTGCTTACTGTTGATTTATATGGGCAGGCGTCCCGCGGGCTCTGGCCTTCCCTGCCACAGCTGGCTGAGGTGCTTAAGGCCTCAGACTCCCTGACCTTTGCCCCGTCCTGCTGTCATTTTGAAAGTTACAGACCAGAGGGCTGCATACCTCTCCGGATTTACTTTCCATCCTGACCCCCCCCTCCACACCCCTCCCCGTTTCCCTTCCAGCTCCCCCTGCTCCGACTGTCGAGGTTTTAGGTTCAGTTTGGAACATCTGCAAGGGTCCAGCAAGTAGCCCAGGAAGCCAAGAGGACAGACAGGGGCTGCTGAAGCAGGTGACTGCTGCTGAGGTGAAGGCTGCTGAGGCTGCTGCTTCTGTGGGGGCACCTTCTCATCCCCAAGTTCATGAGTTCTGAGACTTATGTGCAGTCGGGAGACTGGGAGTAACCCAGAGGAAACCAGAATGTGTGATGTCATTTTCCCCTTGGCATCTCTTGTCACGTCCCAGCACCCTAGGACAGGAGGAGACCTGGCATCTATGAAGTGGGCTGTCCATAGTGGCTGACAGCAAAGAGCAGGTCTGCTCCCATTGCTGTCCATTTACTCTCTCTTGTAAACCAAACCCCCACCCCACCCCACCCCACACATACCTTTCCTCTACCTCCCTTCCTTGCTTTTCCACTCCTCCCACATTTTCTCCCCGTCTTGGGCCGGTTTGTTGGAGTGATTGACAAAATTAGTAAATCTATTCATGTTACTTTTATTGTGCGGGTCTCAATAAATCCCGAGTGTCCGGGGCGCACCTTAATGAGCTGGTGAGCTGACAAATTTGTTTACTGTAGCTGGAGGTGCCGGGTAATGAAATGCGCTTGTGTCTGGGCTCACTGCTAAACAAATACACGTTTCCGGGAGCAGCAAGCTCTGCTAGCTGCCACAGCCTGAGGAAGCAGCCGCATTCCCCAAGAGGCTGAGACTGGGGTGTGTGCTTGTGTTTTGAAAAATGCAGCCACTCAGTTTTAAAACAGATTTCAATCAGCTGCCTGCTCCCCGTTTATGTTACCCATTGAGGAATTTCTATTCCTTTGACAAATATCAAACCCTAAGATTCTTCCTTCCCATCGCAGAAGTAATGGAGGGTTAGAGATATGTGTAGATAGCTCCTAAGGTTCTAAAAAGATAAAAAGAGAGAGGGAATAAGGACTGAAGACTGGAGATTCACAGGGTTGAAACGGACAGGAAGACTGGAGGCTAAGGTTTGGGTTTCCTGGGCAGGTTTGGGGAAAGGTGAGCAGCAGTAAGTGACTGTGTTTGTCACAGGAGCTGTGTTTGTGGAGACAAACCCCTGTGCAGGAGCTTGACACTAACTCAGCAGTGGCAAGGCTTCCAGATGTTTTCACAGGCTGTTGGGTGAACGTGATAGGCAGAAAGTGGCTGAGTGGGACTGAGCTCTGCCTTGCTGGCGGCTGATGTTACCGAAGGGTCAAGCGGGCTGAGACGTTCCTCAGCTGGGTGGATTGGATTCTTGTGGCAAGGGATCCTGCCACTCAGCACCCAAAGAGAAATTAAAGATGTAAATGGGCAGCGTGTGGGCCGGAATCTTCAGTGATGGTTCCAGGGAAGGTAGAGAGGGTGGTTCTGCAGATGTGTGAGAGTCTGGGCATTCGTCTCTGTTTCACTGCCCACTGCATGCATCCACACCCCCAGGCCTTTTCAGCCTCTTAAGATGCAGACAGAGCCTTCTGCCTATACTGTGAGTCAGCTGTGCTGCCTGAATCTGTCTCTGGCACAGTGGGGGATGCATCTCTGTACCCTCTTCAACAACAACCTGGAGGCACATACTTGGTAGAGAAAGCGGAGGGGAGGAAGAGTAAAGGTATCTCAGGAAAGATAGTCCCCAGGGGTCAGCAGCAGCAGAGATACCTGCTTGCAGGATTAGAGGAAGGGAATGGAGGTAGAGGTGTTTCCAGTTGAAATTGAGCCCCGATTTGATATTTGTTCCTATTTGGGAAACAGCTGCTCAGAGTAGGAGTGATGTGTCTTCCTTGCTGAATGGATTGGACATCAGAAACCCATCTGTCTGTACACACACACACACACACACACCATGCACATCCCACTCAGAGCAGTCACACACACATACACATACCATGCACACCCCACTCAGAACAGTCACACACACACACACACACCATGCACACCCCACTCAGAGCAGTCACACACACACACACACACACACACACACACACACACACCACTCAGAGCAGTCTCAGCCTGCTTACCCAAAGAAGCGGAAGTATATTTAGCTTCCTCTGCTTTGATTAAGGAACTGCCTGTCGTGGGAGATAATAAGAGCCTTGCTCCAAGAAAGTGTACCACCTGAACACCTCCACCAGCTGCGAAAGTGCCCCTCCGTGTTCCTTCCTTTCCATTCAAGCGCTAATTGGCATGGAAATGGCACAGGTGTAAACACGAGGCTTTTGTGTCTTACACTTTCCGACCCTATCATCACCTGGACAAGATAAAGGCCCGAGACCCATGTCATCCCTCCTGCCTCCTGTTCTACCCTGGCCTGGCTTTCTCCCAGTTTTCGCTAAAATTAAACTTGTTTTTAAATCAGGAGCTTGTAGGTTGTACCTGCGTTACACCCCAGACTGGCTGTGCTGCTTCGGTGTGACTCACGTTCCCCTGTGATAGTGATCTGGCACAGCTCCCTGCTGCTGCCTGCAGCATCTTCAGTTCTTCTTGGAGCCAAGAGTTTCAACTGTACTGCAGGAAAGAATTTCAGGATACGTCCGTGTGAAGCAGAATTGGAGTTTATTAAGAAAAGGTTTTAGCATAGATTCAAGTGTGAGGGTTAAGAGAAAGAGAAATGCTTAGAGAAAGGGACCTACCCACCCAAGTGGGGCGTGAGCATCTCAAGAGGAAATTGAACTTAGATGTTTTAATAATGGGTGGGATTTTGGTATCTTTTGAGGTTGTGCCTCAAAAGGTTCATATGGTAGTGCCCCATGATAGTAGGGTGACTTCTTAGGTACACTGGTCAGGATTACAATCCGATCAGGTGAAACCATGGGTCACAGAGGTGTCGTAGGGGAGCTTGGAAATGTCTTTCTCTGAAATTAGAGTTTCTAATCTTGCTTGAGAGACTCCTAGAGAATTGCTGGGTTTGCTGCTGGTGAAGGGAAAAGGCCATGGCTTTCATACATAAATAAGCATGGTTCTTACTTGAAACATGCCATGTGAAAGGAATTAGCACCGTAGGGCAACATTTACAGCAAGTGGTGCTGCACTTCTTTCTTTAAAAAAATGTTTATGTGTATGTGTGCATGTGTGTCAAGTTTGTCACGTGTGTGCCTGGTGCCTGTGGAGGCTAGAGAAAGATGCCAAATCATCTGGAACTGGAGTTACAGATGGTTGTAAACCAACACGGGTGCAGAGAACCAATCTGGGTTCTCTGCAAGGCAAACAAGTGTTCTTAACCACTGAGCCATTTTTCCCAGTCCTCTGTGCTAGAACTATTGACTCTCTGCCAGCAAGAGACTAACTAGATTCATGAGTTGAGATCCATGAGTAGAGACTTCTGTTTCTTTGCATCTCCACCTCCACCTTTCCCCTTCTTTTCTGCTTCAGGGGGACTTATGTCACTATGACACAAGTCATAGGCATTTGCATGGAGCCTACCCATGTTTCCTCCACCCACATTCCTAATTCATCCTTGCTGTCCCTTGGGCAAGTACTTGGGGAATCTAGACCAAGCCACATCTCCCCACTCTCCAGAAACATGGAGGTTCGGGGGGTGGGTTGGGTCCTTTTGCTAATGAAGTAATTCTCTTTGGGCCAAGGCTGAGTTTTGTATGTGATTCAGAGTGGAATTTCCAGAGTGGAAGAAGACATTGATATGTGGCTCTGATATGTGCCGCGGCAGTGTAGTTAGTTGCCTCGTTGCAACACAAGGAAGAGAATATTGGAAGCAGCAGGTTGGGTTAGGAGTTCTGTGACTTCAGTACAGAGACAGGCTCAGGTCAGGGACTGCGATGGTCAGCTTTTTGTTACTATAACAAACAACAGAGAGAGTAAACCTGTGGATGGGAAAGGTTGGTTCTGCTTCACAGCCCTAAGGTGCCTTGTTGCCCTTAGCCCTGTGATGATGCGGCATTCCTGGCAAGGAGCTTAAGAAGGACCAAATCCTCTCACCTCTCATCTCCTGGCCAGGCAGCGAGAGACAACGGAGTGGAAGCTCCACCACTCGGGGGCACTCTACAGTGATTTGAAGACCTCCTTCCTAGGGTCCACCTTAAAGTTTCTGCCACTTCCCAACAAGGGGTTGTGCAGTAAGCAGATGTCACAGGAGGATGTTTCTGACCCAGTCTATAGATACAGCAAGGACAGTAGTTGCCCGAGAAATCATAAGGCCAAGAACAGCTATACTGGGCCAGAAGTGGGGCTTTTGCATTTTTGTACCACGTGGTGTGGAGTGATTGGTTTAGTGCTCTGAGTTAATGCTTCTAAGCAGCAGAGATCAGACAGTGGTGTAGTCTGACAGACATGGTAGGAGTATTACTATTGCTTTTATGAAACATCACGACCAGAGCTACTCCGGAGGAAACAGTTTCTTTCACTCACACTGCTGTCTAAATAGTTCTTTATCAAAAGCAGTGAGGGCAGGAGCTCGAGCAGTTCAGGAATCTGGAAGCAGGAGCTGGTGCAGAGGCCCCAGAGGAGTGCTGCTTACTGGCCTGCTGCCATGGCTCCGTCAGCCCCTTTTCTTATAGAACGCAGGACCTCCAGTCCAGGAGTGGCCCCTTCCTCATCAATCACTTAGTTAAGAAAATGCGCTATGGTCTTGCCTACAGTCCTTTCGTAGGGAGGCATTTTCTCAGCCAAGGTTCCCTCTTCTCTAACGACTCTTATCTTGTGTCAAGTGGACATAAAGCTATCCAGCACAGGGAGCCAGTGAGTTTGGCACATGTGTGTCACCTGGACTTAATGATTGCCGTGGAGATAGGATTGTGTGGGAGGCCCTTGGTAGTGGCCTTGCTTATAGACTTAGGTCTGGTACCGTGACCTACTGACCACCGCCCGCCCTGCGTACGCATACTTTCGTTAATCATCCCAGAGTTCCTCTGTATTGTCATCCTAACATACAGTTATGGAGGGCCTGCTTGCATTAGCCCTTGTGTGGTGTACTGGGGGAGGTAAGACGGCTCTTCTGATTCCTGCTTTGACAGCTTTAGTCTCATAGGCAGAACTGAAAGTCAAAGTTAAATGCAATAAAGGGTTTTATGTGTTATAACAGTGAGTGCTCAGAAGAAGATGCTGTCCTTGGCACCAAGTCCTACGTAGTACAAGTCATCCAAGATGCCATTGCTAGGGTCAGCTTCCTGGAAGCAGCAGCCCAGAGTCTATAAAGCAGCATATGCTTGGTCAGTGTGCAGGGCTTCCAAGAGTCACCGTCCAGGTTGTTCACTGCCCAAGGGTGTCCAGCGGAGGGAGAGGTGGAGATGAAAACGTAGCCCTCTCACTAGCCAACAGTGAGGATCTGTTGTCTACTTAGAGGAAGGAAACAGGCTTTTCTAGGTTAGAGAAAGGCATCCTTGGGACTGGCATTAGCTCTACTACAGCTAACCGCTTTGTGAAGATTTTTCAAGTGGGGAATCTCATCTGTTGTTCTTAGCAACCACAGAAATATGGAAAAAGGATGGACACACTCCAATCCAGGAAGGCTAAATGGCTTCCATGAGATTCCAAGGCATTAGAAATGGCAGAACTAGAATCTCCACTCCTTTTTCCTCTCTCCGTCTCACAGACCGTGATTGCTAAAGACCATCTTCATACAGTCCATCTCCTTCCTGATGGGAAGGACGGGGTCTGATTCCCACAGCTGCCTCTTCAGTGGAGGATAGAACTGAGGCATTGTAGGGAGCAGAGCATGCTAGCCAAGTGGGTCCCTTGTCCCTCTACGCATCTCACCGCAGCTAATGAATTGCTAATACAATTTTCTAGATAATTTTATTTCCATAGCCCCAGATTTTAATGTGTTTCCAAAAGCTAGCATTTATTTGCTTAATCTCCCAGTGTAATAGAATCGGCCCTGTCTCATCATACATGCAAACAGCCAGCTAGGCAGAAACGACAGCAAATTGTTTAATAACTCACATCTAGTCTTTAGATTTTTAACTTGCACGCACCAATAGTTTTTCTTGTGTCTCATTTCCTCCTCAACCCTTTCGTGATTTTCTTTTTCTTTCACAATGACTTGCTAGTTTTCAAGCTAAAGAGTGGAGAAAGTAGATCCAGAACCTTCAAACACTCTTCTCATCCCACCACCCACCTTAGTCTTAGTTGGTGGGTAAGTGGCCAAGGAGAGACCTTGGTTTCTGTGAGATTCCAAGAAGGAGAGACTACTGAGTCATAATACTCCTTTTTAATTGATAATTGTAGAACCTTAAGCCAGTCAACGAGATGCAGAGCTGGCCATTTGGGGATTTTTCACTTTTCCCTACTAGAGCCCAGTTCGTGTAGAGCTGCTTTCTTCTTCCTGTGCACAAACCTTTGGCCTCATCTTGTCTCCACTTTCCTCCTGTACTAGAACAAAAGCCATTCTTTCTCTCCCTGCTTCCAGTCACTTGGGACCATCCACACCTTGGATGTGTACAGAGACACTGTCCACTAGGCGGTTGGATACTTGGCACCTACCCATCTTCGGTCAGTTTGAGTTGCTATAACATGTAGACTGGATGATTTATATCTAGAAATGAATGTCTCCCAGTCCTGAAGGGTGGGCAGTCTGAGATGGGGATTCCAGCATGGCTGGCTTCCTAGCTGTAGACTGCAGACTTCTGACTGTGTCCTGTGTTCTGACCATGAAAAAGGATATTTTAATCTTGTTGAGGAGGGCTCCACCCTTGTAATAAAAGACTTTGTAAAGCCCCCCGCTTGCTAACACCATCCCCTTGAGGGTAATGCTTTTAACATACTCACTTTTGCAGTGGGGAAGGGACATCTAGACTTTTACAGTACTCCAGCCCGTGGCCCTGCTTTGCCTGGAGGGTGCCATCCCTCTGTGCTGTCTGTCCTCTGGGATCTGACCTCCCCCCAATTTGCCTGGCTTGTCTCCATCCTCTGTGCTACCCACTCTGAAATCATTTGCACTGCACCCTTAGCCGTTTTCTTCTACCCCTGGCTTCTCAAATGCACCCCGTTTCTCAGAGCTGAACTCAAAATCTCCTCTGAGGTCCTGTTCGAACCCCCCTTATTTTATCTATGCTCTAGATGGTATTTCTTGACCAGTGCCCCACCCACCCAGGCTTGACCAACATCTCTGCTCCATCTCAGCCTCTTCCTGGTCACTTGGTAATGGAGTGAGACAGGTGAATGGGCACAAAATGAGTTCAGGCCATTCTGTGAGAAGGAGGTGGCCCACGAGAGCAGCTTCTAAGCACCTTGGGAACAGCAAGAGGGGCAGAATGCCACTCAGTGTATTCTGCTAGACGGCACATGTCAAGGTGTCCTCCCAGAGTGACATTCATTCACCCTCCGAGTCCATACTGGGGATCTCAGAGTAAGAATAAGAAGTCTTGGCTGGTAGAGGCATGTCTGTTCTGGAAACATGCTCCCCGGCCTACTTTAAGGCAGCTGTTTGAATACCTGGCCTAGTTGGGGCTTTCTGTGGGGTAGAATTCAGGGTAAAGCGGGCACAGGTGCTGGAAACCCCTCAGCTTGAAGAAACTGGGACTGCTATGCTACGTATCAGAACTTGTGGGTGGACTCTGCTCTTGCTTCCTGGGCTGGACTGGACACTGAAGGACTCAGTGTCCGTGCGTGCAGCTGCTCCTGCCCAGTGGACTCTCTCTGTTAGTATGTCTTCCTGCATCCGATGGAGCCGAGTCCCTGAGATCTCTCTCAGAGATCTTACTGGCTCCTTCCTGTGGGACTTGGGTTTGGAATGCTTTAGATACCTGTGCCAGCCTCTGACTGTGCTTCCTGGGCCATTTCTGGAGTGATCCCAGCATGCTTTGGTGCTTGCTCCTTACTGCCTAGGGGAAGCCCAGACAGACAGATGTGTCCAAAATGGGGTTCAGAAGCTAGGGAGGTGGCTCAGTTGGGTAAACTGATTGATAGGCAATCATGAAGACTTGCGTTTGAATGCCCAGCACCCACATAACAGCTAGGCATGGCTTCTTGTGCCTATAATTCCCCTTGCAGGTAACAGAGACAGGCCAATCCCATGGCTCTCTGGCCAGCTAGTCTACCCAAAGCTACAAGGTTTGGTAAAAGATCCCGTCTTAATAAAATAGCTAGAGTGCCATCCTGATGTTAACCTCTGGCCTCCAAACACCCCATGACACATGTACACCCTACAAAGATACATGACACACAGACTAAAAACTAAAAAATAAATGGGATTCAATTCTAGAATCAAACGGACCAAGGCATTTTCTAGATTCCCGGCTCTGCCTCTTTCTCACTGTGTGACCTTAGGCAAGCTTTTTAATCTCTATTTTCTTCTTGGTAAGAAAGTAGCAAGAATGCCTGCCCAGTAGGGATGCTGTTTTAAATGAGACGATGGCACAGATAAAGCACCTAGCTGAAATGATGGTCCTTAGTGTCCTCTCCCTTGTGCCCTCAGACCTTGGGAGGAAATTGGGGGTTCTTCCTCCATGCCATCCACCTAGCTATTGGTAGATGAAGCATGACTGCAGGTAGCTAGACTGTAGTGTCTGCAAAGTTAGGAGCCAACGGGTAATTGTGTGGTGGAGGGTGGCGGGGGGACGTCCTTGTCTTTTATTCCAGACCAAGCCACGTATGGTCCTGAGGAGGCAATAACCAACCCTCCCATTTGCTGTCACCATTGCTAGTCAGGGAGGCAGCCAAGCTCTTCCTGTCCCTTTCCTTCCTCTTTCACCTGCCCCTGGGAACTTCCTTATGCCACAATGAGCAGCCCAAGACTTTCAGTAGCCCAAATGCTCTGGTGTTCCTTCCTCTTTGGACTAGACTGGCAGATGGTGACCTGACCATCTTTTCTGTTGGTGTCCCTCACACAAGAGACTGTACTGTGTGACTGAGCACAGGCCATGCCATCCAAATAATGGGCAGAGAGAAAAGCAGATGAGCTTGCGTTGAGAGCTAATGTTCTTTAGGGACATGGAATCCAAAATGGCAGTCAAGGAGCTGTGAGCTAACTCAGCTGGGAGGCTGTGTCAGGAAGGTGTTTGGGAAAGGAAAATAGCAGCCTGCCTTTGTGGGCTTCAGTAGGGCGGGCACCTAGGCTACTGAGCCAGCCAAGCAAGTGGCCAGGTAGAACTGAATGAATATTTCATGTGACTCACTAGTTTGAAATCATTTGACAACTTATCGTTGGTCTTAGGGTGAATCCCTGGGCTTTACGGTATGGCTGGTCAGGACTCACATGATCTGGCTCCCAGCTCTTCTTCTTATGTTCTTCCTGCCTCTAATGTTAGGGCTGGTCATCGTACTCAGCCTGATGTGGCTCTTCCTGTCTGGTCACAGACTCCGTTCCAATCTTGATGCACTGGGTGCTGCTAAGATCAGAGTAGGGACTAGTATATACTCTTCCATCGTTCCATTCTTCAGAACCCCAGAGAGAGTCTTCTTTCTAGGAATTATCATAGTACTAGTTATAGAATGAAATGGCTCTCAAGACACCTGATCTTTTAGATGGGAAAGTGGTGGTTACCTGTGGTGGCGAGCACCTTGAATTGCAGTACTTAGGATGCAGAAGCAGGCAGATCTTTGAGTTCAAGGCCAGCCCTGGTTGACAGATAGAGTTCCAGGACAGCCAGGACTACACCGAGAAATCCTGTCTCAGGGTGTTGAGGGGGAGATGTGATCTACAGGAAATAAATGAATGAATCCCTTTGCAGCTCCCGACTGGGAACCCTATGGAAATTGGGGTGGGTTAGTCTCCCCATGCTTCTTTCTCCTTATATGAGGTTTGTGGTTTTAAGTGAGTTATGGCACATCAGTGGCCAGCCTGTGTGATCCAGGTTATTGTGGGTTCACACAGAGTCTACCCTGTCCTCCCCCCCCCACACACACTGTTGCCTCTGACTCCGTAAGATTCCCACAATCACGGCCTTAGCCACCTGCCTTCTCTTGCATTGTGCTCAAACTTCTTTGCTGATATGCATCTACTTTACCATCCATGTGGTTTTGTATCTTTCTCCCCAAACCTTTAGGTCTCATGAAGGCCAGGCACCTGTTGGCACTTTTCCTCCAGAGCTACATTCAGGGTACTCAGTCAGCATCGCATGTCCTGAGCTGCCTCAGGGGGGTTGACATAGAGTGTGGGGTTTAGGATCTCTAGGGGCAGCACTGGGGTCTTACCCCAGCCTTCAGGGGTGAAAATCTGGCCTCGGGTCTCTACATCGCTGAGGCTCTCCCGCTGTTGTCTCCCACAGGCACGGACATGGCTGTCTTCTGTCTGCTGTGTGGGAAGCGCTTTCAGGCACAAAGCGCACTCCAGCAGCACATGGAGGTCCACGCAGGCGTGCGCAGCTACATCTGCAGTGAGTGCAACCGCACCTTCCCCAGCCACACAGCTCTCAAACGCCACCTTCGCTCACATACAGGTAGGCCGGTCAGGGGATGGGTGGGGAGCATCTCTGGACCTTATCTCTGGGCTTCATCTCCAAAGATATGTGGTGTGTATGTGTGCGGGGGAGGGTGTTTCAGGTTTGCGGCATTCTCTCCTTGAAGTTAGACACAGAAGGACTCTCATAGAACATTTAAATGTTGACAGTTCTCCCAATCCACCACCCACCCCTCCACCTGTAGACAGTCTGTTCCCAATCTTTCCACACACGGCACAGAGAATATTCATTAAAAGAAATTCATACTCTTGAGGTCTACCCTCCAAAACTTTGGTTCGGGGCTTCAGGGTGGGCTCTAGATCTCAGCACCACTAATGAGTATTTCCAAGGGCTTCTGATACTGGAGGTGGGGCTTGCAAATTGCATTTTGAGAAAAACTGGCCTCACTATTCCAATCCCACTATTTCCCCAATCCATCCTAGAACAGCACTGAGGTCAGCTCAGGGCTCCAAAGGGGACACCGAGGAACTCACCCCACCTTCATAACAGACACGGGAGGTGTCTACTGTGGCTGTAATGTTGTCTAGGGAAGACAATGAGAGTATTTGAGCGAGAGCCATGAGATAGCCCTTCTCAGCCTGTTCACATGATGGAGTGAAAGACAGGGTATGTGTGAGTCAAGCAGGCAGGGCTAGTTGCCCGGTCCTAACCTATCCTTGCTACCACCCTCTTGTTTTAGGGGATAGGATACCCGGTTCAGAGGGCCTTGAAGGAGCTGTGGGTCTTTTTCTAACTGAGGAATAGATGGTTAGCTCCTTTCTTTGCTCTAAAACAAAATGAAATCATCTCTTACTGTCCCTGAGTAGAAGAATGCCAACTTCTGAATTGTCTGTCTGTTTGTCTGTCTGTCTGTCTGTATATCTCCCTTCCCCCCC
>NW_022196906.1:42664273-42688132 GCF_008632895.1 Mastomys coucha | reverse complement strand
CCCCCCGTGTGTGTTTCTAATCTGGTTTTGTGGGAGAGCTGGTGTGTGTGTGTGTGTTTCTGATTTGGTTTTGTGGGAGAGCTGGGATCATGTCTTTCTGTAAGGATGTAGCGGAGAGTACATACACATCATAAATGCTCTGTGTGCTTCAGGGAGGGCTGAAAGAACTTCTCATTCTCAAGAGACTTTTCATAGCTGAGGGATGGAGTATGTGGCCGGCCCTTACATGGGTGACAGGCTCTAATGAATAAAAAGGGAGCTTTACTTTCAGGGGCTGAGCTGTATTGTCCAGCCAGTTGTCAGCATTCTCACCAAGGAGCCTGCCTTGGCTCTGGGTTCTGGATACCATCCTAGTCAGAGGAGCGCAGTGCCATATCATTGTCAAATGTGAAAGGCTCACCAGATGCTGAGAACTGCCTAGGGCTGCTCGGTAGAAAGGAGGAGGGCTTAGCAGGTAAGGTCCAGCAAGGGGGACCAAAGAGAAAAGGAGTATACACAACAATTTTCTCTCAGTGTCTGCATAAGGACCTCCCTGTAAGATATATACATCATGCCATCAATGATTCCCTCAACAGATCCCTAAGTTTAATCTTAGGGAAGATGGCCAGCTTCCTTTAGCCACTGGGTCAAGTCACTTGACATCACATGGCGTGAATGACTCAAGCCCTATGAAGTCCACCCAGGATGTGGCTTGCTTTGCCTATGCCCCTGTCTCAGAGTTCAATTAGCCACATGTCAGTCCAGATCTACTCAGGGTAAGCCAAGCTTCAGATCTCCAGCAAGGACAGAGTTTGGGTGAAACCCTTAACTCATTCTAGAAACAGACATGTGTGCCCCTGTGCACACGCATTCAAGCACTCATTGATTTCCACAGAAGCCCAGCACAGACTCTGCACACACACACACACCCCAGCACAATGCCTTATTAATATTCCCTTGTTCTTGGCCCATTTGCTGCTGGGGCCGGTGTTTAGCATCAGCAGCTGTGTTTGGTACGTTAGTCCAGCCGTGCTCTTGGCATTGATGGATCCTCGATTCACATGGCTCATCATATAATAAACTCTCAGCTGCACGGAAGGGAGGGGCCGAGAGAACGGGATCTGAGGAACCCAGGGGCTGGGGTGGGGAAGGAGGACAGTGGGGTTGACCGGAGCTGAGGAAGCCACACGGTAATGACAAGCCAGGGGAAAGGGAGGGTCACAGGTGCCTTGGGCAGGCCAGAGGGGCTCTAATTAGTCTCGTTTGTCCTGCACTTAATGTCAAGCTCATTAACGTGCCTACAGAGTTAATCAACATACCACAAATTGGATTTTGACTTTTGTCGCCAGCTTTATGTACATTATGGCCAGCCTGACATGCTCAATTCTCAGGGAGAGGGTTGTAGGTCTGGCAGCCACTGAGCTGTAAAACCTGGGTGGGGTGAGAGTGGGTATGTGTCATGGTGACTTGTCATTTTTTTTTTTTTTTTATTCTCTGAATGCTTTTTACTCTTTCCCTGGGCAGACTCCAGAGAGTTCCTATTTAAACTCATTTAACATGTGATCCACTTCGTAATTAAATTCATAAAAATCTGATCAAACAAACCCCTCAGTTGTTTGTTAAACTCTTAGGGCCCCCCTCTGGAAGCAAGGAGCACACACAGGCAGCCAGCCCTCCCTCACTGCCACCCCCTCTTCCCAGAGGGGGGCTGGGTGACTGCCGATGTACGTTTTAATTACCGGCTTCAGCTGAAGTCTCACGTGGCCCTTGCTTTATTTATTTATTTATATCTTAATGAGGATACTGAATCTTTGATTAAAGTCGTAATCGTTGCTGATTCAGGAAGGAGGGGGAGCTGGATGTCAGACCAGATGGGGCTATGTGTGTAGACAGAGAGAGGGAGACAGACAGACAAACAGACAGACAGACAGACAGACAGACAGGGGGGTGGAGGGCAGGTAGGCAGAGAGACAGAGACAGATAGGCAGGCAGGAAGGGAGGAAGGGAGGGGGAGAGAGAGAGAGAGAGCAAGGCAGACAGGCAGACCGACAGACAAACAGGGAGGCAGACAGCAAAGAGAGAGAGACAGAGACAAGCAGGCAGACAGACAGACAGACAGTAGAGAGGCAGACAGAGAGACAGGCAGGCACACAGCAGAGAGAGAGACAGAGAGACAGACAGGCAGACAGACAGACAGCAGAGAGGCAGACAGCAGAGAAAGAGACAGAGAGACAGGCAGGCGGGCAGGCAGATAGCAGAGGCAGACAGAAAGAGTCTCATGCGCAGGTTACCCCTACAGTTAATTAGTACCTTCGTCAGTGAGGGCTAGCCTCTTGGCTTTGATGGGGATGGGAATGGGTCCTTGGTATAGCTGTAGCAGTGAGAGAGTAGTGGTTTGGCCAGGCCTCTGAGCTAGGACAGTGCCCCTTAGTTGGTGAAGACTGGCAAGGGATGGAGCCTCCCTTCCATCATGTGCTTCCATCATGGAGCCCCTCCCACCCCCAAGTCCCCTGTACTTTCTGTACATCTTTTACCCCACGAGAGTGTGCCAGCGAACAGATCCCAACAACCACTCCCCACAGAGCCTCAGAGAAACGTTCTGAGCCATCAGAGGAGGTGAGAATTTATGTGGGTGTGGGGGCCCTGCATTCAGGTAGTGGGACTTTTGGTTAGTGGCCCACAGAGGGGAGATGGCAGAGAGAGTAAAATATCATTTTAAAGAGGAAGTGAAGGCACAGGCATGTGAGTCTATAAGGAGAAGGACAATTTATGCCCAGGCACGAGCACAGTTTGACATGGGGATAATGAAAAAACGTAGGTCATTGTGGATGACTTAAGCCTTCAGCAGCTGAAGAGAATGTATGAAATGCAGGGGACATTACACGGTTGGCAGCCTTGCACATCTGCAGAGGGACAAGTGAAATACAGTGGGCCATTCTTTACCATAAACTGTGGTTGTTGGAGATGCAGCCCAGAGAAATTGTAATTACAGTGACAGAGGAATCAGCGATATTTAAATATTCATGAACAAAGTCTGGGGTGATCAATCTATCTTTATTGTCTGCGCCTTCGCTCCTGTAATAAATAAGTAGCTGCACACCTCACCTTTCATTCCCCGAGTGCGACACCTCGGTTACAAAAATGCAAGGTGGTTAACCCCACTCCTACCCCCTTGGCCCACAGGGTTGAAGAGTGGAGTGTCCCGGGAAGAGAATGCTCAGCTGATGGACATGAGGCTAGGCCAATACCCAGAATTCTCCAAGAGTTGGTTCTGAGTCATTCCTGGGCAAGCACTAGGGGCATAAGGGTGGAAAAGGCTCCATTCTAACCCTGGAGGTGTTTCACGTGGCCCTGTCAGTCAGTACAATACAGTGGTGTCATTTAGCCCCGTGGTAAGTGCGCAGTGTTCTGACCCTAGGATCAGACCTGAGCGGAAGATCCACCCTAGCTACTTGTATCTGGGTGACCTTGGGACAGTGGTTAAGTACCTCTAAGCAACTCATTTTTTCCCTCATTTGTAAGTTAAGCATATTTTTTCATCAGATGGTTTCCATGGCCACGTGACATGGTCTCCATGATGTTCTCAGATAGCAGTGAAAATAGAACCCATGTTTTTTGTTTTGATGTTGTTGTTTCAATCAAGTTTCTGTAAATAAAAATATTCAGTATTCTTCTCTTTGGGGATAGAGAAAAAAATATGGCTCCATCTGTCTGGGGAACTGGAAGGGGAGTGTCCACATTGGGGGGAGGGCATGATGGTTGAGCAGGGCTTTGAGGGATCCTTAGGGGAAGAAAAGGAAACAGGAAATACACTTAACTGGTAGAGTAGGAGAGGGAGGATAGTGGATAACATTGGGGAATCAAAGGGAAGTTCTCCAAGCTGGAGGGATTTTTTTTGAGGGTAGGGAAGCTAGGCTAGAGTGGTCCTTGGCCGGTAACCAGAGGAAACGGAGAAGAGGTAGTGAAGCCCCAGGCTCTGCTCTACCCTCCCAGGGGCCTGCTTTCTGAGGGCTGGTGCTCTTGGTTGGGCCAAGATGCTCTTTTCCTGGGACTGGCTGTTACCTGTGGAGGACTGTGGGGCCTACTGGATGTATGAACATAGGGACTGGCTGTTGTGGGATCAGTCAGGTGGTGAACATAGGCAACTGCAGGACACGGAATGTACCCTGCTGTGTTCCCTGAAACAGAGGCAGGAGGAAGCAAGGGTCTGAGCCAGCCCGTTGTTCTCACAGGTGACCACCCATATGAGTGTGAGTTCTGCGGCAGCTGCTTCCGGGATGAGAGCACTCTCAAGAGCCACAAGCGCATCCACACAGGGGAGAAGCCCTATGAGTGCAATGGCTGTGGCAAGAAGTTCAGCCTGAAGCACCAGCTGGAGACGCACTACAGGGTTCACACAGGTACTCGAGGGCCAGGCTCTGGGATGTGGGCGGTGACAGGGAGCGGGTGGTTATTCGGAGAAGCCCAAGCAACCGTGGTTCAAGGCTCAAGCAGAGAAAAGGGGGTCCATCGAGAGACAATATGGGGACAAGAGAGATGGCGTGGTGGAAAGAGTGCTTCCTGTGGGGGCCACAGTTGGGTTCCCAGCACCCACATTGGATGGCCCATAATCATCTGTAACTACAGCTCCAGGAGACCTGATGCCCTCTTCTGGCCTCAGAGGGCACCACATTCATGCACACGCATACACAAATAAAAATAATTTTTATTTTTTATTTAATGTTTTTGATTTTTTTCAAGGCAGGGTCTGTGTAGCCCTTGGATGTCCTGGAACTCACTCTGTAGAGCAGGCTGGCCACAAATTCACAGAGATCCACTTGTCTCTGCCTCCTGCATGCTAGGATTAAAGACATATACCACCACCAACCGACTTTAAAACAATATATATCTCTATCTCTATATATCTATATCTCTATATCTATCTATCTATTTTGGTTTTTCAAGACTAGGTTTTTCTGTATAGCTCTGGCTGTCCTGGAACTCACTCTGTAGACCAGGCTGGCCTCGAACTCAGAAATCCACCTTCCTCTGCCTCCCAAGTGCCTGGGATTAAAGGAGTGCGCCACTGCCACCACCACCTGGCCAAAACAATATATTTTTTAAAGTGATAATATGGTGGTCTGAGAATCATCACCCTCCTCTGAAGGCCAAGGCAAACATTACGAGTCAATTGTGGCAGACAGTAGTAATCAATTGCAGTAGTGTCTCAGGGACCCAGTCAGTCTCCCTAAGCAGTCATACTATAAACCATCCAGGACTATCGGGCAATATGGTGCTTATTCCAAGTCCTAAATTACAGTTAAGTCGGCCAGAGTAGGGAGAAGTGAAATTTGAATGATTTCATGTTGCTCCATTTGTGGTTGGAGGCATAATCAGAGGGCATTAAGTTATGATAAGGGTCAGGAAACTGTGACATTAATTCTGGTGTTCTGAAATGAATGGAGCCAATGTATTTAATAGTAGAATGTCCCACCATGACAGAGTACTTCCACATTCCTTTTTACATAGAAAAATCATGAGCCTCTGTCTTTATTGGGGTCTGAGGACAAACAGAAGGACAGGGTTTGGAGTTGGAGAGAGGAGAGCCCTAGGACTGGCCTCTACTTAATTGAAAAGCCCATTTCTTCTCCATTTTAAGTTCAGTTGCTTAAAATGGGCCCCACTGGGAGTATTGACAGGATAGCAGTGGAGTCATGTGTCCTTGGAGAGCTGGTTGTTAAATACCCACCCCTTGTAGTCTGCCAGCTGTGGGGAAGGTAGCGTTTTCTGTGAGGCTAAGCATGAAATAGAGCAAAAGAGGATGCCCCCTCTGACCAGTGGGGACAGCACCCATTCGAGACAAGGGTATGGTGAGCTTACGTGACTTAAGAGAGAGAAGAGCCCAGGGAGGGGCAGCTGTTCTCAGAGGTCCAGCTCCTTGCCTGAGCCCTGTTTTTCTTGCCTCTGGCTTAAAGCCACAGGAGAGGACAGGGTGCTTGTTGCTGACACGCGAGTGGCCCAAGGGATATCCCAGAGTCCCGGGGTTTCCTCAGTCCCTTGTTGTGGGATGTGACCTAGTGGGCAGATCATTAAATGCATCGGCGGTGACTATTGTAAATAGCTGGTCGATAGTTAGATCACTTTGGCTGTTCATTACTTCATTATTTGCTGGGGCCTCAGCACGGAGGAGTATCGATAGCGAGATGGCTGACCAGTTAATTACTGTATTGAAACAAGGTTCCCTTACATCTCTGCTCAGCTCCAGGGGACTCTAGTGGAAGGGAGGTCTGGGTAGCCCACTAGGGTGTGACTATTGTGCACTCCTAGGTTCTCTGTACTGCCTCTCAGCACAGTCCTAGACTGGGAGGTAGTCCAGGACTTTAGTGGGTAAACGGCCCTAGATAGGGTATCTTTGAAGGATTGGCTTCTTGGATTTCCCCTACCTCTCCTCCTTTCTGACTAAAGCTCTAAAAAGACTTTACCCATTCTCCTGTTCCCTGTGTGTGTGAGCTTTGTTATGAAGAAGCATCCCAAAGGGCTTCAGAGACTTGCTATCCCTTTCCACAGCACACACAACTTCATTAGAAGGGAAGCACCCTGCCTTAAGAGCCCAGAGCTTCATGGACAGTCCTCCTATTACCATCCACTTGCCTATTTATAATAATCACAAAATAAAGTAGGAGTGAAGTGCCCCAATCACCAGACCACTGTACCTGTGTGGCTAAGGGCTACCGTGTTGGATGACCCAGCCCTTGGTCTTGGGAAGTTCTGTTGGTGACTGCACGGCTACAAGGATGGACATTCTCCAACAAGCCCAAGGATGGCCCAAGGTCCTTCTGGTCTTCACATTCCCCTGTCCTGTCTTGTCTCTTCACAGGTGAGAAGCCCTTTGAGTGCAAACTCTGCCACCAGCGCTCCCGAGACTACTCGGCCATGATCAAGCACCTGAGAACGCACAACGGTGCCTCGCCATACCAGTGTACCATCTGCACGGAATACTGCCCCAGCCTCTCCTCTATGCAGAAACACATGAAGGGCCACAAGCCGGAGGAGATCCCACCTGACTGGAGGATAGAGAAGACGTACCTCTACCTGTGTTATGTGTGAATGGGGGGGCACACTCCCCCCACCCCAACACATGGTAGAGCAGCGGCAGGAGCCAGCAAAGGCGAGCTAGAACCAGACAAAGTGGAAAGACTGCGGAGAAAAGAATAACAGAAAAGAAAAGAAAAGGGGGAAATAGAAAAGAGAAAGAGAGGGAAACCTGGTAGTTACTTGGCCTTGGATTATTTCCTGGGGCTCCAGGTGATCTGGCTGTCAAACCACTGCCCCTTCCCCCGGGGTCTCTGCCCTCCTTGGTTCTCTTGGGTGGGTGGGATGGGTTTGCTCATTCACACAGGGGCATTTTTCTCCTCTCCATGACCTACAACTTCCTTTTGTGTCCAGAAATGGAAACCAGGAAGCAGATGTGAGGGTCTCTGGTCAGAGCCAAGGCCTCTGCCCTTATGCCTCCTTTCCTTTCCTCTGAAGAGGGTGGAAGGGGAGCAGAGAGGAGAGGCAGAAATGATGGGGAGCCCCCAGTTGATGCCCAGAGTGGCATCTCTGGAATACTGAGGGTAGTGGGGAGGGAAAGGCTTTCTGCTCTGCCCAGCTGCTCTGCCAGCCTCAGCCGGTACCCCTCATGGTCTCTGAGAGTCCCATGGCTCTTTCAGCTTCTTGCACTTGCTTTTGAAGGCTGTTCTCTGGTCACAAGGGGCTTACACCCTCTATGGATCTGAACTGTATCCTCCTTAGGTTCCTCCTAGGGAAAGCTGTGTCAGATTCCAAAACCCCTCCCCCTCCCTCCCTCCATCCCTCCCTCTGTCCTTCCCTCCATCCTTCCCTCCATCCCTCCTTCCATCCCTCCCTCCATCCCTCCCTCTGTCCCTCCCTTCCTTCCCTTAGCTTTCAGAGAACACAGAACAAAATAAAGCAGGCGTTGTACCCCAGCCAAACTCCCTCATGAGCAAGATTCCTGCTGAGCTGCTCTCTGCTTGCAAACGGAAACAAAAATCAAACAAAACCCAACTAAATATATTCCATCCCACCCTCCAAACAAGTACACATCCCTGCAACCCCAGCTCTCAGCCCCTAGGGAAAGGAATCCCATCATCCTATTGAAAGGCCCCATTGCCCCAGAGGAGGAGTAGATGCCCTCCCAAAGGTGAGCTTTTCTTGGAAGTGGGAGTGGATACCCTGCCTGAGCAGAGTGGGAGGACTGGCCACTGGAGGACATCGCTGTCACTGAGGATCCTCTAAGCACAGGGAGAACCCTAGATCTGGAGATTAGCCCCGAATTCCTGGCTCAGAGTGGAGGTGGTGGGGCTGTCCCCAGGGAGCAGTGGGGAGGAGCTGACAGCGCTTTGGCCTCTTGTTATGTTCGCTTTTAGCACATTGTACTTGAATTACCTCAGTTTCATTTTTTTTTGTGACCTCATGAGCTTTTGAATCCCCTATCTCCTTCCCCACCCCTTTGGCTGTGGGGGGATATTGGAGGAACGGGGAGGGTGTAACTTTCTGTTCTGGCGTAAGTTAATAGTTGGCTTTGAACTTAACCTGGTAGAAGCCCTCCCCTTCTTTGGCTGGATGCTGTAGGAAAAAGTGGACCACTCAGGATCTGAATGGAGGCCAGGAGGGCTGAGAAGGTGGTGGGACTGGAGGGAAGGACGATTGGGTTCTCACAGTGTCTCCCCATAGTGTCACTTGTCACTGTCAGTACCACCCAGGGCTCAGACTATCAGTGCTCAGCTTCAGTTCAGACCGAAACACTCTGGAGAAAGATCCTACTGGTCTTAGAATTATCTGGGCTGTTTAGGTTCGAGAGGGCCCGTGTACAACCACGTGGTCTCCTACCGTCAACACTGCCAGAATTGGTATATTTTAATGGCTGGTGTGTGCCTGAGGGGCAGACGAGTCAGGTTTGGTTGTGCTGGGTGGGGTACTGTTTTTCTAAAAGCTACCTCTTCTGTTTGTCCAGTCTTTGGTTCCCTCTGCAGCTCTGCCTCCTCCAGCCTCCTTGCCCTGAATTTTGGAAAGCACATTTGCAATAATCCCCTTTGCTTTGGGACGGACCCCCCCCCCCCCCCCCCCCCCCCGCTTCCTTTCTTACTTTATGTTGTCAGATACCTGTTGTTTTTTTCCTCTCCTCCTCTTCTTTCTCTGAGAGAGTCATGGCTGTGTTTTGATCATAGGTTTTAAAAAGTGGCTTAGGAAAGGTTGGCAGGGGTGAAGGGCTGTGAAAAGTAACAGAAGTCGGAGGGGTGGATGCTGCTGTAGCCACTCCCCCTATTCCTCGGCCACGCCCCGTCCCGCCCATTTCCCCCCTACAATTTCATCCATTTTGTATCTGAAGGCCTTAAAAAACAAACAAACCAACCATGTGTTGAGAGGATCTGGGTTGGGGCGCTTGACTCTCTGGTGTGAACTAGGGAGGGTAAAGTGCAGAGGGGACTATTTTGGAACTGTAGGGAGAACTTAGTGCATTGGGAAGAAAAAAAAAAACTTTAAGCTTGAAATATATGACCAGAAAAGCTGTCGTGCTTATAATGTGAAAAGAGAATCTTCTAGAAAAGAGTGGTTTTTAAAAAGTCATTATGCACTATGGCTTATTCCCCCAACTAGGGGGATAAAAGTGTGAACTGCTCACCTTCAGGGATCTGTAAATCCCAGAAAACAGTATATTTAACAGTGAGATGTCATTCAAGATTAGTGACAAAGGGAAAACCTTTCAACTACTCCATAGAACTGGCTGGCCCCTTGCTTCCTGAACCCCTGCCCTGACCCCTGCCCAATCAGAGGGCTGAGCTGATCTTTGCAAACTGTAATATTTTTGTAGTATTTGTTAGTTCCTTCTTCCTTTCTACAGGACCTTGCTCTTTCCTTTTGTAATGTGAACAGGGGCGGGGGGTGGGTTTAAAAAGAAGAAAAAGGTAAAAAAAAAAAGTTCATGGCCATCAACAGCAAAATCTGTGTGTGTGTGTGTGTGTGAGAGAGAGAGAGAGAGGGAGGGAGAGAGAGGGAGGAAGAGAGAGAAGGAAAGAGAGAGAGAGAGAGAGAAGTCACAAGGTATTGTCTTGTGCTGCTGTCTCAATGTTGGTACTCACGCAGCCTGCCCTGTCTGTCCCTGAGGGCTCTGGGATCCTAGTGGAGGCAGGGACAGCTTTGAAGGGACCCCTTTCTTCTGTTTCCTTTGGAGCCAGGATACCCTGAAGCCCCGATGTTCCACCAGGCCTTCCCATTCAGAAAGAGGAAAAGGTTTTAAAGTCTCCAGGGCCTTCTCTGCTGAGCTTGATGGCCACTGGGCAGGTAGGAGGCTATCTGGAGCCTTCCAGGAGCATGGAGCTGAAGAGCTGGAAGGATGGGTGGAGGCCCTTTCTTTCCCAGGTAGCTTAAACCATATTTGTTTCACTCCTTGAGGCTTCTGGATTGTCACGCCTCTGCCTTTGGCCGTGTTGTTAACAGAACCCCAGAACCCCCACTTGCTACTGCCTTATCCAGCTCGGTGACCCCCTCCCCACCTAGCATATCCAAGCTGCTTACTGGTTCCTCCCCCTGCCCAGTTTCTACGAATTAATCCCTTCATGCCTCTGACCACGCTGACCCCCACCCCCACCCAGTGCTGCTCCCCTGCTCACTCCTTTGCTCATTTAAAGCATTAAAATCCTATATGTATATAGGATAGACAAAAAGTATATATATATTATATATATAGAAAGAGATATAGTAAGAGAGATATAAGTTAGAGAAATGTCATTGCTGCTTGGTTGCTTTACATGAAGAAGAGGAAGGCAGATCTGGGGTGTCGGGGTGGGCTGGAAGGCTGGGGGAACCCAGTGATTCAGTACAATCCAGGGATACCACACGGGCCTATTTAAATCTTTGTGCCTGAACAGTTTTTCCATGTTGAGGAAAAAAAAACTGCTGTAGATTTTTAGGAGTATATGGTATTGCTGCCAGGTACCGTAGGGGCGGCCGGGATGGGAGGACCAGGGTCCCTTAGAGAAGAGGGGACAGGAAGCACTTTTGGTCTTAGGCCATGGTGAGGGAAGTGGAGCGGGTAGACTTTCGGCCAGCCCTCTAGTCAGCCAGACTAAGGTGGACACTGGGGACACTGGCATGAGACAGATGCATAAAGAGCTAGGGTTCTGTTGATTTATTCCGCCCCCTGCTTGCTATCTCATCCCCTTCTGTCCAGCCTCATTCCTCTCCTGGAACTTCTGGCCCAGCTACAGTGGCTGCACTTACTTGGAGGTTCCTGGAGGAGGACAAACCGCTGAACTAACGGGTGGAGGAGGATAAAAGAGAGATGCCCAAGAGAAGGGTTCAGGACAAACAGAATGGATGGAATCAGGGGAAAAAGTGAGGGGAAGGGAGAGAGGCCCAGCAAGCCTGCCTGCCAGCAGCTCTGAGTCCTCCGTTCCTGGGTGGCCCACTTTGCAGACAGGGTCCCTCCTCCCCGAGTGTATCATAGTACTTGTTCACATAGTGTTATGCATGAATCCTTGTAAGGTGAAGAACCGCCATGATGCACCATGCCATCGCCCTATATATAAAGATAAATATATATATATGTATGTATGTATGTAAGTTATAGCACTGAGGGCCCTCTGGCCCTGCTGGACCAAGCAAAACTAAGCCTTTCGGTTTGGGTATCTTATTTTTTTGGTTTTTTCTTTCTTCCTTTCTTTCTCTCTCTTTTTTTTTTTTTTTTTTTTTTTTTTTTTTTTTTTTTTTTTTTTTTTTTTTTGCTTGTCTGATGTGAGAGCACAGGTGCCAGTCCAATTGCTTTGTATCACAGAATAGTGTTTTTAATTCATCAATGTTCTAGTTAATGTCTACCTCAGCACCTCCTCTTAGCCTAATTCTAGGAGGTTGCCCAATTTTGTTTCTTCAATTTTATTGGTTCTTTTGGTTGTTGTACAAATCACTCTCTCTGCCCTTGACCCCTCCCCCTTCCTCCTCTCTGCTGTCTCCCCTCACACACCCTATCTTTCCCTCAGGTCCACCTGGCTCGCTCGCTCGGTTAGCCCCATCTCTCCCTTCCCCTTGCTTTCACCTTCCTCCAGTCCAGATTTCTTTCTGTCCACTTGGAAGTGTGCTCCCCTGTTGCCGCTTACCCACACCTGCCTTCGTTCTGTGTAGATCGATGCGTTTCTTTGTAACTTCAGTGTTTCTGACAAGACTTTAAAAAAAAAAAATAAGGAAAAAAAAATGAATTTACTGCTGCAGGTTTTTTTCTCCATGTGTCACTAAGTGAAGTTTGTGCCTTCTATAGCAAAGAGAATATTTTTTACATCCTACTAACAGTAGATTTTTTTGTAGTGAACATTTTTTGTATTTTTATTTATAAGTCTCATAAGAAAAATAGCGATGTTCAGTTGTATACCTTGAATCTGCAGTTAGAAGAGAATAAAGTTAATTCAGTTGTCTCTGGCTCCAAGTGTCTTTAAAAAAAAAAAAACAGTGCCTCGACCTCTTTCTTTCCTGTCTTGGGTGGGAGCATGCTAAAGGAACTGGAAATTCTGCCTGGAGATGAAAGCAGAGAATGTTAATATGTCAGCTTAAGCCCTGATTTTTTTCTTCATTCTTAATGATTTGGTGGCCTGTGTGTGCACACGCATGGGTATACATGTGAACAACTGCCATGATGCACATATGGCGGGCGGTATAGAAGTCAGTTCTCTCCTACCGTGTGGGTTCTGGGGATTATATCCAACCCTCAGTGGCACATTCCTTTGCCACTGAGCCACCTCAGCCCCACATGCAGCATTTTTTTTTGTATGACACTTCACTGCTACATTTACAAGTCACAAACCCAAGGATTGAACTCGGATCATTAGGCCTGGCAGCAAGGGTCTTGGCCCACTGAACCATTTTACTAGCTCCTATTGCTTTTAATTTTTTTTGTGTGTTACATTTTATTTATTGCATGAGTGTGTGTGTGTGTGTGTGTGTGCTCACCAAGTACATGAGTAAAGCTCAGAAGACAACTCTAAAAGGTTGAAGAGTTATTTTGTGTATAAGTGGTTTTTCTGTACATATGTATGTGCACCCTATGTGTGCCTGTTGCCTGCTCTCTGAGGTGAGAAGAGGTCTTCAGATACCCTGGAACCAGCGTTAGAAATGGTTGTGAGCCATCAAGCAGGTGCTGGGAATCGAGCCTGGGTTCTCAGCAAGAGCAACAAGCGCTCTTGACCAACTGATCCATCTCTCCATCCCAGAATACAACTTTTGGGAATCAATTCTCTCTGTTTACGTTTGAGTCCTGGGAATGGAAGTCTGGCCCTCAGGCTTGGCAGCAGGTACCATTTCTCACTGAGCCATCTCATCAACCCAACAGCCTTGCTTTGGCGGCTTGGGTTCAGGAGCAGTGTTAAATACATGAGTGTTGTTTGACCTTGGAACAATGTACTAAGTGACATTTTCATTCAGTAAAACTTGCATGAGTGATAGTTTCTGCACTGGGAATTCAGGAAGCCGCACTCCCGGAACTGTCACGTGTTTTTCAAAGCGTGTGGTGACCACTCAGTATCATGCAGTTAGTACTAGGTGATCTATCCAGGTCCAGATCAGATGCCAAAGGAAACTGCTTTTCCCAGGCTTGAGGTATGATCTTCTTCACAGTGAAGCAAGCTTCAGAGTTGTCTCAACACAAAGCTTCCACCAGAAGGCCCGTGGTCCTTTGGCAGCCATGACCTGTTGTGAAGCTGGAGGTTTTGCTCAGTGGGATAGCACCTGTCCAACGTACAAAGCCTGGGGCTCCATCTGGTCCCCTGCTGCAGGTGAGAGCACCACCTGGCTCATCTTCAGCTCTGCATCCGGTTCTGCTGAGATCCTGGATGTACAGCCTGACCACATCCCTGCCTTTCTTCCCATTGAGACCCAACTCATGGCCACCATAGTGGGTCACTACAGCGCTAAAACAATGCAGCCTGAGTCCCTTCACTTCCCTGTGTGTGTGTGTGTAGCTGAGGGACACTGAAGCCACACTAACCCTAACAGCCTCCCAGGAAGAGGCTCAGCCCAGGGCAGGCAGCCTCCCATTCTTCAGAGCCCTCCATCTCCATCCTCTGTTGGTCCTTCTTTCCTGTCTTTCTCCTCATCTTCCACCCAGGTTTGCGTCTCTCTTTGTCACTCCTGCGCTTCCCCCCCTCCCCCGCCCCTTACTCTCATTTCTGGGAGATTTCTTTTGCCCCATACCTCACTTCCACATCACATTTCCCACTTCTAAAAAAGAAAAAAAAAAAAAAACGTCTTTGGCCAAAGATCCATATGTTTTGATTGGGATCTGCTCCCCTCAACCCTTGCCCCTCTCGGCCAGCCCCCGCCCCTCCCTCTCTGCACCCTGCCCCTCCCCCTCTGTACCCCACCCCTCCCTCAGGCCTCGGCTTTCTCTTGACAGATGGGAGGGCAGTGGGCACTCCCTCTTTAAAACAACATTTAATCGCCGTTTTCTGTTCTTGGACATCAAAGCTGGGGCTTAGGCACTGCACTGGGGTCCCGGCGGCGCGGGCTCTTGGGGAGAGGAGGTGAGTGAATAGGGGCTGGCTGAATGGGCTTTGTGTGACCGCCGGGGTCTGCCTGCTTTACATGCTCTTTGACCCAGATATGATCTCATGGAGAGAAAGGGGCCCGGCCAGGCCAGCCTGAGAACGCTCCTCCGAGGCCTGCCGCAGCCCCTCCTCCCTCCCTGGGCAGCGGGCCGCAGCTGCCCTCTGCCCCAGCCCGCAGCATGGGCAACTGCCACCAGGGCAGGCCCTGCCTGGGGTGGGGGTGGGGCGGGGCACGAGGCTGAGGTCAGAAGAAGGGACAGGCAGCTGGACTGGAAAGATACAGTGCCAGGTTGGGTGGATAGGGATCATCCCACTTGTGTTCTCCGGCTTGGTTGGCTGGGAGCCTCCTCCACACACACATACTCAAGACACCCCTGCTGTCCCTTCCTGTCCAGTGCTCTCTGTCACTACTGCCTAGGTTCTGGTACACCCTCTCTTTTTAATGGCTTTTGATGTCTCCCCTAGGGAGCAGAGCTGAAGCCCAGAGTTAACAGAAGCCTGCTCAAGACCCACAAGAGTGTGGCTGATCAAACAAAGAAGAACAAATCTAAGGACTTCTCCCTCCCACCAGCACCTCCTCTCCCTCCATCCACAACCATCCAATGCCTTCCACCTGGCTGCCAGCAGAGTCCTCTGGCCCCAGCATCAACCCATCCTCCCTTCCATCTTCCATCCTGTACATCCTGCAATGAATGTATCCCCCCTCACTCTACAAAAAACATGTTTTTGAAAACTCCCTGGTGGCTCTTCATCAAGCCTAGGATACGGTCCAAGCTCCCCAATAAGACCTCAATGGCAGTCCCTGCTCGACACTCCAACCTGTCCTTTAGATCCACCCTTACCTTGCTATATAGTCAAAACCACCCAGGATGGTTTTAGGAGCTGGCGGTCCTGTGCTCTGTAACCTGTGTTACCCTGTTTCACCAGCTGAACACAGCAAAAAGCAAGCTTTCTGGTCCTCTCAGCTTCCCCCAGATCTTGCTTCATCTCAAATGCTACCTTTCTCAGGAGACCTTCCCTAGATGCCTGAGACTGCATCCGGTGCCCCTGCTATGCAGACCCTGCAACCTGCCATTTGTCAAGGTGCATTACCGTCATCTAAGCTCTCCGTTGTCCCCTTCTCCAGACATCAAGTTCCTTGAGGTTAGGAACTGTGTGTTCTATATCTTGGTGTTCCTAGAGCCTAACATTGCACTTGGCAGGTGCCCAATAAATCTTTGCTGAGTACATGGAAGGAAGATAGAGGGAAGAAGAGAGGCAATTAGCTCTCTGAAAATGAGGATGCAGTTGCCAAGGGTAAGGGAAGTGAGCGAAGTAGAAGAAGCCCCTCACATGCCCGCCTCGACATCTCCCCATGACATCAAGAACTGGTATCCATCCTGGGGGTGGGGGAGCTCCCTACTCCTGTGCCTGTATTTGTTCCTAAGGTCACCCTAAAGGAAGTAGGCGTGGCAGGTTCAGGAGAGTGGCATTTTATAGCTGGGGGCTACCTGGCTTAGGCCTGTCTAGTGTGGGATGTTTCCGTGCTGACCGGAAGTCTTTGCCCCACGGGGAGGCCTCAGCTCCCAGACCCAGAGCTACAGCTCTCCTCACCCAGAGTGCTGGCCGGCTGACTCCCCTGGGCTGCTTTCTTTGCACCCCAGGGGTGCCTCAGTGAAAGTGAACTCTCTCATTTAAACCTGACTCTGCAGCCCTGCGGCCCCCTACAGAGCTAATTACCCTGTAGTTCCAAACTGATTGCTGTACACTCAGCTTAAGCCCTCCTTTATTTATTTACTGACTACATTAATAGCAAAGCCCAGTGGCTTTCAGCTGCTCCTCGATGCACACCTCTGGCTGTTCCCTGTTGCCCAGCTTCTCCCAGCCTGACATAGAGACTCCCAAACTTACCACCCTAACTGAATTCCCTGGGCCAGACAATAGTGAGGGAGCATAGTTTTGTCCACAACCTACTCCTGACATGCTGGGCTCCTTCTGTCTGACTCTTGGACAGTGGGAGAGACAACGGTCAGAGCTCACCAGCTGGAGGGGTAAGTGGGGCAAGTGTGGGACACCTTTCATGTACAGGATATGTAATAAATCTGCTTCCGTTCAGCACTACAGCTCTTGTGAAGAATTACTGGCCATTGGCTTTCCTTTACAGGGGAGTAAACAGAGGTGCCCCCCCCCCCCACAGTCCTGTTAAGGGCAGAGCCTCCTCTCTATCCTTTCTCAGGGTTGACAGTTTTTATCCCATCACCTCTTCCCACAACACCCACCCCTTGTCACCAGGAAGGAATCCCTCCATGTACTGAGTCAAAACCCACAATCCCTCAGGGTTTGATGCCCCACTCATGTTCTTGGCCTGAATTTGCTGGAAACCAGTGAACATTCCGGCGGTACATTCCAGGGCAGGCCTGGGTCAGGTCTCATTACCCTGGTGACTCACCCACCTGAGGAAGTCCTGCAAGGATGGTCAGCTATAGTATCTGTGACAAGGTACCTTGCCTCATTCCTGTTCTATGGTTCACGATGCCCACAGCTGCCACAGTCACCGACAGTTTCTCTGGTGCCCTGGAGTCCTTGAGGCAACACTGGGTTTGAGCCGTGAGATTCAGCAGTATTCTGAAGACCAGAAGGGCCTCAAAAAGACCTCTGGAGTCAAGCATCCAGACTCTATTTTGATTCCGACTAGTTTGATGGCTGTCATGTTGCACACCTCTGAGAAAAAGGGACAGCTGGGATTTAGCAAGAAGAACCTTGGATTCATAGTCAAAAGGACGCTGTGTTTTGGGCCAGCTCTGCTGTACTCTGTATGGCTTTGGTTCTGTATTAAGACTCTCCAAGTTCCCTTCGTCTCAACTGTGAGATGGAACAGCAATGCTTAGCCCATCTACCTTCAGGCACACCTGAGTAAGACCCTTAGATCAGCTTTCTAAAGACACCTATAACAATGTAAGCTATAAGGGGACGGGATGGGACAGACACCAGATGGCCTGGAAGGGGAACTGGAGGCCTAGGTGTCTCTCTCTAGACCAGAAGCCCCTTTGAGGGGCCTGAAATTACCAGAGCGCCTACCTGGAAACATAAGTAGGATTCTGTCTCCACCTGGTGGAGAGTGTTTGGAGGTGCGTATACCGCTCAAGCATCTAGAAAGTGACTGGGGTATTACCATCTTGGTTGAGTGAGGAGGGGTAAAGCAGAGACTATGACTCACATGCATACCAGGGGAGAAACATAACTTGCAAAGGGGAGGTCAAAGGGATCTTTCTGTAAGTCCTCCCGAGCCCCTGTATCTTCACTCTTGACTTTTCTCCTGCTCTTCCAGTTCTGTTCCCAGTCCTCCCAACCCTCAAACACTAATTCATATTTAACCCTCATCTCACCCTGAGGGATGACCAGACTCAGATGGACTTCAGATCCTCAAAGCTTCTCTACCAAGAAAGACCCAGGCAGGCCAGTGGAACTGAGCACCACCTCCAGGCTGGCTGATAAGAAGTGACAGGAGACTGTGTATGAGAACCGTGGGCAACCTATGTCCCTGTCTTCAGAAGCTTCAGGACACCTAGAAATTAAATGAAGTGGCTGCTGCCGTGACATAGGACTGTCTCTCCCGGGCAATGCAAAAACTGTATGTAGCACTGTAGGGTCCATCCTTCCCTTGACCATCTCTAGCTGGATTGGCCTCAGTTCTCGAACCTGTGGCTCTCACTTGGATACCCGAGTCTTCGGACTATGGGGCCATCGTGTCTCTTTCCCCTTGTTCCTTGGTACCTCTGGCCACCTTGGACAATTGCATTAGAATGGGTTAGAAGATGTTTCTCAACCTATTTCTAGCTATGACTCTGATTAGCTCTACATTGCCTCAGAGAAAATCCCTGGCTCCATATCACCTATTAGTTCTCCTCCCGCCCCCTTCTTTTAAAGCAGCATTTGGGTTTTTTAACTCGGTACCTATTGGGGTGGAGGTGGAAGGGTCTTCAAGGATAGCATGAGCTTCTAGTGACCCCAGGTGGGCAGAAGAAGGAAATGCACACGTGGCGTCAGGCTGATGAGAAGTCCTCTCCCAACCTCTAGCTACTTGGGAAAGAAAGGAGTCACAGTGACAGAGGGAGGGTACGAGGGACCTCCCACACCTGACCTGAGAGACACCGACCCGGCTCTCAGAAATATCTTAACAATTAACCTCTCCTCTCTGTCCCCACCCGTCTCACACACCAGAGCTTGATCTTCCTGTTAATTCTCCACAGAGCGGCTGAGATCAGGCCGGGCTGTCTAAGTTAGATTTCTCTGAACTCAAACAAACAAACAAACAAACTAGAATCACATGGGCAGTATAGCATGAAGTGCCAGAGGGTCTCACAGTGCCACTCACCCCAGGCTCCCTGTGTGCCTTCAGAGACTGGGGGCTACCATTAATTCCCAACATAGACAAACTCTACAAGAGAAGCCCCGTGAATACTGTGCCTTCTGGGATCTGGGGTGTATAAGGTGGGGTATCTATGTCTGATCACAGGTCAATCCTTCCTCTTGTGCTTGGAATCCTACAGTCTCCTTAAGCTCTTGGCTCATGCATTTCTCTCTGGTGTCCCACTTCTTCTCCACCTGTTCATTCCCATAATTATGGAAACCAGTCTTTCTGCAGTTAGGATTCTGATAGTTCTCTTATAGCTAAGAAAACACAAACATCTGGATTTTCTTGGAAAGTTGTCAGATTCTGAGAATTCATGTATTAATGGCAATGTTTACTCACATATTAATTCTGGGTTTCCCCACATTACCCTGGACTAGGCTAGGGTCTATCCTGGGCTTGGCCTGAGTTTCTTGTTAATCCATGTGTGAGGTATGTTGGATGTTTTGGCCTCTGCTCACCACAGGCCTGTGTCTTTCTCTCCTGAGGCTTGAAAGCTGTTTGAATGTGAAATGTCCCTCCCAGGCTCATGTGTTTGAACACTGGGCAGCCAGCAGGTGGTGCTATTTTAGAAACTTGTGGAACCTTCAGGAGGTAAAGCTTTGCTGGAGGAAGTCGCTAAGGAGAGGCTTTGAGATTTCATATTCCACTCCCACTGCTGGTCCCCTCTCCACTTCTTCCCTGCAGCATTAAACTGTTGCTTTCATGGAGGTGTCTTCCTTACTGTGATAGACTGCAGCCTCTTTTAAGCCATGCACAGGATTCTAGGAAAGTTCCTAAGCAATGTGGTCACACTCTATCTCTCTGACCCACTTCCACCATCCTTTTACCCTGGTGTCCAGCTCCCGTGCCTTCCACCTGTTTCAAGGATAGGGCAAGCTTTTACATGAAGCTCCTCCCCCCATGCCCCCGCCCTTTGTCAGGATGTCCTTGGTCCCTTCAGGTCTCAGCTCACTTATGCCTGACCATAGCATCCCAGACTTGCTTTTCATATCATGTCCCACCATCTGACACGATCCTCTTGTGTGTGTTTATGAGCCTGCTGGCCTTGTTTGTACCATATGCTTGCTTACAAACTATGCTTGCCACACAACTGTTATTACAACCAATGCTAATATTTAAATAATACCATACTTTGTCTAACTCTTATCTTAGGTCTCTAACTTCTTCTCATTAGAGTATTATATGTTAATTGTTAATTCTACAAAATAGGGGCCAGAGAAATGGCTCCTCGAGTAAAGGTACCTGTTGACAAGGCTGATGACATGAGCTTGGTCCCTTGGACCTCCCCCCTCACCATGGTGAAAGAAGAGAACAGACTCCCACCAGATGTCTTTCAACTCCATCTCCTATACTAAGTACACAAATAAATAGATGTTAAAATGTGTGCTTAACTGTACAAAATAATGACATCTTATAGTCTTATAGACTTACAGTCTTATAGACTTGCACATTTTATAGTTCATGCTGGTTATTTCTTCTTGTTATGCCAACACACCTAACACAAGCAATTCAAAAAGAAGGAAGGGTTTATTTTGGCTCACAGTTTGAGGGTGCAGTTGTCATGGTGTGTCTCATATAGCATTGAGAATGTGAGACAGACGATGACATGTCATTAGAGTCTGGAGGCAGGTCAAAGCACACAGCTGGCTTTCTTCTTTGTACTCAGTCTGGACTCCCAGTCCATGAGACAGTGTTACCTATGTTCATTTGGGTCTTCCCTGCTCAGCTAAAGCTTTGTGTAAACATCCCATAGACACATCTCAGGAGGTGTGTTTCCATGGCGACCCTAAGGCCCTTAAGCTGACAATGGAGACTTAACCAACATAGCCTTTGATTGTACTCCCATCCCATTACCCTCTCTTGTCTTAAACCTTTATTGGAAGCACTTTAAAATGAAAACTTTCAAAGACACTTAGAAACTGAGAGAATAAAATAATGAACACGTCATGAAGCCCATCATATAGATTCAAAATCACAAAGACTTACTTTGTCAGCCCCACTTCATCTTCCTGTGTGTTGTGATTCTTGGTTTCTGTTTAAGTATATAAATATTTAATATCCCAGCCACCATGTCATTTTTCTTCTATCTACTTCATAGATTAATATTTTAGAATTAGTGTTCACCTGGACATGGTGACACAGACCCTTAATCTCCAGTATTGGGGAAGTAGAGGCAAATGGATTTCTGTGAGTTCAAGGCCAGCCTGATCCTCTTGGAATCTTTTACAGCCAAAGCTACATAGTGAGACTGCCTGAAAGAAATAAAAAGAAACAAAAGCTTCCTTCTATAATGGTCATGTTGTTCAGACACTTTTAAAGATTAAGAATGAGGGGCTGAAGAGATGGATAAGAACACTGGCTGTTCTTGCAGAGGCCCTGGGTTTAATCTTAGCATTCACATGGTGGCTTACAGCTAGCTGTCTGCAGCTGTCAGATCCAATGCTCTCTATTAGCCTCTGTGGGCAATGCATGCTTATGGTACACATACATACATGCAGGCAAACATTCATACACAATAAACAAATATAACTAAATCTTCATTTTAAAGATTAGGAAAGATTTCTCAATAGCTTTATTCAGCTTCTGTCCAGATTTTCATGATTGTCTTAAAAATAACTTTTTGAACTTTATTTGTTTTATTAAGGAGCCAAACTAGGAAGTACTGTAGTCAGGCGTCTACATCTAGGAGTGACGGTGGTGGGTCCGCAGCCCTCTCTGCCCCTTCCCTGCAAGCAGAGAACCTGCCTTCAGGGAGTGCTTTAACCTAGGGACTTGAGATCCGCCATTCTCTCTTCAGTGACTTTCTAAGGCGGGACCAGCTGGGAGGCTCAGGCCTCACAACAAAAATAACAGGAAGCAACAATTACTTTTCCTTAATATCTATTAATATCAATGGACTCAATTCCCCAATAAAAAGACATAGACTATCAGACTGGGTACATAAACAGGACCCAACATTTTGTTGCATACAGGAAACCCACCTCAGTGACAAAGACAGACACTACCTCAGAATAAAAGGCTGGAAAACAATTCTCCAAGCCAATGGTCCCAAGAAAAAAGCTGGAGTAGCCATTCTAATATCAAATAAAATCGACTTTCACCCTAAAGTGATCAAAAAAGATAAGGAGGGACACTTCATATTTATAAAAGGTATGATCTACCAAGATGAAATCTCAATTCTGAACCTCTATGGTCCACATCAAAGGGCAACTACATTCATAAAAGAAACTTTACTAAAGCTCAAAGCACACATCGCACCACACACAGTAATAGTGGGAGACTTCAACACCCCACTCTCTGCAATGGACAGATCATGGAAACAGAAACTAAACAAAGATATAGTGAGACTAACAGAAGTTATAAAACGGATTTAACTGATATCTATAGAACTTTTTATCCTAAAAGAAAATGATATACCTTCTTCTCAGCACTTCATGGTACCTTCTCCAAAACTGACCATGTAATTGGTCACAAATCAGGCCTCAACAGATACAAGAAGATTGAAATAATTCCTTGTATCCTATCAGATCACCATGGACTAAGGCTGCTCCTCAATAACAAAATAAACAATAGAATGCCCACATACATGTGGAAGCTTAACAACACTCTACTCAATGATAACTTGGTCAAGGAAGAAATAAAGAAATTAAAGACTTTCTTGAGTTTAATGAAAATGAAACCACAACATACCCAAACTTATGGGACACAATGAAAGCAGTCCTAAGAGGAAAACTAATAGCTTTAGGTGCCTCCAAAAAGAAACTGGAGAGAGCATACACCAGCAATTTGACAGCACATCTGAAAGCTCTAGAACAAAAAGAAGCAAATTCACCCAAGAGAAGTTGAAGGCAGGAAAGAATCAAACTCAGGGCTGAAATCAACCAAATAGAAATAAAAAAACTATACAAGGAATCAACCAAACCAGGAGCTGGTTCTTTGAGAAAATCAACAAAATAGGTAAACCATTAGCCAGACTAACTAGAGGGCACAGAGACAATATCCTAATTAACAAGACTAGAAATGAAAAGGGAGACATAACAACAGACACTGAGGAAATCCAAAAATCATGAGATCCTACTACAAAAGCCTATACTCAACAAAACTGGAAAACCTGGATGAAATGGACAATTTTCTAGACAGATACCAGGTATCAAAGTTAAATCAAGACCAGATCAATGATCTAAACGGTCCCATATCTGGTAATGAAATAGAAACAGTCATTAAGAGTCTCCCAACCAAAACAAATCCTAGGACCAGATGGGTTTAGTGCAGAGTTTTATCAAACCTTCAAAGACGACCTAATACTAATACTCCTCAAACTATTCCACAAAATAGAAACAGAAGGTACTCTACCCAATTAGTTCTATGAAGCCACAATTACTCTTATACCTAAACCACACAAAGACCTAACAAAGAAAGAAAACTTCAGACTAATTTCTTTTATGAATATCGATGCAAAAATACTCAATAAAATTCTTGCAAACCGAATCAAAGAACACATCAAAATGATCATCCACCATGATCAAGTAGGCTTCATCCCAGGGATGCAGGGATGGTTCAAAATACGGAAATCCATCAACGTAATTCACTATATAAACAAACTCAAAGAAAAAAAAAACATATGATCATCTCACTAGATGCTGAGAAAGCATTTGACAAAATCCAACATCCTTTTATGATAAAAGTCCTGAAAAGATCAGGAATTCAAGGCCCCATACTTAAATATAGTAAAAGCAATATACAGAAAACCAGTAGTCAACATCAAACTAAATAGAGAGAAACTTGAAGCAATCCCACTAAAATTAGGGACTAGACAAGGCTGCCCACTCTCTCCCTACCTATTCAGTACTGTACTTGAACTCCTAGCCAGAGCAATTAGACAACAAAAGGAGATCAAAGGGATACAAATTGGAAAGG
>NW_022196906.1:42660262-42663739 GCF_008632895.1 Mastomys coucha | reverse complement strand
CAACTCAATTCTTCACAGACTTAGAAAGAGCAATTTGCAAATTCATCTGGAATAACAAAAAACCCAGGGTAGCTAAAACTATTCTCAACAATAAAGGAACCTCTGGTGGAATCACCATCCCGGTCCTTAAGCTGTACTACAGAGCAATTGTGATAAAAACTGCATGGTATTGGTACAGTGACAGACAGGTAGATCAATGGAACAGAATTGAAGACCCAGAAATGAACCCATACACCTATGGTTACTTGATCTTTGACAAAGGAGCTAAAACCATAAAGTGGAAAAAAGACAGCATATTCAACAAATGGTGCTGGCTCAACTGGCAGTTAGCATGTAGAAGAATGCACATTGATCCATTTCTATCTCCTTGTACAAAGCTCAAGTCCAAGTGGATCAGGAACCTCCACATCAAACCAGATACATTGAAACTAATAGAAAAGAAAGTGTGGAAGAGCCTCAAGCACATAGGCACAGGGAAAATTTTCCTGAACAGAACATCAATAGCTTATGCTCTAAGACCAAGAATTGACAAATGGGACCTCATAAAGTTGCAAAGCTTCTGTAAGGCAAAAGACACTGTCAATAGGACAAAACAGCAACCAATGAATTGGGAAAAGATCTTTACCAATCCTATATCTGATAGAGGGCTAATATCCAAGGTATACAAAGAACTCAAGCAGTTAAGACTCCAGAGAACCAAATAACCCTATTAAAAATGGGGTACAGAGCTAAACAAAAAATTCTCAACTGATGAATACTGAATGGCTGAGAAGCACTTAAAGAAATGTTGGCTGGGTGGTGGTAGCGCATGCCTTTAATCCCAGCACTTGGGAGGCAGAGGCAGGTGGATTTCTGAGTTCGAAGCCAGCCTGGTCTACAGAGTTCCAGAACAGCCAGGGCTACTCAGAGAAACCCTGTCTTGAAAAACCAAAAAAACAAAACAAAAAACAAAAAACAAAACAAAACAAACAAACAAACAAACAAAAAAGAAATGTTCAGCATCCTTAGTCATCAGGGAAATGCAAATCAAAACAACCCTGAGATTCCACCTCACACCAGTCAGCATGGCTAGGATAAAAAACTCAGGTGACAGCGGATGCTGGAGAGGTTGTGAAGAAAGAGGAACACTCTTTCATTGCTGGTGGGATTGCAAGCTGGTACAACCACTCTGGAAATCAGTTTGGTGGTTCCTCTGGAAATTGGACATAATTCTACTAGAGGACCCAGCTATACCACTCCTGGGCATATGCCCAGAAGATGCTCCAACATGTAATAAGGGCACATTCTCCACCATGTTCATAGCAGCCTTATTTATATTAGCCAGAAACTGGAAACAACCTAGATGTCCCTCAACAGAGGAATGGATACAGAAATTGTGGTACATCTACACAATGGAGTACTACTCAGCTATTAAAAACAATGAATTTATGAAATTCTTAGGGAAATGGATGGATCTGAAGAATATTATCCTAAGTGAGGTAACCCAATCACAAACGAACACACATGGTATGCACTCTCTGATAAGTGGTTATTGGCCCAGAAGTTTGGAATATTCAAAGTACAATCCACAAACCACAAGAAACTCAAGAAGAAGGAAGACCAAAATGTGGACGCTTCATTCCTTCTTAAAAGTGGGAACAAAATACCCATGGAAGGAGTTGCAGAGACTAACTATGGAGCAGAGACTGAAGGAAGGGCACTCCAGTCTGATATAGCTGTCTCCTGAGAGGTTCTGACAGTACCCGACTAATACAGAAGTAGAGGTTCACAGTCATCCATTGAACTTAGTACAAGGTCCCCAATGAAGGAGTTAGAGAAAGGACCGAAGAGCTGAAGGGTTTGCAGCCCCTTAGGATGAACAATATAAACTAACTAGTACTGTCAGAGCTCCCAGGGACTAAACCACCAACCAAGGAGTACATATGGTAGGACTAATGGCTCTGACAGCATGTGTATAGTAGAGGATGGCCAAGTTGGTCATCAATGGGAGGAGAGGCCCTTGGCCCTGTGAAGGTTCTGTGCCCCAGTGTAGGGGAATGCCAGGGCCAGTAAGCAGGAGAGGTTAGGGTGGTGAGCAGGGGGAGGGCGTGGGGGAGGGAGAGGGAACAAGGATTTGTTGTTGTTGTTGTTGTTGTTTTGGAGGGGAAAGTGGGAAAGGATATCTAATTAAAAAAAAAAAAAAGAGCCAAACTAGGCCCACACATTGCATTGGTTTGCCTGCAATGAGAGTTGTTGACTTGCTGAAGGCAGGCGTGAGACTATGAAAGCCTGCCCTCAGGCTGGGTTGTGGGAATGGTATCTGAGGAGATCCTAAGGAATGGAGTCACCTGATTGAGCCAGCTTTGGGATGGCAGAATGGGGACAACTAGCCTCTGTGAGACTTGGAAGCTTTGAAGTAACCAATGGGCTCGCTCCCTTTTACAGGGTCACTGAGATGATAACTGAGAGCAACCTCACAGAACAGCTAATTGCTCCTCTTGTCTCAGTCCTTTGGATAGCTTTTCCCAGATGGCCAGAACATCCTTATAATCCTCCCACTTGTTTATAAATTTGCCTCTTTATCTTGCATCTTCTGGAGCTTGTGGGAGAGGGTCAATCTCTGTGTACCAATTACTGTGTCTTTCAAACCCGCTGCTCAACAAAGCTCATTGAGTTTGCTCTACTGGTTCAAAACACACCAGAACACACTTTTATGTGTCTGTATTAGCAACTTTTCTCATTGCTGTTACAAAATACCTACAAAAGCTATTCAAAGAAGGAAGGATGTAGCTTGGCTTTTAGTTTCAGGGGCCATAATTCATTATGGTGGGGAAGTTATGGCAGCAGAGATCTGCCATCGGGAAACAAACAATGATGAAGGAGGTCTGGGACCCCAGCCCACAGGACAGTGCTGCTCACATTTGGAATGGGCCTTCCTTTCTCAGCTAAACATTCCTGGAAGCATCCTCACAGATGCACCCAGAGGTGCATTTACCTGGTGATTCTAAATCCATCTGAGTTGACAGCGAAGATCAACCATCATAGTTGCGCTGGATTCTTATTCTGTGACTTGCCCTGAATCTGTTCTAAATTAACTATTGAGAAGTTGTACCCGAACCACATTTTCTGTTTGTCCTGTGTTATCTTAGAGGTCTTGGGCTTGAGACATAAAAATTTCCTAGTGGATGCATTGAATTGACATGGAGAGAAGTGAAGATCAAAGTTCTGGAGGACGCAGGTGTGAGCTCCAGGTGACGAAGGCTGGCCTGAAAGGGGTAGAGTCTCCCTGGGGCTCTTTGCTTCTTTCTGTAGATCTGAGCTCCAGCCTGCCTTTTCTTACTTCTGGAAACGCTTTCTTTAGTAGTCTTCATCACAAAGGTTTATCTAACATGTGAGCTCAGTTTTTATTTACCTGAAAATTTATTTATTTCTCTACACCCTTAGGTGTTCTTGTTGGATATAGACTTCTGAGTTGAATTTTTTTTTTTTTTTTTTTTT
>NW_022196906.1:42655219-42660196 GCF_008632895.1 Mastomys coucha | reverse complement strand
ACTCAGAAATCCACCTGCCTCTGCCTCCCAAGTGCTGGGATTAAAGATGTGCGCCACCACTGCCCGGTTTGTTTTTTAGTTTTATTTTATTTTGTCTAGAGAGTCTGCCTTTGTCTTCCAAACCTCAGTGTGTCTGGTGGGAACAGAGCCATGTCCTTTCTCTCTGACTGGGTTCACATTTTTCAAAAGTTTAAGTCTGATGTGTTTAGGTATGAGCTTCCTCAGCTGGAGTCTGGTTGAGCTGCCTGGATCCTGGGGTCCTTCATGTGTTGACCAAATCTTAGGAGCTTCTAATGCTTTTTGTCTTGTGTTTTTCTGCCCCTTCTCTATTTATTACAGAAAATCTAACCCTAAGTATGCTACACACTTTTATATTTTCCCACAGGTTACTAACACTCTATTAAGTACATTTTGGTTTAACTTTTCTCTTTCCTCTGATTGCATAATTTCTTTTTTAAATTGATCTTTTCAGCACATAAGTGATCATCACACTTTGCTCGCGACATTTGCCCCATTTTTCCCTTCCTCTCCTCTGCTGATTCTGTCTCTGCTTTTATGTCACCCATATCCATACATATTTGATATTTTTGAGCATGCAGATTTAAATCTAGATTTCATATAAGTGACAGACATAATACTTATCCCTTCCCCATCACCCTCTCTTGCTCCATCTTCCTACCTATAGTTTACTTCCTCCGCATCCCCCTTTCGACTCCGATACCATGTGTATGCTTTTTAAAGTCTAGATTCCTTGTATGAGAGGAAACAGGGTATTTGTCTTTTTGAGTCTGGCTTATGGCTAAATACGACGATCTCCATCCACTCTCCTTCTTTCTCAGCAAATGGCATCTTTTCTGTCTTCAGTACGTTTGAGTGAAAATGCCATCCTTGTATAGTTCATATTCTTTACCCTTCTGATTGGATAATCTCTGTATTTCTGTGTCCACATTTATGGATTCTTATTCTGACACCTCCAGCTGCTGTCAATGTTATATTGCAAGCTCTTCATCTCAGACATTAGAATCTCATTCTACAACTTCTTTAAAATAAGATAAAAAAACTTTTTCTGTCAAAATTTTCTTTTCATGGCTCATTAAAAGCACCTTTTCTCTAACTCCTTGAACACATTCATAATGGCTTTAAAGTCCTGCTCCATTAATTTTAGCATCTGAAAGTCTATTTCCACTGAGACCTTGTCATTTTACAGATAGCACTTTCCTGTTTCTTGACATATTTAGTGTTTTTATTCCCGAAGGCTGGGAATTGCCAGTGGTGTGGCATAAGAAGTCTGGATTGTGCTGTTAACTCATTAGAAGCAATAACACCTTTCCTTCCCCAAGCTGGTTTTGGCCAGTGTTTTCATCAAAGGAACAGAAAGCCAACTAGATGAGAGGGTCTGTGAAGATGGCTCAGCAGGTAGTAGCATTCAATATGTGTTTTAGTTTGGTTTCTGTTGCTGGGCTTAAGCACCAGGACCAAAAGAAAGTTGGGGAAACAAAGGACTTATTTGGTTTACAAGTCATAGTCCATTGAGGAAAGCTAAGACAGGATCTGGGAATGCGGCTGCTGGCTGGCCTTCTGTGACTCAGTCAGCTTGCTTTCTTACCCCAGGGGTGGCACTGCTCACAATGTGACAGCCTGCCCATATCCATCATATAATCAAGCCCATAGGCCAATCTCATGGAGTTGATTCCCTACAGTTCCTTCCTCCCTGATGACCTTAATTTGTGTTAAGTTGACAAAAACTAACCACACAATGCACAAAAATAAAGACCTGAATTCATATTTCCAGAATCAGATAAAAAGCCAGGCATGGCTACTTACACTGTAACTCCCATGCCGTCTGGGAGCGGAAGAGACACAAAGGCTTCTGGGAGTGCTGGCTACCAACCTAACTGAAACATATCACATCCAGCTCAGGTCCAGGGAGAGAACCTGTCTTGTGGGAATAAGGCTGAGACCAAGAGAAGAAGAGAGCCAACATCGTTTTCTGGCCTCCATGGGAGTTGATGGGTGTGTACACACATGTCCACACTACACATACATGTGTACATACCACATACACGTATATACTGCATACATGTACACACTACAGACAGACAGACAGGCAGGCAGGCAGGCAGACAGGGGCACACACACACACACACACACACACACACACACACACACACACGCATGTGTGCTGGCAGAACCACCAAAACACCATGAGGAAGCCTCTGTTGCGGATTGAGTTGCTTCCTTCTAAAATGATTTGGTAAGTCTTAGCCTCCTACTTCAGAATGTGACCTTTACAGGGATGATTAAGTTAAAACAAGTGCATTAGGGTGTGTCCAACCCTGTATGACTGATTTTCTGATAGAAGCCAGAGATTGAAATACAGAGACACACACCCAGAGAATGACACATGAGGATGTGCTGCTGCATCCGCAGGAAGTGTCCAAGACATCTAGAGAGCGCAGGGGCTAGGAAAGAGTGGGCCATACTCCATAGTGCAAGTGGTGACATGAGGCAAATGCCATGCAGATAGTTACTGCCTAGGATGGACTGACACAGAGAAAGGTCTGCACATGCTCACTCCAACACCTTCTGCTGCAAATGTTCCTAACACCTACAGGTCTAGATACAGAGGGCTGAGCTGTATCTCCTTGCCCCTCCCTTGCCACCGGGTTCTCAGCTCACATCTTAAACACCTGCCCCTTCCCATCCCCACTTTCAGGAAAAACACCATTTCCAACTGTGAATGCCGGCTTCCTGCGTCTCCTCATACATTTGACTTGTTTTGGCACCCGTCCTTGCTTTTCCCTCTCCTGTCAAAATATTTAGTATTTCTCTGTCAAAACTTCATCCACTTTTAGCTACCACCCTGTGTCTTTCACAGACAGGCTTGGTTTTTTTTTTTTTTTTTTGCAAGCTTGTTTTCGCTCCCTGTCTACACTCCCTCTCACCTCAGCTCACTCCATGCCGTACTCTGGCTTCTGTTCTCTGGCTTTACTGATGTACATCTGTTGCCTTTGATCTTGATTAATTCTGTCCTTGTGCTTTGCTTAAGTCTGTTTACTATTTTAGTAACGTCTTCATTTGGATGCTTAACTCATCTGTTAATGTCTTTTCCTGTTTACTGAGTATTTAAGGCAGTGAATTTTCCTCTCTTTGATTCATGCTGGACTCCCCTCCCCACCCCCACAGTTATTTCCTCTTTGTCTTTCTTTCCTCTTCGATCTGATTGTTCAGGTGAGAATTACAACAATTTTGGGTACCAGATTCCCTTGTTTTCTGGTTTTGACATCAATTTTATTATGTAGCACTTTGGTCGGAGGAAATACTGGATTATTTTTAATTTAGGGGATTTTTGGAATTTGTTTGTGGTTTTCTGTATGGTCGAGTGTAATGACTGTTCCATTGCTAGCTTGAAGAGAAAGGATATTTTCTGCTTCTAGATTATTAAGCTCTCTGTGTTAATTCGCTAAATTTGTATTAACTACATGCTTTTTAGTGTGTGTATGAGAGAGAAAGAGAGAGAGAGAGAGAGAGAGAGAGAGAGAGAGAAAGAGAGGGAGAAAGAAAGAGAGAGGAGAGAAAGGGAGAGAGAGAGAGAGAGAGAGAGAGAGAGAAAGAGAGAAAGGGAGAGAGAGAGAGAGAGAGAGAGAGGATGTGAGAATACATGCATGCCTATGCAGAGGTCAGTGCAGTGCAGGCCTGGAGAATCTTCTTCGACCTTTGTCCACTTCACTGACTTGAGACACCCTCCTCATCCAACTGTAGCTTTCCTTTTTGGTCAGGCTGGCTAGCCAGTGAGTTCTCAAAATCTGCTGGTCCTAGTGTGCTAGTGCTAGAGGTACAGGCATGAGTAGGTGTGCTTGAATTTTATGTGAGTGTTGGAGATGAGCTCAGGTCCTCATGCTTACAGAACCTGGGATCTTGCCTACTGAGACATCTTCCATGTTTTTGTTTCTTGTGTCCCCAGTACTTTAGGGAAGCATGGGCAGAGGAAACTGTACTTTTCCCCTGGATTGACCTTAGGTAGAGTCAGTGCAAAAGAGATGTTTCTATGATTGTCCAATAACCACGCACACCATGAGGAGGGGATGGAGAATCAGTCCATGAGGAGGGGATGGAGAATCAGTCCATGAGGAGGGGATGGAGAATCACTCCATGAGGAGGGGATGGAGAATCACTCCATGAGGAGGGGATGGAGAATCACTCCATGAGGAGGGGATGGAGAATCACTCCATGAGGAGGGGATGGAGAATCACTCCATGAGGAGGGGATGGAGAATCACTCCATGAGGAGGGGATGGAGAATCACTCCATGAGGAGGGGATGGAGAATCACTCCATGAGGAGGGGATGGAGAATCACCCCATGAGGAGGGGATGGAGAATCACGCTCTTATTCTTGAGTAACTGTACCAATCTGGTGCTGACTTTACACTTGGGTGCCCTTACCAAGAACATTTTGTATTCTCAGTCTGGAGGCTGCAAGTGCAAGTTGCCTGGGTTTCTCCCACGCCATCTCCCCTTGGCTTGTGGGTAGGTGCCATGTGATGGTGTCCTTCCATGGCCTCATCTCTCTGTCCCTGCCCCTGTCTCTCCCCCGCTTCCATATGTGTATATCTCAAGTGTCTCTCTCTCCGTCTTACAAAGATACTGGTCCTATTAGATTAGAGTCCTGTCCTCAGGACAAAAGGCTCTGTCTCTAATACTCACATATGTGGTTTGATCTTCAGTAGATAAAAAATTTGGGAGCAATACAATTCAGTCTGTAACAATGGGCACTGGAAATAAGAAGCAGAAGAAAGGGGTGGTGCCTTCCCTCATATCTAGCACCAGATAAGTGTCTCACCAAGATGGTGGTGGTGGTTCTAAATTAGATCTCATGCCTCCACCTGTTTAAATGGGCTCTTTTTTTAAAAAAATTTATTTATTATTATACATAAGTACACTGTAGCTGTCTTCAGATGTGCCAGAAGAGGGCATCAG
>NW_022196906.1:42591971-42655121 GCF_008632895.1 Mastomys coucha | reverse complement strand
TTTGAACTCAGGACCTTCAGAAGAGCAGTCAGTGCTCTTAACCACTGAGCCATCTCTCCAGCCCTTAAATGGGCTCTTGAAGAACAAATTCAGTTCATACACAAGACAAATATTCCTTACTTGGCATCTGTTTCCAGCTCAGAGCTCTCTGTCTGTGAGTCCTGGACCTGAGTCAGATTTCTATAAGGGTTCTTCACCCCTGCCCACACACACCCTTTAAGGACACCTATTCTGCGTATGCCCCCAGTCCTATCAGTATCTAGCACTGGTCTGGAACAGAAACCAATGGGTTGTGTAGGAAGGTGTGGTTCAGTAAGAACTAAATATTAATACCTGACTTGGGACTCAGTAGAGGGCTCGCTTAGCAAGTACAAGGCCTGGGTTCGGCCTCCAGCATCACAGAAACATTTTGTGGTGGTGCACATCTGTGCTCGCAGGTGGGGGCCATTCTAAGCTACAGAGCAGTTTGAAGCCAATCTAAGACACACGAGACTTTATCTCAAAAGTAAAAACAAAAATCCAATCAAGGTGCCTTCATCTCACTAGTGCCCATGGGTGTTCATAGGAGGTTTATTGGATACCAGGCAAGCTACTTAAATGATTCGAAGGCTTTCTATAGAAGAACAATAATGGGAGAGGAGGAGATTGGGGCTCTGACCTAAAATCCAAAGCCACTGAAATGCCTGGGGGTGGAGGAAGAATGTACAGTGATCTATTGGAGGTGACTAGACAGGAAAGGTGACAGAGACAAGTAGCTACAGAATGGAGGGCTCAGGGAAATCCCTTCACGGGCCACTTTGTCCTTCACTCAAGTACTTAGGGCTGGGTCTTGGGTTGTGGCTGGATTCCTGAGAGGAGTCTGATCAGGAAGGCTCCTGAGGATCAGACTGCCCTTCTATGAAGCTCCACTCCGTTCCATGGCTCCTTAGAGAAGCCGTAGCATCTAGTGGTTCACACAGCATCTGATATCTTGCAGGAGAGTCTTGAATTCACAGTAGATATCTACCTGGATTCTATGCCTCCCTCAGGAGGCAGATTCCTTTGTTTCTTCCCGAAATGTTGCTTGTTAAAAGAAGTGTGGGTCTCTTTCAGCTCAGGTGAGGTTTGGAGGCTTGTAGAGGACTATGCCATTTTAAAATCAGATCTTCATTCCCTTCAACCAGCACAGACCAGAGTGTGGGGCTGGAAAGGTGTGATGGTTGGCTTTAATTGTCAACTCAACACAATCTAGAGTCACCTGAGAGAAAGACCTCTGAGAGCATCCATGAGGAATAGTCTTAATTCTGTCATTAGGATGGGAAGACCAGTCCACTGTGTGGAACCATTCCATGGGCTGGGGATTCTCAAGTGTGTTGGAAAACTCAAGCTGAGAACTAGTTAGTGTGTATGTGTTCATTCACTGGCACCTGGTCTTTACTATGATATGATTGGCTGCTTCAAGCTCCTGCCACCTTGACTGCCCTGCAGTGATGGACTGGAACATGGAGCTGTCAACTAAAATGAATCCTTTCCCCCTTAAGTTGCCTTTGTTGGGCATTTTATCACAGTAAGAGGTAATGACACTAAGGTGTTACTGGCAGGAACTGGTCACCTTCAGAGTGTAGATCCTCCCTGAAGGAAGATAGTTGTTGCCCCTGACATATGTGGTGGGAGACTCTGAACAGCTCTAAGTTTCTAAAGTCAGATGCTCTTCATTCTCAGCAGAGGGAGCTACAGGGCATCTGGAAGTGTAGGGAGCCTCCTTCCAAATGCAGTGTGTGGCCTTGGCAGTCCTTACCGTTCTGCCTGATTGCCTCCGTGACTAGTGAGAGTGTCATCATGAGGGGTTTTCAGATTTGTCCCTAGAGGAGGAATGGCTAGAGCATTAAAAATCAAATAACGGACATTGTCCTAGTCAGCTTACATTGTCACCTTGGTTGGGGAGTTGCTGATGGACCTGTGGGCATATCTGTGGGAGACTTTTGACTATTAATTGATATAGGAGGGCCTCGTTCACGGTGAGAAACATCATCCCTAGGCATGTGGCCCTGGGCTATATAAGGAAGCTGGCTAATCATGAGCCAGACAGCAAGTCAGAGAGTGAGCCAGCAAGTGGCAGTCATCTGTGGTTCCTGCCTTGTCCTCCCTCGATGATGGACTGTGACTTGGGAGTGTAAGCTAAAGTAAATTCTTTCCTCCCCTAAATTGCTTTTGACTGGAGTGTTTTTATCACAGCAACAGAACGGAAATGACAGGTGTCTCTCCACAATACCCAGAAGAAGAAGAAAATCCAATATACTTCTCCAATTAAAAATTTCCCGCAATTAAATTTTCTAATATCTTTGATGCCTGCATCAATTTATTTGTTACCATAATACGTTCCCCCCCCCCCAGGATAAAACAAATGAACAGGATGCAAATAGCAACTAGTGGCATGCCAAGTTCAATAGCCCACTCTCCTCCTTGGATCTGTGGGCACGCAGCTCTGATTCTGATACACAGATACATCTGAACAGCGCACAGTCGTGCTTCCTGCTCGCAAAACTATTCATAATTTGTTTATTAGAACTACAGAGACAAGTAGTTCCTGGTGTGTTCCAAAAAAGGACCAAGACTTCCAGGCGCTTTGCCATCTGAAGATGTTTAAGAAGCAGTTAATTGCTCAGACATCAGATGGCAAAAGCCTGCAGGTAGGCAGATGGGTTCAGGCAAGAAAATCGCTGCCCCACTGAACAATAGGTTAGAGGCTGGGCCAGAGGCAGGATTATAACAAGACCCCTGGGTTCAGGCAGTCTTTTCTCCTCATGCCCTTTTTATCTTGCAAGTCTCTTACTGGGGTCCAAATGCTACTGCAATTTTATGTCAATTCTGATTGCTGAAAGTGCTGTTTGAGCAGGCCCCACACTTTCCATCTGAGCCCCACTCTGTCAAGGAAGGTACTGGAAATACAGCTGGTACTTAATGAATGTTCATTGATTGGCTTTTGGAGCATTAGATGATCTCAAAGGGACCTCTCAGCAGTGAATAATGAAGAGAGTAGGGAGCCAGTGACCTGTTCTTTCCTCCCAGGGACCCATTTCCACACGCTTTGCCTGCCCTCAGCATCCACACTGAGTCCTGAGCGGTGTCTATGGCTGTGAGTCTAGATGAAATCCCTCATTCTAGAGTTTATATTTCCAAGTTGTTCACTCTCTGCTGCCAATTCCAGCCGGTCTCGAGCTGGGTTAGATGGTGTCTTAGTTAGGGTTTTACTGCTGTGAACAGACACCACGACCAAGGCAACTCTTATAAGGACAACATTTAATTTGGGCTGGCTCACAGGCTCAGAGGTCCAGTCCAATATCTTCAAGGCAGGAGTATGGCAACACCCAGGCTATACTCCTGCCTGGTGCAGGAGGAGCTGAGAGTTCTACATCTTGTTTGGAAGGCTGCTAGAAGACTGGCTGCCAGGCAGCTAGGATAGGGGTCTTAAAGCCACAGTGACACACTTCCTCCAACAAGACTACACCTCCTGATAGTGCCACCTCCTGGGCTAAGCATATTCAAACCACCACGTTCCACTCCCTTATAGGCTTGTTTAAACTCGTTAGTCCACTGGGGCCATACCTAGCTGTAGCATAATGAAAAATATATTTAGTCCAACTTCAAAAGTCCCATAGTCTATAACAGTCTCAACAATGTTAAAAGCCTAAAGTTCAAAGTCTCTTCTGAGATTCATCCAATCACTTAACTGTAATCTCCAAAGCAAGACAGGAAACCAGCTGGGCAGACTCCAAATTCTGCATCTCCATGTCTGATGTCAGCAGTTTTCAGATCTCCAACTCCTTTTTCATCTTGGTTGACTGCAACAAACTTCTTTCTCCTGGGCTGGTTCCACTCCCTGTTAGCAGCTTTTCGGGATAGCAGCTAACCCGAAGCTCCGGCATCTTTAACATCTTGGGGTCTCCAAGTCAACTTCAACTTCACAGCTTCTTTTTCCAATGTCTGGAATCCATACATGATCTTCTGGACTCCTCCAAAGGGCTTAGGTCACTTCTCCCGCTCTGCCCTCTGTAGCACTCTAGGCTCTGGTTGACTCCACTCCACTGCTACTGCTATTCTTGGTGGTCATCCCATGGTACTGGCATCTCCAATACACTAGGATCATCTGCTGCAACCAGGCTTCACCAATAGCCTCTCATAGACTCTCTTCATGTGCCAAATCTCAACTTCTTTGCATGACCCCCTGCAACTGAGGCTGAATCTCCACCAATGGCCTTCCCTGGCCTCTCACCGTGCCAAGCCTCAGCTGCTCTCCATGACCCCTTCATATCTTCAAAACCAGTACCTGGATGATTCTTACATATTACCAAGTCTAGCTGAAGCACGAATTACAACCTTGGCTATCTCTGGAATGCAACTTCTCTGTGATCTCAGAAAACACTTCCCAGAAGGTTTTACCTTAGTGATGTTGTTCTCTTCTTAATCATCACTAATTTCTTAGCTCCAGCTAACCAGCATCAATTGTCCCAGTAGTCCCTTCTGTTCTTGACTCTAAAGCCAGAGCCACACAGCCAGTCAAAGCTGCTGAGTTCTGCTGCTTGTTGTAACTGGAACATGGCCCCCTTATTCTATAACCAGCTTCCTGTTTTCCAACTCCCTCACTATCTAAGCCTGGCTGTCCTGGAACTTAGTGTGTAAATTGACCTTGTATGCAGAGATGTGCATGGCTCTGTCTCCTGAATGCTGGGATTATGATCCTAAACTTTTCTCTACTTGGAATTTGCTCTATACCAGGTTGACCTTGTACTCAGAGATTTCCTTGCCTCTGTCTCCTGGGATTAAAGGTGTATACCACCATGCTTGGTTGGTTGAGATCTTTCCCCAAAGTCACCACTCTCTTAATCTGTTTATCTCCTTGAACATAGGATTCAGCTCCATCTCACTTCCTGGTGCCCCTTTATTACCATAATTTGATATTTTTCCTTTCTCCTTTGCATTAAAATGCTCTTCATAAGAGTTAACTTTAGTAATCACAGAACAGAATTTATATCAGGCTGTTTTCAGACTTCCTTTGTCAAAGCAATTAGTCAAAATCTTTTCACCTTAGCCTCAGGCAGACTTGAACAATAGCAAAAGGCAGCCATGTTTTTCATCAAACTATCACAAAAACAGTCTCTAGGATACATACTAGCATTCTTCTCCATTGAAACCTCTTGGGCAAGCAGGTCTACACAGTTTAAATGACCCGCAACACCACCAACTTCCACATTCTTACTAGGATGGTCCATTAAGCCCCACTTAAAGCATTCCATGGCTTTCCAAATCCAAAGTCCAAAAATCTACATTCTTCCAAACAAGAGCATGGTCAGGCCTATCACATCAATACCCCACTCCTGGTACCAACTTCTGTCTTAGTTAGAGTTTTCATTGCTGTGAAGAGACATCATGACCAGACAACTCTTATAAGGACAACATTTAATTGGGGCCAGCTTACAGGAACATGGCAGCATTCAAACAGGCATGGTGCAGGGGGAGATAAGAGTTCTCCATCATTATCTGAAGGCCTCTAGGAAAAGACTGGCATCCAGGCAGCTAGGACAAGGGTCTTAAAGCCCATACCCACAGTGATACACTTCTTCCAACAAGGCCACACCTTCTAATAATATCATTCCATGAGCCAAGCATGTTCAAATTACTGCAGATGGACTAGAGCCTTCAGGGAAATGTGCTCCTTCAAGCCTGGTGTTGGTTCTGAGAGATTAAAACTGTTGTTGTTTGAATAGGAAGTGCTCCCTATAGGTTCTTGTGTTTGAATATTTGATCCCCAGTGCTAGTGGCACTGTTGGAGGAAGTTGCTGGCCCTTTGGGAGGCAGGACCTATGTAGAGAGACTAGGTTATCCTGTCATCTCCTGGCCTTTCTTCCCTGTATTTTCTACTTGGTCTGAGGAGATAGAATGTGAACAAAGCATCCTTGTACTCTTGCAACTACAGCCACAGCTGCTCTGTTCTGGTTCCCTCTCCTCCACGGTGCACTGTATGCACTCTCATCCATGAGATCAAAGAAATCCTCCTCGGGGATTTGGTGAGGAGAAAAATAATGAACATAGAATGTTCTGGAGCAGATCCATGTAAAGGAATGCTATGGTCAGCATCAGCTATCATTCATTCATTTATTTACTCATTCATTCAGCTCTCCTGTGCCCGTGGGCTTTCTGGAAAGTCTCAGTCACTGTCTGTACAGATGAGACTATCTCGAAGCTGAGAACACAACTGAGGCACATGTCTGGCATTTGGTCTCCAGGGATGAAATGGGCACCTTCAAGGGAGCAGGGAAAGGACTGGGTTGTACCTCCAGAATACATAGCTCACCTCCAAGGATGTAATGGGAGCATCGTGTAGAACTGTCCAGGAAGATGAGGACTAAAAAAGAAGGGGAACAGAGGGGCAGAGAGGAAAAGGGGGAGGAATGAACCTACCTCCTGAGCAAAGGAAGGGACATAAGTAGCTGGCTAGAGACAAAACTGGAGCCATAAGGAAACTGTTCCGGATACACAGGCCAGGCCAGAGCACACATGAGCGAGTGAGAGCTGGCTCATGAGGAGTGAGTTTTCAGCTCCAATGGGTCAGCATCACTGCTATCCCAACATCAAACTCCAGAACCTTCACACCAAACCTAAGGAATCCCTGTGGGTCTCACAAGGTAACCTGTCCCCGTTGAGATTCGCAAAACACCGAGAAGCCCATCTCTGGAGTTGGGACTGGGGGATGGAATTACCAGTCATACACAGATGGTGAGTGGAATAGAATCTTTTGATTTCATAGACTTTCAAAGAATGAGGGAGATACACCATGGTGCCTCCATTCCCCAGATATATACCCCTCCCGGTAACACAAGGCATTTGGAGTTGATCTCAGATCCTGATATAGCTTTACAATCTGCAGCCTTAAAAATAAATACAGGACATGGAAGATTGTCTAAGAACCTGTTTTCTTTATATATCAACACAAATGATATGCTGAGAAGGCTGTCTTTAGGAAGTTAATGCTCCTGACGACGTTTGCTGAGTAGGGCTTGTGGCAGAGGACACAGATTGTAAAGGATTGGAGTCACTGTATAACCTCAGCAAAGGCTGTGGGCTCATGAGGCAGCTGTGCTGACTTCAGGCAGAGTCTCTGTCTCCCCTTGTACTTTCTTGAATTCTCTGAAACCCTGGGTCAGACAGAGGACAAACAGGCTGAGTGTCCGGCATCCTCTGTAGAAAGAATACATGAATAAAACAAATACAGCATAGAGTCAGTAGTCCCTGGGCTTGGTCAGTAGCTGGCTTCATGACCATATCTCCCTGTGGGTTTCACTTTCTTCACCTGTAAGATGTGTGACTGAGACCCAGGCAGTTTATGGTAGGGAGAGAGTGGAAACATTTGTCCCACGAAATGAGCATCACCCAGTAAGACACACTTTCCCTTCCGGAGAGAGCACCACAGACAGGTACTCGGGTATTGCAAATGGCCTGACAGAAATGAGGATATTCTAAGTGATGCTTGTGTGCCTCACTTTGGCTATTGGACTATTGGAACAATGGATCCCTGAGAAGTTAATTTCCCACTATCAGTCTGCCCACCTTGCTTTCTCCATTAACCTGCTTTATTCAGAGCCCGAACAGCAAATGCTTTCCACGTTATTATAGGAGATTGCCAGGTAAATAGAGATGTTTACTTCAAACAGGGAAATTTACAATATACTCCACTAATGGCTTGGGATAGTGAAAAGAGTTGGACCAGAGACATAAAACTACACTTCACTGTACTTTTGAGGGCTTTGCAGGTTTCGATAGTGTGAAGAGGGGTGAGCTCCCACTATCTCCCTAATTTAAAGGTAATTTGGGATTTGCACAGTGTTTTTAATGATCCTGGGCATTGAGTCTGGAATCCTACAAATCCCAGGCAGAGGCCGTACCACCAACCGCGGCCCCAAACCTCTCTCCTCCTTTACTTTTGCTTTTGAGGCAGTCTTTCACTAAGTTGCGCAGGCTGACTTTGAACTCCCTCCCTCAGCCAGAAAGGCCTTGGGCTCGTGATTCTCCTGCCTCAGACTCCTGAGTAGCTGGGATTGAGGGCCTGTACCACCAGGCACAGCTGGCATCTGCACAGTTTTTGGGCTCATGCCCTGTGCCCTCTATTGTTACCCCTTCTAAGACTGAAGGCTTGCCTAATGAAGAGGTGGGCCTCTGCACAGGACGATGTGGGGGTTCACCTTTAGCTTCCTCCTTGGCTCTGTGATCTCTGGTGTGACATCAGTATCTCAGAAGCTCACTTTCCTCACCCCTAAAATGGAAACAACAGCTGTGCTGGCTAGATTTTGTCAGCTTGACACAAGCTATAGTCATCTGAGGGGAGGGAGCATCACCTGAGAAGTTGCCTCCATATGATCAAGCTGTCGACAAGCCGGTGGGGCATTTTTGTTAATTGGTAATATGGAAGGGTCACCTCATTACGGATGGTGCTGCCTCTGGGCTGGTGATCCTGGGTACTATAAGAAGGTAGGCTGAGCAAGCCTTGGATAGAAAGCCGGTAGGGGTAAGCTGCACCCCTCCATGGATCAGGTTTCTTCCCGTACTCCCTCCAATGGTGGACTATGGTATGGAAACATAAGCAAAATAAACCCTTTCCTCTCTAGAGCACTCTCCTCCTTCTCTTCTCTCTCTGTGTGTGCTCACCCTTTTTTTTCACTTACTGCTCCCCTCTTTCTCTCTCCTCATGACAATAAAACTTGCCTTTATATATTTAAAAATCAATCAATCAATCACAATCAATCAATCAATCAATCGAAAACCTGTTCCTTCCCAAGTTGCTTTTGGTTGTGGTTTTATTGCAGCAAGGACAGCAGCTCTCTCTGATATTGTGATACCCCTCTTGAAAATGAAGAAACCTGGAGCTGGGCACACAGACAAAGTGAACCTCATCCAGCAAGGCAGGTTCTTTTTGCAGAAAGGGTGATCTATGACCCAAATCAGGCTAGCAAGCATGTGTGGACAAGAAAGCCTCTGTCTTACTTGGCTCTTCCTCACTGGGTAAGTGAGGTCCAACCTCATACTAGGCGAATTTGGAAAGCAGGGCTATAGAGGGAGTGAGTTCACGGATTATGTAGAGCCTGGGAAATAAGGAAGCATGCACACTGCTTTTAACGTGGTTTTGAGGAAAGACTGTCGTTCCCAGACCTCTAAGGGCACATTGCTAGTAGACACATATACAATGTTATGTATAAAGATCAGGGGCTGCCTCATGTATATGTATGGATAAGGAATCATGAGGAAAGTTAGTGTATCCATTATATTTCTCACTGCTGTAACAAAATGCCCAACAAGAAACAGTTTAAGGAAAGAAGGCTTTGCTCTGGCTTCTAGTTTGAGGAGATCCTCCTGTCATGGCCAGGGAAGCAGTAAGAAGGAAGTCACACACAGTGACAGTGGCAAGAGGCTGGCAGGTCACACCCTGTTACAGTCCAGAAGCAGAGCAGGAAGGAAGTAGGGCCAGGATTGGCTGCAAAACACCAAGGTCTGTCTGAAAGGAGACTCCGCCTCTTAAAAGGCCCACAACCTTCTACAACAACAGGGCAGGATCCTGGGGGGACATCCCACATTCAAACTCCAGCAGCTAGGGAAGCCCTTTTATTTTCTTGGTCAATATGGTCCACCTAACCCCATCTAGTGAAGAATTTTCTCAGGAAATGGCAGTGTTTTTTTTTAAAATATTTATTTATTTATTATATGTAAGTACACTTATTTATTATAAGTACATATATATTATATGTAGCTATCTTCAGACATACCAGAAGAGGGCATCAGATCTCATTACAGATGGTTGTGAGCCACCATGTGGTAGCCGGAATTTGAACTCAGGACCTCCGGAAGAACAGTCAGTGCTCTTACCCACTGAGCCATCTCTCTAGCCCAATGGCAGTGTTTTTATAAGCCGAAATTTAAGAAAAGTAAAGAGAAGCAGAGCAAAGGAAGGGTAGGGTCCTGTGGGGGTGGGGGAGAGTAGGGGTGTGGGTATGTGTGTGTACTAAGATTGAGCCTAAAGTTCTTCAGGAAAAAAACTAAAGACCTTTGGGTGCGAAGCCTCTGCATTTAAAGGTTGTCCCCAGGTGAGACCTTCCTTTGGTGGAGCTTTGTGGGAGGTCTTTAGGTGACTGGGGAAAAACTCCAGAATCTTGGGGAAGACCGTGGGACTCTGCGTCCTTCTTTCTCTTTGCTTCTTGGCCACCGAAGTAAGCAGTTTGCCTCTGGGCCATTGCTATCTCATGGTGTACCATTGCCATTATTACCTCCAATAGACGCCACCTGATCTTGGATTAGAACCCCTTTGTGACTGCAGTAGCTTTTTCTTCTTGTTTGGAGTTAATTGGTTCAGGCATTTTGTTACAGTAACATGAGCACATACAGGGACAGTGTCTTAGAAGGCACTACTAACACATTGAGTACCTGGGGTGGCTGAAAAGGCCAGTGCTTCAGTCAGACAGATGAGTGTGGAGGCAGCAGTTGGCAGGGATGGTAAGTGATGAGAAATTAACTTATTCAGCAAGTGTTCAATCAGAGGGGAAGAATTTGTTCCTGAACCCCAGACATCATCTTCCTCTCCTCCTTCTCCTTCTTCTTCCTCCTCTTCCTCCTCCCTTTACTTTTCTTCTCCCTCCTCTCTCTCTCTTTCTCTCTCTCTTCCCCCCTCTCTCTCTTTCTCATTTTGGATTTTCGAGACAGGGTTTCTCTGTGTAACAGGGCCCTGCCTGTCCTTGACTCACTCTGTAGACCAGGCTGGCCTCAAACTCACAGAGATCTGCCTGCCTCTGCCTCTTAAGTGATGAGATTAAAGCCATGCACCTCCATGCCCAGCTCAACACCATCATTTATATTGAAGGGATCGATACTGCAAAAACAGGGCCTTGAAAATTTTCAGAGGTGGGGACTTCCAGGTACGGTAGTGCACACTATTAATCCCAGCATTCAGGAAGCAGAGGCAGGTAGATCTCTGATGTTCAAAGCCAGCCTGGTCTACAGAGTAAGTTTGAAAATAGGTGGGGTTTCATGGATTCAGATTTCAGAGCAGGGGAGACATCGAGGGAGGTAGCTGGGAGCACTGAGCTCCGGAGTAACCACGGTCCATCGGTCAATATTTATTCAGCTTCTGACATCATCTGCCAGGCACGAAGACTGTGAGAATGGGTAGTAACTGTCACCACTGTCCTCTCTGGGCTGCCAGGGACTCATAGCGGCCATGCTGCAGAGGCACAAGTGTGCACAATAGACACGCCTAAGTTGAGGAGATAAGGGATGCTTCTCACAGAAGCAGCCTCAGCAGACCCTCGGGCTAAGAGTAGGCGCTGGGCTATAGGCAGGCAGTGTGGTGGAAGTGGAGGTGGGCTCTCTGCAGATGGATGAAACAGTGTGGCTTAGATGGGAGCCACAGACAGGCTCGCATACACAGACATGCATGGAGACTCGATGAGGAAATGTCCCAGTGTTAACTTGTGCCAGCACTGGCTTGTCAGGCTCACATCTGAAGACTGAGTTCCGAGAGCAGCAGGACATAACCTCCTATGTCCTTTTTTTAGTTTCCTATACGGTAACATATGAAGGGACTCTAGCCAGCCCCAGTTTGGCAAACATGGTTCTGGCAGGTTTTGCCCTTTACTTATTCCCTCAGCCTTGCTAACAACTCTTAGATTCCATTCCTAAAGCTAGTCACCAAGGTCTGTTTCTTTATTTGGCTACTTTCCCCCCCCCCCCCAGGCTGATCACCAAAGTCCAGCTACCAAAGTATTGAAGTCCAGCAATTGAAAGCTGCCTTTGGCTGCCCTAATTAACCTGTCCAATCAAAATCAAACACCTCATCCTATCATGGGGGTTCCCCCCCACCGTTTACCTTTAAAAACGGCCATTTGCCTATGAGCCACATCTGTGTCCTCTCTATCCAGGGCAGTCCTTTGTCCTCTGGGTGAAATACCCCTTCCCCTCTCCCTTCTTCTCTTTCTCCTCTCCCTTGTCCTCTGCCAACTCTCTTTGTCTCTTATTCACTGCCTTTTGCTCCTCTGGGGCAAATGAATCTCCTTTGTGCTGAGAACGTGGTCTTGGGGCATCTTGTACTGAATACCAGTCCCATCAACATACATTTTTGACTCGGTGATCTATGTTACAGGGCTATGAGAGTCACACATATGTACATATACTACTTGCCTTCCGTTTGTTCTGAGATGACTCGTCACAGAAACACAGCATGTGCCTGCTGTGTAAGGCTCTGCCTCATTCTAGTTGGGAGGGAAGATATGGCAGATAATAACAAATAAAGACGGATGCTTTTATGTGAGAATCCATGAAAAAGAATAAACAGAGTGGTACCACTGGGGATAACAGAGGCTGGGGAAGGCTGTGAACTGGGAATTGGTAGAAACACATCAGAACTTGAGCTCCCATAGGCAGCTGGCATGAGAACAGCATCTATACACCTGGTGCTGAGCCCAAGCCTCACTCTGTAGCAGAACTCCTCAAAAGTAGGACAGGAATTGCTTTTGGAACCCAGGTGTGCTGGCTCATGCCTGCAAGCCCACCACTGAGGAAACTGAAGCAGGAGGAATTCCATGATTTTAAAGCCTGCTCCTTGGATGCACAGCAAATACCAGACCAACCTGGGTTATAGTGTGAGTGTCCAAAGAGGGCAGGGAAGGGCCTTAGAAAGATGGCTCAGCAGTTCTGTTCTTGCAGATGACCTGGGTTCAGACACCCACATTAAACAGCTCATGACTGCCTATAACTCCAGTTCCAGAGGACCTGATACCATCTTCTGGCCTCTACAGATACCATGTACACATGTAGTACAAATAAACTCATGAAAACACACACACACACACACACACACACACACACAAATTTTGAAAAGAAAGAAATGCTTCTCTAATCAGGACCTACAGGCAGAATGGAGCAGCTTGCAGGATAGACTCGTCTGAGGCTCCCACAGAGAAGTTGCCTTTTAACTTGTCAACCTTCCCTTCTTCCCCTCAGGTCACCCCTTGAATATCTGTCTCTCGTTGTGAATACTGGCCTGGAAGGTGCTTTTCTGGTCCTAACAGAATGCTGCTTGGACACTGCCCTGTAGCCATGACAACCAGAGCAGTACAATACAGAAGTAGCCAGGTCTCTGGTTATGATCATGGCACCACTGGTACTCCCTAGGGAGGGTCAGAAGATGCTCCTCTGTATTTCAGCTCTTAGTTCCCTTGGGGGTTGCTAAAGAATACGGAAGTGAAAAGTTGATCAAAGGCTGGACTCCATGATGAGCCTCCATCTTTTGTGGTGATGAAGCTGTTCGGAGCCACCCACTCTCCTGTAAGCGGTCTCCTACCTGTGCTTTGCAGGAAAGGCGAAAACAAATGAACAAACAAAACCCAACAACACTGGGCTCACCAAGCTGGATTTTGGTGAAATCGTATTTTGATCTTGCACTGTTGCCCTTCTGGGGTGCCTGGATGTGGGTCTGCATCTTTCCAGGAAAAGCTGTTAAGACACAAAGCCCTTGGGAGGCTGAGTTCTGTTCCCACTCTTAGACCAGTGGGAACAGAGCTGGAGTTTTCTTGGTTTTTCTTTCTCTGGGCACAAGGGGGCAGCAGAGCTCTGAGCTTAGCAGGCTTCAGGGTCAACGTGGCTAGGCAAATCCTTCCTTCTTCCTTTACTAGACCACTGCCTGCTTAATGCCTCTTGCCCTCCTAGATCCCAAGCCCTGAATGGGATAATCAGGAAGAGGAGGTGGTGGAGGCCGCACGGAACATGCGGCCTTCACTTGAGCATGTGCAGTATGTATTTCCCTGCCTCCACAACAGACACTAAGGCCCAGGGAATCTCATGTACTGGGAATGTATCCTGGAGGAGATACCAGAGCACAGTCACACCAGATAACCTTTGCAAGAGAAAGTTCTTTTCAGCTCTCAAACCTCCCAAAGGCCACGGAGTTAGGGCCAGGTAGCCAAGCCCAGTGGGCAGGGCATACCCAGGCAATTCTATTCTGCAGTTATTAAGGCCAGAGCAAGTGTGCTGTCCTTTGTGAGGCATGGAAAGCCTAGTGGTGGTTGGTGAAGGGAGGGTTCAGACAGTGAGAGCAAGAGATTAAAGTCAAGAAACCATGTGGGCGCTGAGAGAATTCCAGTTCAAAGAGGTGAACCCTTAGTGTTGCAACCAAGAACAGACTCGTGCCCCATGAGCTGGCTATGGGCCTCTTTGGCCAGTTGAAAGGGCTTTCCAAACAACTTGGGAGATTTTCATGCGTGCTTTTGGAGAGCTGACTCTGCAGGCAATGAGCAGCTGGGACTGGAGGCAGGGGAGGAGAACTGGAGGCCAGAAAATGGATTTTAAAGGGGTCTTTTTCCTTGCGTGGGTGGGGCTTCCATTTCCCTGTGCCCAAATAAGCATTTCTTGTGCAAACTGTGAACCAATAGAGACATTGATAAAGGAGGCTGAACTAATTAGAGATGCCTCAAAAGAAACACAGTTTCAGAAGCAAAAACTGCAAGCAAAAAAACTTGCTTAGTTAGTTAGGGTCCATCAAAATTAGGTTTCTGATGGAGTCAAACTGAGTAGGCAGACAGGCCAAAGGAAATACTTGGAACAGACGCAACCCAGTGGCCCCATCCTGGCTAGAAGAGACAGAGAAGGGCTGCAGTTCTAGCAACAACAAGATAAGCCAAGACCAAAAGGACTGAGGGTGTGGCTGGGAAGTTTCCAGAGATTTCGACAGCCAGCGAGAATGGATTTTTGGCAGAGAGTATTTAACTTTCACCATTTTTCTTCACGTGTGAGAAGGGACTGGAGGGAGGGTTGGGGCCAGACCAGCTCCCAGCCTCCTTGTCCTAAGGGATCAGTGGATGACTTTGCTTGGGTCAGATTCTGCAACCTTCTGATTCAGTCCCATTTTCTCTCCTTTCTTAATGCCTCAACTCTGGGATCCTGGCTGATCAAAGAGCCGCACAAGAGAAGAAATCTGAGTGTCGAATGACCACAGGCTGCCTCCCAAGCCTCCAACCCACTCACTGGGGGGAACACAAATGAGCACTTATTTTGTGAAGCCTGTGATCTGTGGGGCTCATCATATTGTTTGGCTAAACTCACTGACATGCAGGCTTGGCTGCTGTCAAATTTCTCAGAGAGAAGCAAAAAAACCATTAAAGTATATGTAGATTATATTAAGAATAGAGGCTGGGGAAGTGTAGTGATGTAGCAGCTGGTAGGGATATGCTCCCTGTGCCCTGGACTGTCCGTGGCCTGACCCTACTTGTCCTTGGGGGTTGGAGATGAGGTGTCGTGGAATCAGCAGCACATACTCCAGGAGCCGGTGAGAAATGCTGCAGTAAGTTCATCTGAATGCTGCTGCAAGCCCCTTTAATACCCTTCTTCTGTGCCCCCCACTGGTCCCAAGAAAGCATCTCTTCCAAACAGCAGTTCCTGATTGGCTGGCATTGGCAGACAGTCTTCAATTTGGTCCTCCTGCAAGAGTTGCCTTTGTGGCTGCACACACACACACACACACACACACACACACACACATGCACGCACGCATGTGCGTGCCTGAGCTCTGCCTGAGCTGCATTTTCTGTTCCCTTCCCCTCTATCCTGGATGAATTTTTAAAGATTTGTTTTACTTTTACTTGTGTGTGTGTGTGTGTGTGTGTGTGTGTGTGTGTGTGCTGGTGCCCACAAGAGAGACCAGAAGAAGATGTCAGATACACTAGAACTGGAGTTACAGATGATTGTGAACTGCCCAAGGGGGATTTGGGGAACTGAAAAGGGGTCCTCTATCAGATAAGAGCTCTTCTTTCCAGCCCAAATGGCCCCATGGCTGCTAAGTGATTTGGCCCCATTGGATCAAGAAGCAAGAAGAAGCATGCTGTATCTTGAACTTTAAACCTGTTTGGGAAGACTTTGTTTGGACATAACTGGATTTGGGTGGTCGTGGGTTGCTTGTTTGATTTGATTAGAGTTTGAGAGAAAAACTATGGGGCAGGCAAGCTGCAAATCATAGTAGCTGCTAGAAGGAGGGGGATAGAGAAAAAAGAAAGTCATAGTACAGTCAGCAATAGAAGTCTGAAAACAGCTGCATGGAGAAAGATTGGGTGTGGCGGGATGGTTCTGCAGAGAACTTCCCAAGTGAGAAAGCCCAAGAGAATTGGGGCCAGTGTGCCTTTGGCTTTCATTGGTATCCAAGGAAGAGACAGAAAAAAGAAAAGTTAACACTTTCCAGGCAGATCTCAGAAAAGCAGGCAGGCTTAGCCATGAAGATTGCAAGCAGCTGAATACAGGATAGATAGATAGATAGATAGATAGATAGATAGATAGATAGATAGACGATAGATAGATGATAGGTAAACAAATGCTAGATAGACAGATAATAGATGATAGATAGATAGATAGATAGATAGATAGATAGATAGATAGATAGATGATAGATAGAGCAAGCATGCGACTAAGAGTTTCAAACCATTGCCACATAAAGATGACTATGGGATGGATGTTGGTTAACACTGCAGGATCTTATAAGTCTTCCTTTCTCTTGTACCTGTAGTGGAACAAGTCTCTTCTTCCTCCAGCTGGCACTGGGGGTGAGGGGTGTTTCACTACGGTGACAGCTGACATGAACACTCATTGCTTCTCTTTGCAGCCTTCCTACTGTTTAAGCATCCCTAAACAGTAGTTCACTTTTGTCTGCTTTGTGCTTCATAGAAAGGGAGTCTACAAGGTTCTCTTGTGATTGGCTGTTTTCATCCCATGTCACTTGGAGAATCCCCAGCTGATGCCTGCAGCTGCCATGGACGCCTCATTCTGGCCTATTCCCACTTGATTCCCTCCGCTGTTGCTGGGCAGTTACATTGTTTCTAGTTGGGGCTGCCATGGTTCATCTTCATTTACCATTTGAACGAATGATTTATGACACATACTTCCAGGTGTGTCCTTCAGACAATTCCTGAAAGGGTTAAGTAAGCAGAGAAGACTCAGCTTGGGGGCGGGCAGCAGCATCATCCCATTGGCTGAGGTGAGGGAGAGCCAAACACCAGCATTCATGTCTTTCTGCTTCCTGTCTGTGGACACAATGTGACCAGCCACATCACACTCCTCCCACTATACTTTCCTGCTGTGATGGTTGTATTCCCTCAAACTATTAACCAAGATAAGCACCCCATGCCATAAGTTGCTTTTGTAGGGTATTTAGTCACAGCAACAAAAATGTAATATAAAAGGGAGATTCCAAACAATGCTGTAAAGGACACCATAGTTATGCCCCTGGTTTTCTCTGGGCATGTACCTTGTAACGCAATCTCTGAGTCTGGTGTATGCACACACTCATGTCTATGGTTAATGTGAATAATTTGATCATTTGTCTATTCTCTGACAAGTGTGTTTGGTTCTGGTCACATGTCACTTGTGCCCGTTTGATGCACGTGTAGATATCTCACTATGGTTTAAATTATATTTCATTGATGAAATTATCATTTTATAGTTTTTGGTCATTCCTTTGTTATAAAAGGTCTATTCAAGTCTTCTCTTTCCATCTTTTATCTTCTTTTGGGTTTGCAAAAGTGTCTTTTAAATACTGTATGCCAGACTGGCCTGGTGGCTCACACCTTTAATCCCAGCACCTGGGAGGCAGAGGTAAGGAAATCTCTATGAGTTTGAGGCCAGTCTTGTCTACATAGACCGTGTTTCAAAAATTCAAAAATAAGTAAATGAATGAACTATCTTAGCTCATTGTCAGCTCTGTATACATAGCTTTTCTTATCCTGTCAGTTGGTCCTCCTATCCCCTGGAATGGACATTCCTTGTGCATGGAATGGACATTCTTAACCGTCATATACTCAAATTTATAAGTCTTTCACTTATTAACAGCTTTTGTTTCTGGAAGAAATGCTTCCCAACACCCAAGGCTATGACAACATTCTCCTATATCAACCTCTGAATATTGAGACTTTTGCTCTTTACATGTAACTGGTTAATAAGACTTAATTGACTCCTGCTTGCAGTGTGAGGCGGGGCTCTCACACCGTTCTCCTCCCTACAGAGGATAGCTGAGTAGCTATCCAAGGGTTACCCAAGTCATCTCTTTCCCTGGTGATCTGCGCTACCTCCAGAGCATATGTTAAGTGTACACAGGATAGGTCAGTCCACAGGCCCTCCACTCTGGTCCATGGATGGGTCAATTTATCAAGCCCAGTGCCAATACTACTCGGCCTTAATGATGATAGCTCCCTAATAGGTGTTTATATCTGGTACAGGGAGTCCCCCAACCTTAGTCTTCTTTTCTGAGAGTTCCTACTCTTGGCCCTTGGCACTGCCATATAAATTTTAAAAACAGCTGGTCAAGTTCTAGGGAAAAAATCCTATTGGGATTTTAATTGGGATTTTACTGAGTCTGTAAATCAATTTGCAGAGAAATGACATCTTTACAATGTTAAGCTGTCTACTCCATGGAGTGGTGTTTTTCTCCATTTATTCAGGTCTTCTTTAATGTCTTTCAATAAAACTTGATACTTTGCTCCATTAATGTCCTGTATCTATTTTGTTGTAGGTACTTCATATTTTTTTAATGTCACCGTGGGAAAAGCTGATTTTGAACTTCATTTTATAACTGTTGCTAACTGAAAAGGAATTAATTTTGTCAGCTGATTTTGTACCTGGAAGTTTGGCTTCTAGTGTTTTCTGGCAAATCTGTAGCTACTTTTTATTTCCTAAATAAAGGACCATGTTCATAGTGGATCCTCTCCTTCTCTTTCTAATCCTATTTTTTCCTTTATTTTTTCATCTTCTATGGTTCTAATACTTCTGGTAGATTTGATTTTATTAAAATTGATAACTGTTGTAGGATGTAGTTGTACATGCCTTTAACCCCAGCATAGCAGGAGGTAGAGTCACATATATAGCTATGAGTTCAGGGCTAGCCTGGTCTACATAGCAAGGTCTAGGCCAGCCAGTTCTTCATAGTGAGACCCTATCTCAAAAACAAACAAACAACCCTGATCATTGTTAACACACAAATTTGATCTTATGTCAAAGAGAAAGCTTTCAAATGCATGATCATTCAGCCAAACGTCTGTGCATAATAATCTTTATCAGTGGATCAAGGAAGCCTCATTGTATCCTATATGTGAGAAAAGTAATTATTGTGGATGTACACCAAGTTTGAGCTTTCTTATTTTGCATCTGTTGAATAAATCCAGTCATTTCCCCTGTAATGTGCAAATGTGGTAGCTAGTATTCATTGAATTTTAATTGTTAGACTGTTGTGAGTCTCAGGGATAAACTGCTTTGCTTGTCATGTATCTGTCAGGAACAGGCTTTTGAATTAGGCTCGGTCTAAAACAGGGCTGTGACCAAGTCAAGTAACTGAACCACGCCTGTGCCTCAGTCTCCTCACATGCTGACATGGAGACAACAGTCCTAACTCACACAGCTGCTGTCAGGTTTAGCAACATGTGAACAATGTTGCAGGCACTGGGATATATTAAGCACCACAGAAGTTTTAGTGGTTTAACTGACTAGGCGATAGTTAATTTAGAATTTTTGTAAGAGTAAGTTTTAGTTTGTAATATTTCCTTTTTGTACAGTACTTGGATTTTTCCTAAACTTATACGCACAGTTGTTGAAGAATTGTGTGTGAGTATAATTTAATCTTTTCTTCCTTCCTTTTTTGTGTGCATGCATGGGTGTGTGTGTGTATGTGTGTGTGTGTTCATTCTGAAGCACATGTATAGAGGTCAGAGGATGAATTGAGAGAACTGGTTCTCTCTGTCCATCTTGGGCTTCAGGGGTTGTTCTCAGACTGTTGGATTTGAAGGCAAGCTGACCTGAGGCACCTCTCCAGGCCTGAATGTAATTTTCAGTTTAATTTATTTAATACTAATAGCATTATTTGAAATTTGTAGGTGTTATACCTTCACTAAGGAACTTATAAACCTAATTTTTATAATGTATTGGCCTAATTCTAGTTGTAGAGCCTTATTATCACTTAAATATCAGTGTGTCAGACAAATCAGGAGGCATTTCTCCCTTCATGAGTAACTGAGATGTTAGAATCCTATTCTCATTTCTGACGATGGATGTAGGGAACGTGGCTCTTGACTGTTTGGAAAGGCCAGAATGTAGGTGCATTCAGTCGATGAGCTGATGTGCAGAGAATAGAGGCCTCTAGCCCCACAAAGACAGGCAAAGGGACACAGAAACAAGGGAAAATAGCTAAGCTGCCTGGTTTTTGTTGTCATTCTTATTTTCTTTTGTTTTATCAACCAGTTACATTTCCTATAATTTGTTTTTATTATATTATCAACCAAAAAAAAAATATTTTTTGAGACAGGGTCTAACTATGTAACCTGTGGGCCACCTTCCATTCCCAACCTTAGTGGAGATTCTTTGGATGAGCCTTTATGCCGTGTGAGCAAAGAGCTCTTGCTTAATCATGACTCATGGGATGCCAGGAACTTACTGCTTTTGCATTTGGTGTAACAGCTCTGGCTGGTTAATCAAACACTATTTTGAGCAACGACTCTGTGAAGCAACTCATGGTGTAGAGCAAGAAATACAGACTCAAGGCACAGCCCCTAGTCTACTGGCCAGTTCATCACTTCTATAATAGTTGTGAGAAAAAGAATTGACAGACAAATTCAGGAACAAATATATGCTGGTCCAAAAATGAAGGGTTTGGCTAGACAGGGTGAATTCTAATTAGCATGTGAACCCAGAAATGGAAACTGAAGAATTCTTTAAGGAAATTGAGGTTTCTTGGAGCTTACTTTGAAAGAACTGTCAAAGTTTGAATTCACTGGGAGCAGCAGGGACCCTGGGGGAGTGTGGAGCAGTGGCAGAGGTGGGAGCAAGCCACAGATGCATTGGGCTGGCCTTGAACTTGCTATGTATGTAGCCAAGGATGAACCTGAACTTCTGACTCCTAGTGCCAAGTGCTGGAATTACACGCATGCAGCACCTGGGCAGGTTTATGCAGTGCTGGGGATTAAGCTTTAGGCTGAAATGCATGGTGGGCAAGCACTCTACCAACTGAGTTATGTTTTCAGCTCTTAACCATGTTTTTGATTGATTAAGTTGATGTTCAGACTTTTTATTGTATCTTCTGATTATTCTTTGGCAATTTCATACATTTTCGCCTGCATCCTGATGATATCCATCCCTGGCTAACTGCTTATACTCTTCATATACCCTCCTTCCATGTTCATGACCCCTCACACAGCTTTAGAACTCATTGGGTCCTAGTGGTACTGCCTGCTGGCATGTTGGTTGATCTTGTTAGCTTGGCCTTGTGCAGGTAACCGTAACCGCAGAGTGCTCAAGAGTGCAGCCACCATACCGTATCTAGGAAGACACTGTCCATGTTTTAAAAATTAATCTTTCCAGACCCCATCTGAGATTATTTTTCTCTAGCCAACATTCCTTAGCCATGAGCTCATTTCCTTACTGCACATTCTCTTTTCTTTCTTTTATACATTCAAACTGAAACCCTTCTTTGGGACTCTTCATTCCCCCCTGGGAAGAATCCTTCCAAGAACAAGAAGACTACTGGATTGTCTGGAGAAGACCCCTCTCTGAACTCAGGGCTTCTGTAGGTTTGCAGTTAGCTTTCACCACTGGACAGAGGGCTACATGCCATGCAAGGCCCTCCCACTGCCACTCCTCTCTTCTCCTAAGCTCCCTTCTCCAGGAATTTCATCACTTCCTGGAATAGCCTGCACATCTGAAGTCTATTTCACTGTTAGTACTTAGCAAACATCAGTCTCTAAGGGATGGGCCGAGCTGGAGGAAGATTGACAGCTCTAAGACTCTAAAATCCAACTTCACAGGGTGACTCCCTGCTTGTGGAAGAGGGGACAGGAGAGCATTGGGCTGCTGCACGGAGCTGAGACACGATGGAATCTGGCTTCACCTCCAAGGACACTTATCTAAGTCATTTTAATCCTCGGGATTACTTGGAAAAATATTACAGCTTTGGGTCCAGACACTGTGCAGAAAACGAGATCCTCAGACATCTGCTGAAAAATCTTTTTAAGATATTCTGCCTGGGTAAGTTTGTCTAAATATGAGTCCCATTGTGTCTTGAGGGATGACTGGACTTGTGTCTAGTCATCACTATTAGACAGTCTCTTGACAACAATTAATTGTTCAATGAGAATAAAAGTTAGTGTTGGCTTAGCTATTTTACAGTTTACAAAGTTATTTTATGTCCATTGTCTTTTGTATGGTTGTGAAAATGGAGGCCAGGGGGCCTGAGTGCTAACCTTGTAACTACAGTGACTTTTCTAGGTGGCTTGAAGGAGCCATTTCTCCTCACAGAACAGTTTAGAGAGTCTAAGAGAGCTGAGTGGGTGGGGATCACAGGACTCAAGAAAGAAAGATTGACAGCTCTAAGACTCCAAGACCCAACTTCACAGGATGATTCCCTGCTTCTGGAGGAGGGGCCAGGAGAGCATCGGACTGGTGCACAGAGCTGAGACACAGTGGAATCTGGCTCATCATTGAGGACAGCCTGGACTACATAGTGATTTTGCAGGGTAGCCTGGGCTATAGAGTGAGACCTTGTCAAAAAAAAAAAAATAGAGAAAGTAAGTAAGGAAGGAAGGAAGGAAGGAAGAAAGAAAGTTTAATTCTACTCTTGATTGAAAGGAATGTTTGTTTACTCATGAGGTAAAGATCTCCCCAAATATTAAGAACTGGGTGATTTGATCATTAATTAATCTCAGTGTTTTAAATTTTTTAATTTATGTTCCTGTGTAAGCGTATGTGTACATGTTCCATGCTGGTGCATACATGGGGCCAGAAGAGGGCATCAGGTGTTTGCTTTTATCACTTTCTTCACATATTCCTGGAGGCAGGATCCCCTCCTAAACCTGGGGCTCATGTGTTGGCTAGACTGGAAGCCATTAAGCCCCAGAAAGCCTCTCCTCTCTACTCCTCTCAGAGATGGGATCACAGGTATTTGTGAGATGCCTGACTTGTTACACAGGTTCTGGGATCTGAATGCTGGCTCTCATCGCTGGACCATCTCTCCAGTCCTTAAATTCAGTGGTTACACAACAACAATGATAACAACAACAACAACAAACATGGCACAATCCCAGTAAAGACAGTGTAACTTCATCTCTGCCTGTCCCCTTATGATGCCTGATTCCCTGCCCCTTTTCTGTACCAGGCGGATGGACTGATTGACCTTGGCTCTGGCCCCAACCCCCTCTTCTGTTCAAGGTGGTGTAAAGGGAGAACTCCTGATTGACATTGGCTCTGGCCCCACCATCTATCAGCTTCTCTCTGCCTGTGAGTCCTTCACGGAGATCATTGTCTCTGACTACACAGACCAGAACCTCTGGGAGCTGCAGAAGTGGCTGAAGAAGGATCCAGGAGCCTTTGACTGGTCCCCAGTGGTCACCTATGTGTGTGATCTTGAAGGCAACAGGTAGAGGGATGGGTATCTACCCTTCAACTTTCTGGAGGGACCTGGATGTTTCTATTAGCCAAAACTACCACTAAAATCCAGATAAAAAATGCAAACTAAACTCAAAGACGGAGACCAAAGAGAACTCCGGATGGAGGATGAGGGCTCAGGAGAATAGCTGGGCTCTCAGATGTACCACCTCAGTACTATTTTATTACCAGTCATCCAACACAAAGGTGGTAGCTCTGTGCGTGCCTAATGCTCACACTGCCAGAAATGGCAAAACATCGACAGGTGTATTTTTTAGCCAACAGAAATAACGTGAAGCAATTATGGGGAAAGAATTCATTACTTACCATCCATAAAGTTAGAGTCTTTAGGATCTGGGAGATGGTCAGTAGGTAAAGTTCTTGTCACAGAAGTTGCCCTTTCTCCAGTGTGTCTTCTTAGCATCTTTATTGAAAATCAGCTGAATGCAGGTCCATGGCTTAGTCCTTTACTGTCTATTCTGTTTCATTATTCTGTGTTTTCTGGGTTTTGTTGTTGTTGTTGTTGTTTTGTAGAATGACTGTGCTGGTTTGGTGATGCTAGCTTTTTTGTTGCTGTTGCTGTTGTTGCTATTGTTGTTGAAGTTAAGTAGTACATGATTTCTGATATTTTCTTGGTGCTATTTGGGCTTTGTGTGTATAGTTGCCTAAAAATTCTAGAATTGTTTTCTAGTTCTGTCATTAGTGTTTTAAGAGGAATGGTATTGGCTCCACCAATTGCTTTGCGTAGTATGGACATGTTCATGATCTTGGTTCTTTAGGTCAGTGAACAGATCTTTCCATTTTGTTGGTGTCTGCACTATTCTTCTCCATTGACATTTTCAGTGTAGAGATCATTGGCTTGTTTTAGCTAAATTAATTTTGAATTTATTTATTATGTTCATTAATATAGTAATAAAATAATATTAAATATTATATTTACCTATTTATAATAGCTATTGCAATAGGATTGACTTCTTGATTTCAGTTTCAAATAATTCTCTATTGGGGCATGATTAAAGGAACTAGCATCTATCCATCCATCCACCTATCTACCCGCCCATCCACCCATCCATCCATTTATCCATCTACCCACTCACCCATTTATTTTTCTGTCCATTCACCTATTCATCCACCTATCCATTCTTCCATGCATCCATCCACCCATTTATCTGTCCATCCACCCACCTATCCATCCATCCAACTATCCATCCACCCATTCATTCATTCATCTGTTCATTCATCCATCCATCTATCCATCCATCCATTTATCTGTCTGTCCATACACCCATCCATCCTCCTACCCACCCATCCATTCATCCATCAATAAATTTATTCACCTGTCCACCCACCCATCTATCCATCCACCCACCCACCTGTCCACCCACCTGTTCATCCATTCATCCACCCACCTACCTACCTACTCACCCACTCACCCATCCAACCAAATTAGGTTGAACAACTGTGATGCATCCCATAATACTAGCTCTTAGGCCAGAGCAGAGAATGAGATAGGAGAAGTCCTTCTGTCCTTTAGCTCCTATCAGAAGTCAGACAAATGTCTGATCATTTAGGGCCTTTGAGGCCACATTTAAGATTATGGCATTTAGTAACAAGTTGAGAGGCTGTTTTCATATGTCAATTTAACTTAGAAACCTCTTACACACCTAGCATAAGTGAGGATACATTCTCAAAAATGAAGGTGAATCTTACCACTCTGTTTTTAATATGAAGTACATGACTCCCAGGACAGAACTGGTATAACTTGCTACGAGCATTTGGACACTATCACAATGTATTAAGCAAATAAGGACTTGACCAGGATTGATAGAATTTAAGAGAAAATGTATTAAACAGAAATTCTCTGCCACTATGAGATGACATATCTTTCTGAAGTCCAGAGCACATGTCCTGAAAGCCCTGGGAGCCGCATTCCCACTTTGCCTAGACATCACAGCCTACATCTCATTCAAAGACGGACTCTCTTCAGTCTAGGAAGATACTAAAAGAATTGCTTATCCCCAATAGAATCATCAGTTCAGAACAATTGCCTCTTAAGATGCACTCCCATCCCCATCACTTGGCCTGGATGAGGAACTGTACTTTTGGCAGGAAGTGCCTGCATCCCTTCCTTATCCTTGCACCAGATCCAGCAGCTTCAACTATTTTGAGAGCGATAGTGATCCCATTCAGCTTATGTCTCTCTCACATCTCCAAGTACCTCTATCAACCGCAGTCTATTTCCCCTGAGATTATTTCTTCTTTATCTGGAGATATTTCTTGTGCTGATGGCTTCCAAGGATAATACGAGCTAGCTGCTTTCTTCTACTGCTTTGGGAGTACAACTCGGACATTTAAAAAATCATTCATTTCATAATTATTTGAAAGTTTTAAACATTCAGTTACCAAACCCTCACTGTAAACCATGAGATATTAATATCATTAATGCCCCAGGTCTTTCATGAGCAAGGAAAATGAATTCTTTTCTTAAGGAATTATATAAATAGGAGTTGGCGTGATATTAGGAGCTTTTAGGGGACTTGCTGCTGTTGCAGGGGGCCTGAATTCAGTTCCAAGCACCCACATTTGGGTAGCTGATAGTGTAACTCCAGTTTTAGAGGATCCCTCTTCTGGATTCTAAGGATATCCACAGACACACACACATACACATACAGAAAAAAGAAAAGAAAATTTAGAAAAGAAATCATGGAAATTATGTGAGCTAGCTTTTAGCCCCTTGGAACACATTGCTTAGCTTTGGGATCTCCAGATTAGCAGCTTCAATGTATCCTTGTAGCAGCATGTTTGAAATGCAAGTTCTGGGGCTGGAGAGATGGCCCAGTGCCCAAGAACACTGGCTGCTCTTTCAGAGGACCTAGTTTCAATTCCCAACATCTGCATGGTGTTAATTACTGTCAGTTATCCTCCAGTTCCAGAGGACCTGACACCCTCTTCTGGCCTCCAAAGGCACTAGGCACACATGTTGATGCTCAAACATATATTCAAGCAAAACACCTATAGATTTTTTGTTTATTTGTTTTGTTTTGTTTTAAGAAGGAGAAATACAGACTTTTAGGCCTCACTGACTGTCCACAGAGCTTGGGTTTCTACTTCCATGAGATCTGCTGAGGTGACCGTGTGGATAGGTGGAGAGCTACATCTAGAGTCAAGATTCTTACAGACCCAGGGGAGGGGAAGTAAGTCATGGGTGTGCTGTCCAAGCTCTTTTCTCCACCTTCCATACAGCCAATGGTGGGTTGGGGAGGACAGAGACTTCCAGGCGCCCCTTTAGAAAGCAACTGGCCTCACTGAGCCTCCGAGGAAAGAGCTGAAACACTGAAGAAGTGGCTGTTCGCTGAAGCCAGAGCTCTCCCCACTGAGGTTGGTAAGGGTTAGGCATGGTGGTATACTTTGGTTATCCCAGCACTCAAGAGGCAGACAGCAGGATTATCAAGTTCAAGGCCAGCCTAGAGCCACAGAATGAAGTTGAGCCTAGCCAAGGCTGCAAAGCATGTGTTTATTTCATTACTTTATTAACCTAGCTGTCCGGTGCTTTTAATTATAAGTTCATTACAATCAATTTTTTATATTTAAAAAAAAAGCAAAAAAAGGGGGGGCAAAGCTGTCACAAAACAAAATAAAACAGATACCATACTAACAACAGAGTTGGTATATTGTCCAAAATTATACACAGCTGTGACAAGTTTGTTCTTCACTCCAGTGTTCTGTGTTTGTTGCAAGTGTTTCTGGATTTTCAAACCCACAAAAAGCTTACTGATACTCCTTCTCATCAGGATCTTGATGGTCATGGCGACTGTCCGCATGGTCACGGTTACTGTCCGCATGGTTGCGGTGACTGTCTGCATGGTCACGGTGACTATCCACATGGTCATGGTGACTGTCCGCATGGCCACGGTGACTATCCACATGGTCACGGTAACCGTCCGCATGGTTGTGGTGACTGTCCGCATGGTCACGGTAACCGTCCGCATGGTTGTGGTGACTGTCCGCATGGTCACGGTGACTGTCCACATGGTCAAGGTGACTGTCCGCATGGTCACGGTGACTGTCCGCATGGTCACGGTGACTGTCCGCATGGTCACGGTGACCGTCCGCATGGTCACGGTGACTGTCCGCATGGTCACGGTGACCGTCCGCATGGTTGTGGTGACTGTCCGCATGGTCACGGTTACTGTCCGCATGGTTGCGGTGACTGTCTGCATGGTCACGGTGACTATCCACATGGTCATGGTGACTGTCCGCATGGCCACGGTGACTATCCACATGGTCACGGTAACCGTCCGCATGGTTGTGGTGACTGTCCGCATGGTCACGGTGACTGTCCACATGGTCAAGGTGACTGTCCGCATGGTCAAGGTGACTGTCCGCATGGTCAAGGTGACTGTCCGCATGGTCACGGTGACTGTCTGCATGGTTGCGGTGACTATCTGCTGACTGATTCTTTTATGGAGATGTCTCTCTTTCTCAGATAGGCACTCTCCCATCTCTCAGGTATATTAGCTTTCTGCAAATACTGATTGGATTGGTTAAGAAACCTTCAATTAGCCATTTCCACTCAATTATAAACATCTCTGTTTGTAAGTCTCAAAGGACCTGAAAAGTCAGTGTACCCAGAGTAAAGTGATGACCCTCCTGATCTCCTCCATAGCTAGTATCCCTGGCTCCCCGAATGACATCACTAGACAATTAGTTGCATGACCCCGAAGCCTGGAGGTCAATCTTGTCATGGCCTTCTCAGTTATGGACCACGTCTAACCAGTTCCAGCTTCTGTCCTCCTTTTCTTCTTGTGTGGTCCCTTTTGTCAGTGTTATTCTTGAAATATGTACCTACCTCTTTATCCAAGCTACCACTCCTAAGGAAGTAGACTCCCATCCCCACTCATCCCCACGACTGTCCTTTCACTCACTCCTCTACATCTCAAGACATACTTCTGATCAGGACCCTCCTCCCTGTTTTGAAGCAAAGTCTTCCTTGGTGGCCTACAACTTGTGCTCTTGTTTCTGCTTCTGGGATATTTTGATTACTGGCATGTGTCATCACATCTGGTCATGACATACCTTTGAGTGTCACCCTTTTGATGTCCTAGGAGAGAAAGCAAAAATCCCAGTTTTGGAGACTTGTCTCAGGGTGTAGCCCTGATCACTTAGAACTTGCTTTGTAGATCAGGCTGGCCTTAAACTCACAGAGATTTGCCTGCCTCTGCCTCCGGATCCTGCTGAGATCAAAGGTGTACACCACCACACCTGGCCCAGAAAGTAAAAATGTAAGCATAATTTACAAAGCTTTCTGTTGTCAGGCACCTAGTGTTTCGTTGCCTGACAGTCCAGGCCCACCTGCACACGCTGCCCCTTATGTCTTGCACTGGGTGGCCTTTGTACACGCTGTCTTCTCAGCCTGAACCATCTTTCTCCCCTTGCTCCTCTCTCTGCCTCAGACAATGATGGCATATGTCTTCTCCACATCTCTGCTCACATGGCTCTGTTTCTTTCCAATAGATCAAGCCGGGATCCCAACATCCCATGCTCTGTTCCTCCTTGAATTTATCTGTTGATTTCTATTTTGACGAGTAATCCTTAGGTTAACTATTTTCTTTCGTTCCCTCTGTAACCTCCAGGGAGACAGGAGCTCTTTGTCTTTTGCTCATCCTCGAGTCCCCAGTACCTTTGAGTCCCCCAGTACCCATCCAGCACATAACAGAGGTTTAGATGTAAGTGTGAAATAACTGAATGGATCTATCCTGTCTTTATGACTCCACGGTTTTCCACCTGATTCAAGTGTGGGCTGTGCAGAAGGATGATGGGCAATCCTTCCTGCCTCTTATCAAGTTGGTTTGCCTTCTCTTTGTTATTTAGAGATAGGGTCTCCTGTATCTCAGCTGGCCCCAAGCTCCTTATGAACTTAAGAATGACCTTGAACTCCTGATCCTCCTGCCTTCAACTCCCAAATGCTGGGATTTAGGGCATGTGCCACTACACCAGGCTTCTTTAGCCTTTCTTTCCTTGAGATGTTTTGATGGCTTTGTCACTGGAGGGTTTGTTGGAGTCTCTAGGGGTGGGACTTAGGCAGGGAATCATAATGGAAAAGTCCCTTATGGACATTCTGACTTAACAACATCTGCCTTGCCTCTCAGGGTAGGCAGAATCTCAAGATGACTACTGGGTATGGGAAGACATCCTCACAAAGGGCTCGTTCAGGAGTCCTTACCTATTCTTTCCTTCTCTTCCATCTTTGTGTACATAGCATATTTACAGAGGAAATGGCAGTCTCTATTTGAAAGGATCGATCTTAACACGGAGAGCAATGGCCACGCTGCAGTTAGCTTTCTGTAAACCAAGCGCCATGCTGTTCTGGTGTGTGTTTATCACCTAACTGTGAGTCTGAGTGGTAATTTCCCAAGTCTCCAGGCGAGTCCATTTCCCTGTGGGTGTGATCCGCAGTCCTCGAGGAGCCCTGAGGGGTAATCTTTACACAGCTGTCTTGGCAACTGAATTCACCAGTGTTTGCTATGAGGCCAAGGACAAGCAGGTACCTAGGCAGTGGGAGCGCCTAAGAAACTCCCCTCCTCAGATTGGCACATTTCCTGTGAGCTTTTGAGATTTCACAGTGGGTTTCACCATGTGGGAACAATTTTCGTCATCATCTGACTGGCAGATGCTAGTTCTGTGGTAATTTGCGTCTTTAAAATAGCTTAATACACAATAAAGCACAAAGGTCCACTCTGCTTCTGACGTAATCAGTTAAATACACATTCTCACGATGTCCCCGACCTACAGTAACATTTTAAAACATCCAAAAAAAAAAAAAAAACCTCACAAACAAACAACAACAACAATCAAAACCAAACAAAACCCCCAAAACTGCCGTGCTGTATTTCCTTAGCCTATTCTATACGCTTGTTATGTCTATGCGCAGACAGGTAATTTCATTTTTTTCTGATCTACTTTCTTTAACTATTTAAATCTGTTTCTCATAGCTGTCTATTGTTTAATTATCAGCTTTCCTTCTTAGTAGGTTCTGACAAGTTATCTGTGTTTACAGGATTAGGTGGCAGCCTTGGAACAAGTCTCCCTACCTTTAAGATAACAGTTGCTCTATGCCGCCCAGTACTGTGAGGAGTTCCCAGTGTAGGAGATTTCACCCTAGGAGACTTTTAAATGAGGACAAACCAAGACAAATTAAGCCAAAGTGGTTGTCATAGGACTGTCTTCATTCCTGATAAGGAGCAGGTAGACCCAACCAAGGGGAATTTTAAAATGTATTTTTATTATTTTAAATTATGTATACATGTCTGTATGTGGGTATGTGCCGATGGGTGCAGGGACCCATGAAGTCCAGAGATGTCAGATTCTCCTGAGCTGGGGTGTCAGGAGGTTGTGAGCTGTCCAGTGTGGCCACTGAGACCTGAATTCAGTTTATAAACTGATGACATCACTGCTCCATGGTATGGCTAAGAAGAAGGCTTTTATTGTAGATATGAGCGAGAGAACAGCCAGAGGCATCTAGAAGAACCCAAAGCAGAGAGAGAGAAAGAAGTGCACTGGGTATGGCCAGCATACTGGACAAGACAAGGGCTCTTTGCAAGATAGGGGAGAGTAGCAGAGGATAGAAAATAGAGAAAACATGGTAAAAGAAGCAGGGACAGAACACACACACACACACACACACACACACACACACAGAGAGATGGACAGACAGAGACAGGCAAAGACAGGCAGATAGACACACAAATAGACATGCACACACAGAGACATACACAGAGAGACGAATAGACAGAGACAGACAGACAGACACACAAATAGACATACACACAGAGAGACAGACAGACAGAGGCAGACAGACAGGCACACAAATAGACATACACACACAGACACACACAGAGACAGACAGACAGAAGCAGGCAGACAGACACACGAATAGACATACACACACATAGATACACACAGAGAGACAGACAGACAGAGGCAGACAGAAAGAAAACATAGTGAGAATAGCAGGGTTATAAGGAGATTGAGTACCTGGGGGACAGAAGCCAGGCCTGTGAGCTAGAGGGAGTGTGGGGTAGGGGAGGAGGTGAGAAGGGCTAGGATGGCAGCAAGGACATTGAAATGTGTAGCAGGTGCTTGGGATACTGAAGGAGCCTGGAAGCCAGTCTGAGCTTTGATATGCTGATAGGCACCACAAGTAGCCATTTGTCCCATCTGCCAGAGGTAAGGGAAATGACTCCTTCTGGTAGATGGGAATCAGTTTCACAAGTTTCTAAGGAATGCTGGCTGGCTATTATCTAACTGTCAGAAATCCTCCAATAGTCCAGGTGCAGCTCATTGGACTGCCTTTTGGAAGTCTGGGGAAATGGAGTTTCCTCTGGCCCTGACACTCAGATCCTCTGCAAGAGCAGGATGTACTCTCAACCTCTGAGCCATTGCTCCAGCCTCCACTTTTTATTCCCTATGTAGACACCAGTGTTTGTTGTAGAAATTCCCTGTAACAACTTGCTAAGCCTCTGCCCTTTCTGTGTATTTCTCACTCTCTCCTCCCCTCCACTTCTCTCTTTCTCCTCCTCCTTCTTCTCCACAATATCGCTACATAACCCAAGCCAGCCTGGACGCACATATTACCCATACTGCTCTTGAACTCACAATCACTCTTGCTTCCCTTCAGCCTTGTAAGAGCTAGGACTGAAGGTGTATGTCACCCTTCCTGGTTGCCCCCTTTAGAGAAGGTGGCTTATTAAACTTGAACCATACCATCAGTAGATACATTTAAAGCAGGACCCAGTGGTTTCTAGTGTATCCACAAAGTTGTGTAATCTCACCTCAAGTAATTTTAGAATATTTTTGTTATTCCCCCAAAAACCCCTGTGCCACTTGGTACTTGGTGTAATTTCTCACCCCTCGTCCCCTGTCAAATCCCTTAGCTTCTGGCAAGCTCTGCCCTGCTTTCAACCTCTTCAGCCTTCCAGGATGTTGTGTGTAAGTGAGCCTGTGTAGCACATAGCCTTTGGTTTCAGGCTTCTATTAATATAATGTCTCCTGGGTCCACCCATGTTATAGTATACACCAAAATCCACTGCTGGCCATTAGTATTCTCAAGTGTGTGTCTCCCACAGAGGAGTTACCGGTATATAGGCTGATGGGTATTTGGACTGTCTTGGGTCATTCAAGAACACACATCTACAAGTTTTTATGTGGGTGTATGTTTCTCTGAGGTATACATCTATGAATGGCATTCGGGGCCATGCAGAAAACTTAAGTTTAACTTTTCCCAGAAATGTTTAGACAATTTTCCAAAGGAGCTAGACTATTTTAAGTTCTTACCAGCAGTGCATGCAGGTTCCTCGTCAATGCTTGTTATCTGTGTTTTTCCTGCTAGCTCTCTCAGTGGATGTGAAGTATGACATTGTGGTTTGGTCATGTTTCTCCGATGGCTCCTGTTACTATCCTTTCCTATGTTCTTAATCAAACCACTCCTATGAAAAGTTATGGTAAACTCCAAGGACACTGGCAACGAACTGGATACCCCAGGCTTAAAATTTTTAATCAAACACTCAGGCTAGCTGTCCATGGAGCACTTCTCCCACCTCAAGTCACTCTGCCCAAAGGCAGATTTACATCTTCCTCAAAGCATGGGCTTTTCCTCAGGAGCACAAGTTGTCCCAACTTAAGCTCTTCTTTCTTGGCTGAGGTTGGAGCACCCTCTTCTGTCCATCAAGCTTTGCCCTCAGGTGGCCATCTCCACTCTGGGGTCTGCATCAGACAACAAGCTGTGTTCCCCAGTGTACAGCTGCACATGCACCAGGTGCTTTGCCAAGCATTTTCGTCTAAAGGTTCTGCAGCAGTAAGCAGGGCTTCCAGTGGAGCTCAGAGCTCGGTATATCACACAATCACTCCTTCCTCCTTTCCTTTCTGACTTTCTGCTAGTTTCCCTTTTCTAGATCCCCTCTTCCGTTTCTCCACTGGGCTCTATGTGTTTATTTACTTGGTCCCTTCTTTTCTCCCCTAACAGACACAAAACAAATCCTGCGTGCCAGTTGGCCTTTCCTTTCCATAGCTAATACCTGAGACGGTTGATATACAACAAGGAAGACTTAGTTTAGCTCACAGTTTCATGTTGCTTATAGGTCTTTGGTGGAACATCATGGTAGGAATGACTGATGGAGAAAAGTCACTCGCTCTCTCAAGAGAGGGAGAGAAGACACCCAGGCTCTATAAATTGCCTTTGAGAGCATGCGCTCTACCTTCTAATGGCTCTACCACCTCTCAACAGAACCGAGCTGGTGACCAAGCCTTTAACACAACAAAGCCTTAGAGGAACATTGCAGATGTTAACTTTAGGACCATACATGACCTCATCTCCAGCTTTCTCTTCTCCATTGACCAGGAGAATGACCTGTTAGGAAATAGATGGCTATCTGCAGTCAGGAGAAAGGAAGTGATTCTAGACCCTGTCCTGTGCTGCCTGTGTCCTGGACTACTCACTGCCCGACCCTAACTGCCCTTGGAGATTGGAGTGAGGTGGATCAGCATCAGTGACACAGTCTGCACCACAGCAAGCCCTTCTGAACGCTGCTGCAAGCTCCTTTAATACCCTCCACCCAGGCCCCACTGGTCCCAAGAAAGCATCTCTTCTAAACAGCAGTTCCCGATTGGCTGGCATTGTCTGCATCCCCAATCCTTGGTCTCTCAGGCAGTCCTCAATTAGGTCCTCCTACAGCCATAGTGATAAGATCATCAATAGGGCTTCTTTCTTTCTTTCTTTCTTTCTTTCTTTCTTTCTTTCTTTCTTTCTTTCTTTCTTTCTCTCTCTCTCTCTCTCTCTCTCTCTCTCTCTCTCTCTCTCTCTCTCTTTCTTTCTTTCTTTCTTTCTTTCTTTTTTTGAGCCAGAATCTCACATAGGCTCTTATAGCCCAGAGTGCACTGGTATTCATTAGGTAGACAGCTTCTGATCCTCCTGTCTCTGCCTCTACCTCATGAGTGTGTGCTAGACTTGTAGACAGATAGTACCACATCCAATTTCTATGATGCGGGGGATGGAACCCAGGACGTAGTACATGTTAGGCAGGCACTCTTGTCAACTGAGCCAAATTCCCAGGCCCCATGATCAACAGCTTCTAAACCTGTTTCTGCTGGATCCCATCCCATCATTCATAGATAGCTTCTGTAACAACAAATCATTCAGCACTTACTCCTCATTATTATTTACTGTGTGAGGGTCAAGAGCTACCACCTTGCAGTTTGACAGAGGTCAAGGACAGTACTAATACTTTAAAAAATATAAAAATAAAAGATCATTCCATGGAGAGCAGTTCATTTTAGAAGCAGATAGGACTGTTGTGACTATCCACGCCATTATTTGCTTTATAAAGAGATTAGACCCAGCTTTGGATCATACGGTAAAATGCAGACACCAGATTGGGACGAACTTAAAGTCCACAGTGTGTACCACACTGACATACTCAGACCTGACCAAAGAGATCTGGGATCCCCCATATCTAGAGCAGCAAGTGACTTTAGTTTGAATCTGTTTTTCAGAACCAAGGGACCTGAAAAGGAGGAGAAGTTGAGGCGGGCAATCAAGCAGGTGCTGAAGTGTGATGTGACCCAGAGCCAGCCTCTGGGTGGGGTCTCTCTGCCTCCTGCTGACTGCCTGCTCAGCACACTGTGCCTGGATGCTGCGTGCCCTGACCTCCAAGCCTATCGCACTGCCCTCAGGAACCTGGGGAGCCTGCTCAAGCCAGGGGGCTTCCTGGTGATGGTGGATGCCCTTAAGAGCAGCTACTACATGATTGGGGAGCAGAAGTTTTCCAGCCTTTCCCTGGGGTGGGAGACTGTTCGAGATGCCGTGGAAGAGGCTGGCTACACCATTGAGCAGTTTGAGGTGATTTCTCAAAATTACTCTTCTACCACATCCAATAATGAAGGACTCTTCTCCCTAGTGGGGCGAAAGCCAGGCAGATCTGAATGACATTCTATGATCCCAATTAAAGGCTTGCTGGTTCATTTCAGGCTGTGTCTCTGAATGCAGTGCTCACTGTGTGGTGTAGAAACTGAATGGGGAGGGCAGGGGTGTGGTTAAGGGTTGGGTGGGCAATCAAGGATGAGCTCATGGACCATTCCTCTGTGTTCTGTACACATATTACGGCTATGGAACCCTCAGGGGAGTAACTGAGAAATCTGGTCTCCTCTACCTGTACTCACAAGAGAATGTTTCACTACCACAAATATGCAGTTACTGCCACACCTGTGCATCACACATGAATCAAGCTCACACCTGCCTGTGGAGACATCAGTTATTCATGATTAACCTCCCAGGGAGCTGCTACATCCTTCTCTTGTGTTCTTCTTGGAGAGATTGGCACACCCAAGCCTCCAATGCTGATGAATCTACTCTGGGCTCAGCCAGGATCTTAATGAGCCACCTACCCCCTCACCAGCACCAGTCTAACTTCAAGGATTAGAGGAGAGCTGATTGGTTTTTCTTCCTATTCATCCTAGTGGTCTGTTGTTTTTGTTTGTTTGTTTGCTTGTTTGTTTTCTAAATCCCATCTCATTTTCAAATTCTATCACTCCGTAGACGTCTCTCCTTAGGAAGCCATCTAACCAACTCGTGCCTCAGTTTCCTCATTCACAAAATGAGACTGGAATAGAACTGCTGGTTAAGATGATGGAAGTGAATTACAAGCCAGAAAGAATCCAGAGGAATGCTTAATACTCACCAGACATCCGGTAAATGGTGATGGTTAGATCTTCATTATTATCACAATCATCATAATCCCAATTTTGCTATCAGTTGCCAAAGCAGCTGAGAAGAGATGTTTCCATCTCCATATAGGAGAGGAGCCCTTCACTGGGTTCTCCACTGGTGTGCTTGTCAAGAGCATCCATGAGAAAACAGTTCCCACACCACGTGCCACCAGGTCCTTCCTGATTCAGGAGCTCCTGTGCCAGGTCCTGGGCATGTAACTGAAGCCCCCATGTCAGCTGGCTCCAGAGCTCTATCTTTGCAGACAGTGACATGACAGGTGCTCCCAGATGCTGCCAAAGACAGCACTCTCTGTTGCCCCCACCCAGAGGCCACCTGCTCAGCATCCCTGCTCCGTATTACCAGCTTGTCACTTCTGGAGAGGGTCATGTGGAGAAAGCTACTACCCTGCCTATGTGTCAGAGCCATGCTGGCTTTCTGCCCAAGCAGCAGAGTAGTTTTTCTGTCTAGACCACGGTTGGCCAAGAGCAAATGCTTTCTGGCATCATAGATCATACAATCTTTTCTTATTTGTTTGTTTGTTGAGAGAGGGTCTCATTGTCCTTGAACTCAGAGACCCATCTTCCTCTGCCTCCCAAGTTCTGGCATTAAAGCCTTGATCAAGGCTGCTCAATCCACAGTTGGAGCAGAATCAGCTACAGATGACAGTTAAATGAAAAATCGAACTTTACCCGCTGAAATATCTGGGTAGGGAGATTTGGATCAAGGCTTGTGGTTTGTAGACTTTGGTGGGCCTAGAAACAGCCTTACCTGCAGCTCAAGTTTAATGAAGTTTCTTATGAACATGTTGGTTTAGCTTGTGATACTCGGTCAAAACTGTAAGGGAGCTCAAACCCTATACGAGGGTCAGGCCAGGGGATTGTCCATACCCTTTCTTTCTCTTATTGCTGTTTCTCTCTATCTAAACCCCTCAGCTTGAAAGCATCCCATAAATACAAACAGAAAATGGGAGAACAAGCGGGGGCAGGGGAGTGCCAGATGAAGTATCCACTACATCAATATTTTCACACTGCAAGTTACCATCCACTGGAGTATCATAAAATCAATTGACAGTCACAATGCACATTATAAAAATGACAGAGAACAAACTGGACAAAAAAATGCTAATAGTGGAGCAGCGTGCAACAATATTTTATGAGGTTTTGTTTTACAAATCTGCATATCTCTCTGCTCACATACTGACCTGCACTTAGACACAGTTAAGTGAGCCCTGTAGGCATCCTCCACCCAGAGTTAGCTTCCTGGCTGTGTAGCCATCTGAAAGATGGTTATTACATTCCTGTTACTGATGTTTTCATTTCATTTCTGTTGCTGTGAGAAATTACTCTGACAAATAGCAGGTAATGGGAGAAACTTACAGTTCCAGGGTGCAGCCCACCATTGTGGGGAAGTCAAGGCAGAAACTTCCAACAGCTAATACTACCACACTCACAGGAGCAGAGAGAAACGAATGTACACACCATCCATTACTTGCTTGTTGATCAACTGCTCAGCTCAATCCCTCCACTCTGTGATAGTTTAGGACTCCCTGCACACACTAGGCGGCTGGGTCTTCGCATATCAGTTGATGTAAGACAATCTCCCCACAGACATCTCCCCAGGCCAAGCCAACGCAGATGACTCTTCACTGACACTCTCATTCTAGGTGATTCTGGGTTGTGTCAGGTTGCCAGTTAAAAGCCAACCGTCACAACTTGATGATGTGCTACTGGGTTATGATATAGCATCCATTTATTTCTGACTGTGATCCAAAAGGTTGAAAAAACACTTGCCTATACTCTGGGCTTCTGAGATTGGATGACGAGAACTTACATTTTTCTTTCAAAAGATGTTGTTTCTTTCTCCTAAAGAGTAACTAGTGGCTCAGAGAAACTGACACACAAACAGATATAACACCAGGAATGAGAGAAGGGCACAGATGAAGAGGTAATAGGTAGTAGTGGGTGCTTGAGGGGAAGGTGCCAAAAAACCACAGTGTTTGTTCTGCATCTTGCAGGCCGAATAAAGGTGTGTTTGGCAACTAGGGAGGGAAGAGGAGCCTAAGTACAGTGTGTACCAAAGCATGAAATGACTTCTGCCAGTAGCAGATCCGCCCTTAACTGGCTTGTTCTTTCAGTAAAACCCAGACCTAAACAAACATTTGGCTTCTGTTTTTGCCTTTTCTGAAATCAAATAGACCAACCAAGTCATGAGCAAACAACAGATTCAGGGGTCACTCTTGTCCCAACTTGTAAATGTCTTTGACCTCTGACCATGCTTGGCTTTTCCTAGCAGGCTTTCTAAGGGAAGTGTTGAAGAGTTTCACCCTGAGCAGACTTGGATGATGAAGGAGTCTGGAGAGCCATGCATAATGCCCTGGGGAAGAACAGGGAGAAAGAAAGCTATTAAAGAGGTGGTTAGGCCATTTAGTGTTATGCAGCCCAGCCTTGGTAATTCCTATCATCTGGCTGTCAAGAGTAATCAAAGGACATGTTCATGATATGGCTTACTAGGCTTCGCTTTGAAGACTGTGACTACCTCTCTAATTTCAACCTCCGGCCAACTCAGAGATTCGAGGCAACCAGTAAATCATGTGGAGGGAAGGATGTTGGAGATTGAAGACAGAAAATATGATCATCATTAGAGTGCCACACCACTCTCATCAGGCTAGAGACCCGTCTTGAAAACAGGGGCAATAGGCATCTCTCAGGACTGGATTGAAATCAAATGAGATGCCCATAAAGTCATTCCATAACCTGCTATGCTATATTAGAAATCTGCAGTATAATTAACTCCTTCTAGAACAGCTGTTGAAACACAAGGTGTAGCTGGACAGTGGTAGCGCATGCCTTTAATCCCAGCACTTGGGAGGCAGAGGCATATGGATCTCTGAGTTCGAGGCCAGCCTGGTCTACAGAGTGAGTTCCAGGACAGTCAGGGCTATACAAAGAAACTCTGTCTTGGAAAAAATAAAAAAATAAGAAAAAGAAAAAAGAAAAAAGAAAAGAAAAAGAAATGCAAATTGCTACATTCATTAGATTTTCTTAAGGAACACTTGGAATCTGACCTTATTTAGAGCTGGGCACTCACTCAGAACTTATTTACCACACTCTCACTACATTCTAAATCTTGTCTCTGGCTTCATGCGAACTAAGGGATATCTGGGGGGAGGGCAGAGGTCATGGAGTCTCACAAAATCTAGAAAGTATGTGTGCTAGTTAGCTTTAATTGTCAAACAGCCTCTAGTCATCTGAGAAGAAAGCCTATATTGAGGGATTGCTTAGATTAGATTGGCCTGTGGGCATGTCTTGGGGGATTGTCTTGATTGTTAATTGATGTAAAGGGGCTCAGCCCACTGTAGGGAATACCATTTCCTAGGCATCAGTGGTGGTTCTGGGGGCTATAAGAAAGACAGGGGAGCATAGAGTACCTTCCATGATATTTTGCTTAGGTTTCTGCCCAGACTTCCATTAGTGTTGGACTGTGATCTGGAAATGTAAGCTAAATTAATCTTTTTCTCTCCTGAGTTGCTTTTGGTTAGACTGGGGTGTGTGTGTGTGCTTTTCTTTCTCAGCAACAAGATAAAACTATAACAGTACACTATACTAAATTGGTCTTTTGGTGCTCAGGAATCGTCAGCCTTTTCTGACAGAGTCCATCCATATGAGACACAGCGGGCTTGCCTTACAGCTGTGCCTCTTGGGCATAGCCCAGGTCTGTGCAGCTCAACTTCCTTACAAAACATGTTCACCATCTATGCTGCATTTTGAATACTACAGCAAAGAGAAGCACCACTGTGGACGGACTCATGAGCACATCCTGCTTCGTATTTTCCAGTAGGAGTAAGAATCTCAACTTTTTGGTCCTTCCTCTCTTCTTTGCTGGCCAGTTTCACGCTGAGTGGAAGCACATTGCTTGATCTCTATGAGGCCAGCAGAGGGCGCACACGGCTCTTACTAAAGCCCTTCCAAGCCTGAGACCATTCACACCAGAAGGAATTTAAATAGAAATTAAACCTTCCAAAACAAGAAACCTATTTCCTTTGGACACTCTACTTATGAGGTTGCTAGGAAAAGGGGACGAGTGCTCAGCACATTTTTCTCTAACAAAAAAAAATATGTGATTGCTTTCGCACATATAAAATTTTTTCCCTTTTGGGTCTATACACAAAATGCAAATTTTAATCACCCTGTACAGAGGCTCCAGGCCAGTTTAGCATGAGAAATGTTGAATATTAGATTATGTGGTTAACTTACCATCATCTTCTATTTCCTGTTTATTTAACAAAGGGACAAGAGGTTTTTGTGCTTTTGCAAATCTTTTAATATTCAAAAAAATCAAGAAGCATTTTGGTGGTTTTGGTTGCTAAAAGCCTAGGGTCTAGATTTTAATTTTAATTTTAATGGTGTCTGATAAATAAGTGGGAAGACTTGGGCTGAATTGCAAAGCTTCCACAGACCATTGAGTTAATATTACCTTTGTTCTGACTTAAGGGTTGAAAACCAGAAAATAGTTTCTCTCCCGCTTAGATACCATTTCTCCCTTTTCAGGGAAAAAAGGCCTTTGGATATTTAATAAACAGGTAGGTTGTTTTTAGCCAAGTGACTTTATACTCTGGAAGAGCAGGTACATAAGCAGAGCAACACAGGGAGGAAGACAGATAGATGGTCCTAGAACAAACTGTTGGCTGATCGCTCCCTACTGATCAACGAGGAGTCTCTGTTCCCCTTAACTTATCCCCACCTCTCCAACTTTCTAAGTGCAGTAAAGTTCAGCAGTTTAATATGGACCTCTGCCCTTGCCAAATCAATATATTGACTACATCTCTCTAATGTGAGTCAAGCCTTGGAAAATGAAAAGCTAAAACCTTTTGTTTAATTGATGAAAAGCTGAGACTGGGGTCAAGCCAAAGGACTTCCACCTCTGAAGGCCCTGTTTTCCAAGGCACAACATGAAGGGTTGAATTATGTACCCACAAGGTCCAGTGCTCTGTGATTTTATTCATTAAAAACCATGCTTTTTGGAAGAGAATTCTAGCACAAACGCCACCAGAATTAATCTCGTCGTTAGGTTTCAAGTAAAGCAGACGGGGCTGAAGCTCAGTTGGTAGTGATTTCCTAGTGTACACAAAGTCCTGGGTATCACAGGAGATCTAGTGTGGTGGCTCGTGCCTGGAATCCCAGCACTCAGGTGCGGAGACAGCTGGAGAGCAGAAGTTCAAAGTCATCTCTGGTGGCTACATATGAAATTTGAGCCCAGCTTCAGACCTTATCTCCATAGAATTGTTCTTTTTTTTTTTCAAGTGAAATTAGCTGTACCCATCCATCATTCACACAACCCATCATTTCCCTCAGCTTCCAGGGGTGGAGGTGGGGGTGGCTTGTATTTTTCCTGGTGACCCCTGGGTCAGAGATTGCCCTTATGTTTCATTTGGGAACCATCTCTTTCTGATCTTGGCCTGATCTCTTTTCTGTGTATCACTACCCTGAGCCTATGGTCTCCAGGAATCCTACTGGCTATCACATACTTGAGCTATAGACTTGACCCAAGCTTCAAGATTTCAAGATAACGGGGAATCATTCACTCCGTAGGATGAAAGCAATTTAATCTTGGTGTCTGCACTTAGCTACGGTTCTTCATAGGAATAGAACGAATGGAGTGTATGTATAAGAGGGGGTTGATGAGATGGTCTTGCATAAGAAGAGACTGGAACATCTTATGATGCTGTCTCCAGGCTACAGAGCCAAGGAAGCCAGTAGCTGCTCTGGGTAAGAAGCTGGAAGCCTTGGAAAGAGGAGCCAATAATGCAGCCCCAGGATGAGTGGGGAAGGCCTCTCTAGCCCACCTCAGGGGTCAAAGGCTGAAGAATGTGGAAGTCTAACGTCTGTGTGTGACAACCACAGCAAAACCTGAGCTAGTCCAAGAAAAATCAAGAGTAAGATCCAAAGAGAGGGGAAGTGAACAGCAGCCCCCATCCCTAACCTAGAAGCTATCAAAGGAAAAATTAGTTTTCTCCAATGGAGTCTCACTGGGTATATAAACCACACCTAAGGGCATGCCCCGTGCCCAGCAGTAGATGACCAATAACAACCAACAGCAAAATTAATTCAGTGGTATTTTTGGAGTGTTTTGTGTTTGTTTGATTGATTTTTGTCTTATAATGCTTTGTCTGGGCATATTTTTCTAACCTTACAGGTCTTTTTCTTGTATACTATAGTTTTCAATTTTGTGTTTTTATGGGATTTCTGTGTGAGCAAATGTGTGTATCTCTACATCTATATGTGTTTCTTGTGTATTTTCTTTGCCCCCTTTTTCTGTTTATTTTTTATCTCTTCCTTCTTTCCTTCTTTTCCTCCTTCCTTTCTTTCTTTTTCTTTCTTTCTCTTTCTCTCATAATTTATCTTTCTTTCCTTCTTTTCTTCCTTTCTGCCTTCCTTCCTTCTTTTTTCTTTCTCCTCCTCTTCCTCTTTTTCTTCTCCTCTTCCTCCTCCTTCCTCTCCCCCTCCCTGTATTCCTCCCCTTCTCTTCCTTCTCTCCATACCCTTCCTCCTCCTTCTCCCTCCTCCTCTTCTCCCTCCTCCTCTTCTTCCTCTTTCTTCTCTGCCTGTTTCTTTTCTAATGAGAGACAGAAAGGCAGGGTATGGACTTGGGTGGATGGGGAAGATCTGGGTCAGGCTAGGAAAGGGAAAATGTGATCAGAATATTCTGTATGAAAAAAGAAAAGACTGGGAGCAAAAGCTTTCTCTTTCCAATTTGTTTTCACATCTTATTGATGGAGAGAATGTTCAGTAGGATCTCCCCACTAAACTCACACTCCCTCATGCCAATCATCTCTGGAAATACTTTCAAACACACAACAAGATGTAGAGAGAATATCTTGTGTATTGTATGGATGCATCACTTGTCAATTAAAAAACCCATGACCTATGGCTTAAGCAGGGAATAGAAGGTGGAACATCCAAGAGGCAGAAAGAATTCTGGGATAGAGCCATGTGGGAGACCAGTCCAAGAAGATGTGAGGAGATAGATGCATGGTGTCTGAGCACAGGTAACCAGCTACATGGCAGAATATAGGTTAAAATAATTGGGTTATTTTAGTTATGATGTAGTAAGAGAATAGCCTAGCTGTATGGCCAAGATATTTGTAAATATATTTTGAGTCTGAATCTTATTTCTGGGAGCATAGTCTGGGAAGTAGGATTGGATCTAACTTTCACATCTAGAAATATCTTATCAAATCTCTTAGTCCAGCCCAGTTGTTACTAGAGTAGTCAGGGGTAAAGCCTGAGCCCAGACAGCTCTAACAAGCCTGGGACACCTGACCTCAGCAGGCCAACTAGGAAGACAAAGTGATTGGGGAAATGCAGAGGTTTATTCAATATGGCCACACTGAGGAAAGGAACCAAGAGGCCAGTGACTCAGCTCTCACTCCAAGGTCCACCTTTGGAATTCTCATGTAAAGTTTATGTCTAAACAGAAAGCTAAGAAGTCCTGGTCAAAGTGTCACCCATCCCTCATCCTTGCCTGGGTTCCAGGCTCTCCTGCAAGATTATCTGACAGGTGTCACCACCGTGTGACATCTCTTTTCTAGAACCAAGTTTTCAACTCGTTGGCACGGAGGCTTCAGCCTTTCCTTCTCCCAGAACGAGATTCTTGGGGGAAATTCCAGTTCCTTAGGAGTTGTTCCAAAAGTATGATAGCCAAAACGAGGGGAACACATGTCTTTTTAGAATTTCCGCATCCCTGCTATGATGGTTCAAAGTTAACTAGTGTCTGAGTTAGGGTTTTATTGAGTTAGGGTGAAGAGACACCATGACCACAGCAATTCTTATAAAAGAAAGCCTCTAATTGGGGCTGGCTTACAGGTTCAGATTTTGCCCATTATTGTCATGGTGGGAAGCATGGTGATACACAGGTAGACATGGGGTTGGAGTGGTAGCTGGGAGTTGTACATCTGAATGGGCAGGCAGCAGGAAGAGAGAGAGACCGGGCATGGCTTGAGCTTCTGAAGCACCCATAGTGACACACTTTCTCCAACTAGGCCACATCTATACTAAGGCCACACCTCCCAATAGTGCTGTTCTCTGTCCATAATCCTATTGTAGGCATTTTCATTGAAACCACAACAACCAAAGTCAGATATTACAACCCCCCTGCTTGTCAAGCCACCCTGCAAACAAATTGCTTTAAGCCATACCTACTCCATCTCCAAATAGAGACAGCAAAGCTATGATTTCCCTAACACATTGTCCAGGATTCAGCCAAAAGCACACTGACTTCTTCCTCAGAAAAGAGCTGGGGTTTTCCAATAGTCTTCCTTTATTCCTGACACACTGTCACAGTCTCTTGATCCTAATCCTATTGAGGAATTTCTGCCCTTAACACATTATTGTGCCTCCCACCATCCTTTCTTTGGTCCCCAGGCTCCTCCTCTGTAGATGCTGCTTAATCCCAAACAGCTCATCATTTTACATCTTCAAACCTTGACTAGACCCTTAGAGCTTCACTTCCTTTGAGAATTCATGGTATTTTCCTTGAAAGGAACTTTTAAAATTGTATTTAAATTAAAGAGCAGGGGCCAGAGGCAGGAGGGCCATCAACTCTATCTTAGATAGATAAATGGATAGGCAGGCAGACAGATAGATACATGATACATAGATAGGTGATAGGTAGAGAGAAAACAGATAGATATAAATGATAGATGATGATAGACACATAGAAGATGGTAAATAATAGAAAGATGATGGATGACAGAGTGATGGATGGATGGATGGATAGATAGATAGATAGATAGATAGATAGATAGATAGATAGATAGATAGATGAATTCTAACCAAGAAATCAGATTCTGAGCTTCCTAACACTCAAAACAAACAGAAAAAAAAGAGTGCTAGGAATGGTCATTAGTGCTGGTCAGACAGGACTACAACTCAGACACACTCCTATCCTGACCTTCAAGTCACAGTCAAGGTGGATACAGGTGAGTAACTTTATTATATCACATGGTGTCACTAGGAAAGCATGGAACCAAACTTGTCTTAGAGGAATTGACACATAGGGGAAGAGATGTCTAAGATAAAGTAATATTAGCTAAAGAGGGGTATGTATGCATGTGTGTGTGTGTGTGTGTGTGTGTGTGTGTGTGTGTGTGTAATGAGGTTGAGATATAGAAAAAAAACACATGTGCAAGAACATACAGAGGACAGGGAGACAGTGCCCAGGCTTGGTGACTGTAGATGTGGTAGAATGCACCTAGACACACACACCACCCCCACACACATTGAACCAGCACACCTAGCCTTTAGCTGCTCTTACTGCTGGCTGTCCACAGCACATAGCAGCTCCTTCTCAGGAATGTTCTCATAGCTAATGGGAGACATCTCGTCTAGGGATAAGCCATTGTCCTCAAGGCAGCTCTCAACCCATGGTCCTCTAATTCCAGAAGATTTAAATGGCACGTCCTCCCATAAGGGAGGCCACTTGTTAATGCAGCTTGTGTTACTGTGCCTTTGTCCTCATGAATCAAGGCACCCCCAGAGTCTGCCTGATATCACATCCTTGCTAGGTCTCTCCCATTTCCCACGTTAGTTCCCCTTAAGTGTGATCCCTGAGGTCAGACATTGCAGAACATGCCTTTAATCCCAGCACTCAGGAGTAGAGGAAGACAGATCTCTGTGAGTTAGATGCCAGCCTGGTTTACACAGTGAAATCCTGCCTCAAATAAAAACGAAAACAAAACAATAACTAAATGACATCTCAAATCCTTGGACTATGCTTCTGAGAAACAAGTTTTAAAGATGGTGCTCCTGAGGCTGAAGTTGCCAGGAGAAGCTGATTTAAAGTTTTCATTGACTTAAGCTACAGCTATTTTCAAAACATTTCCTCTGATTGGATTTAGTCAGCACTCATCTCATAACCACCTGTAACTCCAGTTCTGTGGATCCAATGCCCTCCTCTGACTTCCATAGGCATCTGTACATGTGTAGCAAGCATAAACACACCAAGCACACCCAAACACATAAATATAAAATAAACAAGTCCTTTTTTCAATAGTTCCTCTATGATACAGCCAATTACACTTCTGATTCCAGAATCACAGTTGAACTTTACCTTCATCCACCACTGATTTTACAAATAAGAGACACCAAGATCAGGATATCACGGCGCCTGAATCTCTTTTAAAAGCAGGAATAATAATCTGTGCTCCTTCATCTTTATTACAGACCAGGCAGAAGAGAGCCTACCTCAAGCTAGAAGAACATTGTATCTTATTTGAGGCTAAGACCTACAAACTTTTGCCATGCCTCACATCAAGTAAAGAGAGTCTCTTATGTAGTTTCATCTCTTATGTGTTTGGTCTCTTACATGGTTCACCAGTCAATCAGTGACTATATCCACCTTGAAAATAATGATAAATTAAGTTTCTAAATCTATAAGGTCCTGACATGGACAATTTCTGACACTTAATCCTAAATAGCCTAGTGTTTCTGTTATGGTTTGTATATCCTCGGCCCAAGGAGTGGCACTATTAGAAGGTGCAGCCTTTTGGAGTAGGTGTGGCCTTGTTTGAGTAGGTTTATCACTGTGGATATGGGCTTTACAATCGTCATCTTAGCCACCTAGAAGTCAGTATTCTGCTATTCTCAGCTCCTCCTGTACCATGCCTGCCTAGATGCTGCCCTGTTCCCACCTTGATGATAATAGACTAAACCTCTGAACCTGTAAGCCAAGCCCAATTAAGTTGTCCTTTGTAAGACTTATATTGGTCATGGTGTCTGTTCACAGCAGTAAAACCCTAACTAAGACAGTTTCCTTCTTCCCTTTGTCCCCTATAGATTGAGGTGAATGACCACCCATGATTCAGGCTGGGAGATGGACCGGAAAGATGAGAGAACTCTGGTAGAACTTACCATGAGGAAAAGAAGTGGAGCCCCTCCCCAATATGCAATGAGCCTTTCAGTTTCTTGCTCCTGGGCAGTGAATACAATCCATGAATTAAAGATAATTAGTGCCCTTCTAGAAAGCACAATTTTAATTACAGACAGTTAAGTGTGTTTTGGGCATTTGAGAGGAATCAAGTGTTTCACAGTTCACAGAGGGTCCTTGCTAGCTGGAGGGGAAACTTGGCATTCTTGATAACTCAGTTATCACTAGAGGAATTTGAGAAAACCAGTATTCAAGGGACAGTGGAGGATGGGGCAGTCAACCTTAATAAAATAGAACACCCTATTGATGGGTACCCAATGGAGGCTGAACACTCAAGCCCCTGGGATGAACTTGCTTTCTCCCTTCCTTTGATCTCACAAGAAACTACTAAGTGTCAGGAACTAGGCACTATAAAAATAAACAATAAATCTAGCATACATGGCCTGCCCTCTCAGAGCACTTGGTTGATTGGCAAATGCTGTGGGGTAATGCTATACACTGAAGCTATATGTTGAAATCTAACTCAAGGTGACATTTCCAAGTAGCTAGTCAGATATTATCAGGCTTGAAGGCCCCTGAAGATGGATGCCTCCCTCATAGACAGCAGTCACATTTCTGCTCTTGGGTTGAGAAATAACTTCTGAACTGCTCAAAAGATCACAATGCTACTATCAGCCAGATAGTCTCATCCTTTCTAGTAAAAGTAAGAAATTCCATTGTCCCTTCCCTTAAGATTTAATCTGGAAGGACTTGTCAACCACCTGGACAGGACTGTCTCCACACCTCCCTCCCAAAGTTTATTTTAAAGCCACCCTGGGGACTTTAAGAAATAATATAAAACTCACCTAAAAATGTATGGGCCTGTATCTCTCTTCTGCTGCTGATGCCTGTGGCTGCACGGTGCATTAGTTAGTTAAAAGGAGGTAATGAATGAGTGAGATATTTTATTATAGGAAAGAGAAAATAGGCTGGCCATGTAGAGAGAAAGAAAGGAGAGGAAGGAGAGGAGAAGGGAAGGGAAGAGAGAGAGAGAGAAAGAGAGAGAGAGAGAGAGAGAGAGAGAGAGGAAGCAAGAAAGCAAGAGAGGAGAGAAAGAGAGAACAAAGAGCAAGAGAGGAAGAAGACAAGAGAGAGGGGAGAGGGCGAACCGCCCTTATATTGTGTGAGGTGTGGCTATCTGTCTGTGGGGCGGGCCATGCCTGGCTGTGATCAGATGACTGGGGGTAGGGTTCAGCTAGAATGCTGGGAGCTTGGGGCAATGTCTACCTGACAGAGCACACATCTCCTGTGGGGGCAGTTGTGAGAGGTTGTGACTGAAACAGGAGTGAAGGACTCAGGCGTTCTGGTTGAACACCTTCCATCCCTTGCAGGCAGAGATATTGTCAACTGGGTCACTGGGGTTCAGACCTATTACTCGACTGGGCCTAGATTGCCTGAACAGACCACTGACCTACAAAAATGTAGATTAGCACAATAGACTCTGGCCACTGGCTACGTCACCCCATGGAAGTGTTTTCCTCTGGAACCATTCTTATGCACTGGCCACTGTCATCCCTTGATAGTACCTCACTTGACTCTAATGCAGTCGGTTATCTATAGTATACACAGTGTGTCTCCTCTGGATTCTTTCCACAGAGATCTCACGACATGGGGAAGGTGTGGACCAGCCTGGTCTTGCAATAGCTACAGGAGATGGAGTCAGTGGGAGTCAATTTGATCATGAAAATGGAGCCCTCATGAATGGGTAGGACTAGAAACTTCATGGAAAAGACACAGAGTGACAAAGCTCCTCCAAGTGAGACAACATTAGAAAACAGCCATTTAAAAACCAGAAAGAGGGCAGTCACCAAATGCTAGGTGTGTGTGTGTGTGTGTGTGTGTCTGTGTGCACGCACATAGGTACACAAGTTCCATTGTACATATGGTAGTCAGAAACAATTTTCAGGACTCAATTCTCCCATTGCAGTTGGTTTTAAAGCAGGGTCTTTCTTGTTTCTGCTACTATGTATGTCAGATCAGCTGGCTTGTGAGCTTCCAGCCGATTTTCCTTTCTCTGCTTCTTGTCTCATTATAGAAGTGCTGGAATGACAGATCCGTACAATAGCTTTTTCAGGTGAGTTTTAGAAACAACTAAGATAGGCTTGCATGGGAAGAGCTTCTACCCATTAAGCCTTCTCTCCAGCCCCAACTCTTGCCAAAGACTTTTAAATTAATTATTCTTAGTTATCACATTAAAACGATAGGTTTCATTATGACATTTTCATACATATATTATTGGACTTGGTCATACTTGCTTGTGCCCACCGCCAATCTTCCTCAGAAGTTTTTGAGCTAAGATCTTGGAATGAATAAAACCTGGCCAGGTGTGTGGTTAGAGGACTGGGGTCGGGTGGGAGCAGAGAGGAGAACAATACACAACAAGGATGGGGCAACAAGGAAGCATGGCTCAGTTTCAGAATGGAAGCAAGTTCTCTGGAGCTGTTCTGTAGGACTTCAGTGAGAGTGGGTCAAGATAGGCTCTAAAAAGAGATGCAAAGAGTGAAGGCTTTGTATTTAATCTTAAGTAAAGTGAGAGACACTCCGCTGTTTAAAGGGAATAGCAAAGCCTTAAAGAGATTTCTAGCATCTTTAGGTTTTATCCAGGGAAAGAATCTACAACTTCTTTGGATTGTTAATCTGCCAGGTAACTGAAAAAAGATGTTTACCTGAGCCTTTTACTCTTGGCTACATTGGATCCCTTCACAGCTGATCCTCCATGGACAAGGGATCAGATCTAGATCCTGTAACTCTACATCCATAATGTGTATGTGTGTGTGTATATGTGTGTATGGTGTGTGTGTGTTCATATATATGGGTACATGCATGTATAAATTCATGTGCACATATATGCATGTGCATGTCAAAGTCAGAGGCAAATTCACATGTCATTACTCAAGTGCTGTCCACTCTTGTTTGCAACAAGACCTCTCATTGACTTGAAACTTTGCCAAACTAGTCTAAGCAGTGAACTCCAGGGGTCCACCTGTCTCTCTCCCTTCCATGTTGCTGTTGATGGGACTACAAGTGTGCACTACCATGCCTGGCATTTTTGAGTCCTGTGGTTCTGACTCAGATCTTCACATTTGTAAGGCAAGCGCTTTACCAATTATGTGGTCTCCCTAGCCTTCCACATCCCTTCACAACAGCTCCACCTACTTTGCTCCAATGTTCAGTCCTCACTCAACATACCTAACAATTAGAATATATTGCATAAATATTTGTCAAGTGAAACACTGGAGAGATACCTTTGAGTGTCTCTCTCAGTGGCTCACAGGGCCATTTGACCTGTCCCTGTATGCACTGGGAATCTCTAATTACCACAAGGTTGAGTCAGCAGATATAGTATTACTGCTCTTCATAACTTAACAAATGATATTGACTCATTGACAGTGAACTCATGTTAACAGCATTGTAACACACACTTGAAGGAAGCTTATTGAACAAACCTATTTCCCTGTTAGATACATTACAGCCTTCTTGTACTTAAGAAGAGAAGGTGGCATATGGGTATAGAAAGATGACTCAGTGGTGGAGAGAGTAGGCCTTCTGCAGAGGACTTGAGTTCCCAGTACCCACATTGGGTAGCTCACAACCACCCTGTAACTCCAGTTCTAGAATATCCAATGCTGACTTCTGGTCTCCATGGACACTGCACTGACACTCACAAACCCACACAGATACAGGAACCTATACATAATTTTTAAAAGTAGGAGGACAAGGAGGAAAGAAAAATAGGAGAAGGAAGAGGAAGAGGAAAAGAAAAAAAGAGAAGAGGAGGATTATTTTTCAGAGCTATGCTTGGGGGTTTATTTTAAATTGGGATGACTAACCACAATGCCAAGGACCAGCCTCAGCTTGGAGAGGGATTCTGAGGAAGAGATGTTTGGGAGCAGCAAAAAGAATGACTTGAAGTCAAATGATGGTGTGCAAGCTGACAGCCTTGTAGCCTGCTCAAGATGGCTCCCTAGATAGCTCAATGTAGATAGCTCTTGGCTCTATAGTCTGCTCAAGATAGCTTTCTGCTTAAGACAGCTCTCTGCTTGAGACAGCTCACTGCTTCAGACAGCTCTCTTGTGCTAGAAAAATTCTAAAAGCTTTCTTGATAGCTCATGGGTTATCCAACCAAGTCGGGAAAGCTGCTATAAAAATGTCTTGGATTTTCTGGAAAAAGATTCTAAAGAGCTGTGTTCACTCTCTAAGCAGTTTTGAGTAGCTCTTTCTTGCAAGTCAAAGCCCAGTCTTTTATTTACATATCAATTCAGTCATTTACTCCAGGTTCCCTTTTGAAATCCCAGGAATTAGCATTTTATGACCTTAGCCCCTGTTTCCTAAAAAGAGACAACAAGTACATTCTTTTTAAAAACATGGCAAATGAATTCAGAAATCTGCCTGCTTTCATAAGCACAAACAATAAACTTAGCAGGGTGGGATCTTGCCCTGTGATCACCACTATCCAAATCTCTTTATTTCCTTTTTTAATATCTTTCTGACAAGCTACCTCATAGGGCAGCTGCCCACTTCTTTTAGGTCTGTGAAGACCCTCATATGATTCATATTGCATCCTTATATTTTGCATAGATGAGAAATTATATATTTTGAACTCATGTTTTTAGCATTCTTTCCCACAGCCTTAAGGGCTGTCCTGAAGGTCATGGCATTCTACCATTTTGCTGAGACATAGACAAACCCTCCCCTCCCAGACTCATGTTATCTCTGATTATCATGGAGTCATTAACCTTGGTAGAGAAGACATTCCCCAATAACCTCGGCAAGGAAAATATTTCCCAAAGGAGGAACATGAAGATATATAAATAAGCCTTACACCCAACAACTGTCAACACTCATGGAGGCCACACCCTCCTGGCTCTATTCCAGGAGCAGGAACCATGTTACAGGGTTGATTCCATGACCATGTAGGACTCAGCACTCAAAGTAAAAAATGTAAAGATCATGTCAGTAGATAGACTATGACAGGACCTTTATTTACAGTTTGAGAGCTAAGATGAGATGATGAAATGCTGCTATCTTTGATCTCAGCTAAGGATGTGTGTTGGGCAAATCAGAGTTTTCAGTGCTTCACAAATGTCCATGAGAGTGCAGTGGTGGTGATATATTAGTTTAGGGCTTACAAATTTTCATGAATAAGTAAATCCATACATACAGAATCTATGAATAATGACCATCAACTATCTTTCTAGTGTAGGATTTATTACTCTGAATTGAAATGATTCCTGTATCCTTTCTTCTATTAGAATCTAGTGACTACCCAGTGAACAACTCGAAGAGTTAGCATAGACCTGAAATGACACACTAACCTGGGAGATTCTGCTGTATGTTTTTTTCATATGTGCTTTCCCATAAAGTGCGTGTGAGAATCCTGTACCATCGTTACTCCTAATGTGCAAGTGGCAGAATCAAGGCTTAGCAGTGATGGCAATGCTTGCTCGCAGGAACATCACTAGCATTTAAGCAAAGACTAACTTAAGAAATCCACATGCTTAGTGACTATGGTATCCTGTCTAGGGATTTTAAATCATTTAGAGAAATCTCTAGAAAATATATGGCCTTCTTAAAATCAGCTGGTCAGCCTCAGAAACAGGTAGTGAAGTAGCCTAGCAAGAGAGGAGGGAAAGGGCTTCTTGAGAACTCTTGGAAGGTCTATCAGGGAAGACAGCTACTTGTACACCATTGACTGAGGAGGTGTCTGTCTCTCAGGAAAAGTCCATCTTTTTCCACCTAGCAGGAAGCTTTGAGAAGATGCTCATGAGTGGTAAAAGAGGAAGGGGATACCTGCCTAACATGTAAGATCAGCCAAATCAATCCTGACAATCAGTGGGGTGATAGATGTGTCAGACAGATTCCCTCCTTTCCACAGGTAGAGGAGCTTCCAGGAGGAAGTGACTCTTATACATGACTCTCACTAACTGACATCACCCATTGATTTAAGAAGGTGACTGACACAGATGTAGAGGCTCACAGCCATCCATCGTACTGAGTGCAGGGTCCCCAGTGAAGGAATTAGAGAAAAGACCAATGGAGCTGAGGGGTTTGTAGCCCCTTAGGACGAACAACAACATGACCTAACTAGTACCCTCGGAGCTCCCAGGGTCTCAACCATCAACCAAGGACTGCACATAGAGGGGTCTGATTGCTCAAGCAGCATGTGTATGGTAGAGGATTGCAAAATCGATCATCAATAGGAGGAGAGGACCTCAGCCCTGTGAAGGTTCTGTGCCCCAGTGTAGGGGAATGCCAGGGCCAGAAAGTGGGAGAGGGCGGGGTGGCAGGCATGGGGAGCGGGGAGGCAACAGGGGTTTGTTTTTGTTTGTTTTTTTGTTTTTTGGAGGGGAAACTGGGAATGGAGAAATTCACATGTAAATAAATAAAATCTAAAATAAAATAAAAAAAATAAAATAAAAAAAAACAAAAACAAAAACAAAAACAAACAAAAAAAAAGGTGACTGACCAAAATCTTATGCAGAAGGAGGTATTTTCCGCTCATTGGAAAATAAGATGTATACTTAGCAGTGATGAATGAATCACCCAAGCTGGACATTTTTATGGTTTGGTTGTAAAGTGCCCAACCCTTTATGCATTTGAACCATTTTGAAGATGGGTGAATCTTTAGAAGATAAAACCTGGCTGAAGGAACTGAGTCTCATAAATTGTAGACAAGCATTTAAGGTTATGGGGTGGCCTAGCTTCCTGTCCCAATTCTGCTTTCTGGTCCACAGAAATATGAGCAGGCAGCCTCATGCTCCTGCTACCACAGCCAAAATCCACTCCTGATGCCATGTCTTTCCCAACATGACATATCATCAAACTGTGAGCCCAGAAAATCCTCTCTCCCCTAAGTTGCATTTTTGACAGCTCTTTGGTTGCAGCAACAAGAAAAGTAAGTCAAGAGACAGTGGGATGGGCAGAATTGGAATGCAGTGGGTCCCAACAGCAGAAGAAAGAAAAGAACAGTAAATTTGGAACCCAAGGAGATATGATCCAGCATGTGACGATCATTAGAGAAGCAGTTTGATGTCTGCTTGTGTCCAAAGAATGAGACTGTGTCTTGACCACACAAGAGCACTAAGTGTCATTGGTTACATGAAAGAAGCCTCACAGGGAAGACACCTCTGTGATTGTTTCCCATGTCTTAAGTATGTGCCATTTGAACCAGGCCAAATCTCTGGCCATTGACTTATCCACCACGATTTGTTAGATGTTGTGCCCAGGACTGAACCATGAGGAGATGGCTGTGTGCTCAAGGGATGAAGGAGCATGAAGAAGAATATCACCTTGGGTTAAGAGACAGCCATTACTCTTGCAGCTGGGCTACTCTTACCCTCTCAAAACTCTATTTGTGCCTAGAGTGTCCAGCTGTCAACAATGCTGTGGTCAGCTCCCAAGCCCAGCTGCTTGGCACCCCCATTTGAGTCCTTTTCATGGTGACAAGAGACAAGGAGGCCAGCTTAAAATGTCTGCCTGGAAGGAGATGAAGATGTCTCCAGTGAGAGCTGTGTCCATAATTCAGAGCAGGCTGTCAGCCTTTCCAGGGGCAGAAAGGACAGAGTCTCCAGAGAGGAGCTGCTGTCTTTGCATACATTGCTGGGCATTTGACTCAACTGCCTCATGTAAGATAACTGAAGAGTGCACTCTGGTTTCCCCTAACGGCCTACCTGCCTGGCCTTGCTATGATGACTTCATCTGGGGAAAGAGCCAACCCTCTCCTTTCTGCCTAGAATTTCTAAGGTCATGTAGCCTCTTCAAGGTCTACATCTCTACTCTCTCCCACCTAGGGGTGCTGCAGCTTTAGGACAGCCCCAGAACTGCAGCTACTGTGTTCCTCTTAAATAAATTCTCTCTTGATCCTGGTTTATATTAGGTAGAGCTTGTCTGATTTTCCCAAGACTTTTTTTTTTTTTTTTTGCAGTAAACATGGTTGAGGTTGATCAAAATGATAAAGTGACTGAAATCTGTCTCTATTAACTCCACAGCAGCCTGAGTTTTCAATTCTCCTCTAGATCACGACTACTGAGTTATAATAGCTCCCTGTCCTGTCCTGTCCCTGCCCTGCCCTCTCCTCTCCTCTCCTCTCCTCTCCTCTCCTCTGTTCCCCTTCCCCTCCACCCCTTTCCCTCCTCTCCTCTCCTCTTCCTCCCTCCTACCTCTTCAACAGCAATAGGTTTCTTTTAAGATTTGGGGTACTGTATCCTGGGACTTCCACTATTAGAAAAATGCAAATGAATATGATGTCCAAATAAAACTGGGCCTTCTGTGGCAACTGCACCATTATTGCTTCACATGAAACAAACAAACAATCTCTTACTCCAGAAGCACCAACAACTACTACAGATCTGGAAGCTTCAGTGCCCTGCTTCTCAAAGCATAAAGATGTCTTAAAGCTGTCTTAGAGTCTTGGGCATCTGTCAGAAGAATGAGGTGTGTTTTGCACCCTCAAAATCCTCAGCGTTTTAGAAGTATACCGATTGAGATAGTCGAGCGAAGCAAGGGTTAATTTTGAAGAAAGTGTTCCTGTATTCTAAGCAGTGAATGCACTGCTAGGGTTCCATGCCCACTGCTGTTCTCCAGACTTGTTCAGATCTCGGCTCCAGGGTCATGGCTGCTCTATTGTTCCTTCTGTTTGCCCATGAGTGCCCGTCGCTCTAACCCAACTTCAGTATTAGCATCTTTTTACACGTGTTAACCAGTTCATTTCAGAGAGCCCCGCATCTAGCCTCTCCCTTCTCTATACTATGCTAAGCAGCACCTTCTTTAATTCCTATTGTATTATAAACAGTCAATTCTTTACAAGCAACAGGATAGATTAAGTTAATAAGACATTCCTTGTATTGATAAATGAAAGAATGAGTTAATGAAAATTGTTTAAAAGATTATGCTGTATATCAACACTTTTATCAATTAAAAAATAATAATTTTGGTGAAATTTCCCACTGCCGGTGAGTCAATATACTGAATACATTTTTTCTTTTCTTTTCTTTTTTTTTTGCCATCTAAAGATTTGCTTCTTCCTCAAGTTCTAGAAAATTGTCTTAGTGTTTCTTGTTATGTATCCTTTCCTATCATCTGACTATCCTCTCAATCTAGAATGCCAGTTTTATTATATATATTTTTATTAGTTATTTTATATAATATATATATATATATATATATATATATATATATATATATATAAATGTGAAAGTAGAGCTTCTTGCTTGAGTGTCTCTAACTTCATTTCAGTCTTCCACACATTCACCTCGTTGTATTCAGGGCAATTTCCGTATATGTTCAAGGTAAGGTGTCCTGTAAAACAAATAGGTCCCACAAGAGGAAAGTTTATTTCTTGTCTACATCACAGTTCACTGCAGGCTCTGGAGCTCTGAGTGGAGGACTCAAGGCTCCTTCTCTCGATGGTGCTGCTATCAATATGTGGGGACCACAGCCTCAGGGAGGAGGATGGGAACCCAAGATGTGTCATGGCCAGGACTACAATTCACTTCCTCTCACAGCCCAGTCCTGTTTCCCCAGTCTCAGTGCCAAGACCTCCAGGAAATAGAATTTGCACGTGTTCTCTGGAGAGGAAATGCAGTGATGAGTGTGTACCCAGACTTCGTCATATTTGCTTAATTCTTTTTTCCAATAAACTTGTTCTCTTTTTTTCTAATGTAGCCTACTAAGTTTTAATTCCATTTTCTATCATTTGGAATATATAAAGTTTAGTAGCCTCTTATTTATCCAAGAGTGATATTTTCTCACTTGTGGTTAAGGGTTCTAAACACATTTGTTTTAAGCCTGTTAACAAGTTACCTCATTTATTTCTGTTTCCTTAGATGTAATGTGCCTCCTTTGATGACTATGCCAACCAGCTCTTAATAGTGTAGATATCACGATGCGCTTTGTAATTTTTATTTGAAAACCGATCGTGCATGGGAATGTTTTTCCTATGCTGGTCCTGTCTGCTGGATGCTTTCAGAATTGCCTTGGACAGATCCTCTGAGAAGCCAACACTGAGCCAGGTCTTTGTACCAGGGACTAGACATTTCGCTCCACTGTAGAACACTATGCTTGAATAGTATACCTATGCATAGTAAAGGCATTATTCCAATTTTTATAACATAGTCATTGTTTCCCTTTGTCCCAGAAACATGAACATCAAATTCTGAGATAGCCCCAAGTTCACTTTCAGAGAGCTCAGGCCTAGCCCATCTTTTTACACAGGGCTCTAGCTTCTGCTTCTCATTCATTACCAGGGAGCTTGGCCACTTTGCTGAAGACTTGGTCTGCACATTTAGCTGGCCCCATTTTTTTTCTTGTACTGGATATCTCGATTCTTGCCACCTTTTTAGAAGGACTGACCTACCCTTTCACACCAAATTAAGTGTGCTACCATCTCAGTCACCTGGCACACATACCCCATTACAGTTATCTGTGTCTTCTCGACTAGACTGTAAGAACTTTGAAGGTAGATTTTGTTCCCTATTTATCTTGCTGCCCCAGTGCCCAGACAATGGCTGTAGACCGAAGATACTTAATACTAAAGAAATTAAATTTGAGATGTTTTAGGGCCTCTCGAGAAATCCAATTTTAACCATAGCCCAGAAGATGAGTCCCTAGTCCTACAACATGATGTTTGTGGAAGATAATTTACAGACGTAACCAAAAGGCATGCATTTGGATTCTGTAAATGATGTTCTGATCTGCCTGTTTGTATGGTAACTTGTGCAAGGCCTTTCGTTTGCTTTCACTTTGCTCTTTTGAAGATATAATTGCTTCTTGGTTCCATATTTCTATTGCTCATTACACTGTTCCGTGCCATTTCATTCTGAAAATAAAACAAAATAGGATATTTAAAATTAATGGTGCAAGGCACGGCTTTTTTCTCTCCCTCTCTCTCTTTCTCTCTACCTCTAGGCAGAATTAGCAAATGACTTGAACACAAGCCATTCTTTTTATTGGAAGCGTCTGGGTTTCATTAGGGTAAGAGAAATCACTGGTTAGAAGGAGAGGAGCCTCGGAGCTTCTCCGCAGAGTCACTAAGGTGTTTGTCTACCCCTACTGCCTCTGCCCTACCCTGGCAAACTCATGATGGCCGCTTCTGTTTTAATGTAAATTGAAAAGTCAATCCAAGTTCTCTGAAACCAGGTAAGCAAGAAGGTGGAGTGAAGTTTTTAAAGTGTTGACAGAGTAGATCCATCAACCTACAGAAACTCTTGGCAGAATTTTTCTTCAAAAACAAAATCAGTTGTCAGGAAAGCAAAAAACGTGAGAGGTAGATCTGCCTTCAAGAAACGCTCAAAAAGCCAGGTATGGTGTTGCCTACTTTTAATCCTAGTAGTTGAGAGGCAGAGGCAGGTGGATCTCTGTGAGTTGGTGGCCAGCCTGGTCTCCATGGTGAGTTCCATGACATCCAGGGTTACATAATGAGACACTGTCTCAAAAATACATACATACATACATACATACATACATACATACATACATACATTGGGTTTTTCCATGTTCAACCTCTCCCTCCCTCTTGTTATGTGTTCTTCCTCTTCTTCCCCCTCTCTTCCTCCTCCTCCCTATCCTATTTTCTTCTTAGCAAAGTTTTAACTTGTTTCTGAGGCTGGCCTGGAACTCACTCTGTAAACTGGCTGCCCTCAGACTTGCTGTCTGCATCCTATCTCAGCCTCCTGAGTGCTGGGATTAGAAGGATAAACCACTGTACTAAGCCTAAGACGTATTTCTTCCTTTTAAAAAAGGTAAGTTATTTATTTTTCTGTATATAAGTACACTGTCACTGTCTTCAGATGTACCATAAGATGGCATCAGATCCCACTATGAATGATTGAACCATCATGTGGTTGTTGGGAATTGAACTCAGGACCTCTGGAAGAGCAGCCTGGGCTCTTAGCCACTGAGCCATCTCTCCAGCCTGACTTTTCTTTTCTTAACCTTAATTAATCTAATGGAAAACTGTATAAAGCCACTCTAAAAGTACATTTGATTATATATACTAATGTTTGTGAATAAATGAAGTGATTTATATCAGTGATACAAGAGTTGGGAGTCATTTTGCCACTTCTCTGAAGCAAAGAAAAATGAAAGAGAGAGAGAGAGAGAGAGAGAGAGAGAGAGAGAGAGAGAGAGAGAGAGGCTGCCTTCTAGAGTCAAGGCAGGTTAGAGTCTGTTGGCAGATTTCCTGGTCTGCTGAGGCATGGAATGATAAAAGGAGGTGCACTTGAGGCTCAAGGTGAGAGACTGAAGATTCTATTGACTTTGGTGGAAGGAACAAAGAGGTTTTGGGGGTGGGAACAAATGTCTTGTGTACATCTTAGCAAAATTGTTTTTGTTAGCTTGTGTCTTTGCTTCCCACAGTATTGTAGTGTAAGAAGACTATGAGAAATACACTCGAGGCTGGTATGGTAATGTTCTGCAGCCCTCCCATATCTGTCTCTTGCATCTTGTTTCTATCTTTCCTATAATCAGCCTCATTCCCCCTTCTGAGGACTGTTTGACTTCGTACTGGCAGGGCTGGTATGCACAAGGTAGGGGAAGAACTATTATTACTTAGTTATAAGCTGGTTGTACCTCCCATGAGGTAAGATAGTACTATTAGGAAGTAGAATTTGACTAATCGAACATGTATATTGCAAACTCCAGAGTGGACTGAGTATAACTTATATACAAAAAGGGAAAAAATGAAATAATATCAAGTGATCAGGCAAGCCCAAAAAAGACAGAATACAAGGGAATAAAGAACAAGAATAATGAATAAGAAATACTAACAAATCAACAGAACTTAATACAACAATATCAACAATCATTGTGAAAGCCGGCAGCCCAAATGGACCCATCAAAGACCAATTAAGAATCTGTACTTATGGATCAATAATAGAAAACAAACTATATGCTCTCTATGACAAACCCACTTTAATCATAAAGTCACACAGAGATGAAAAAGAATGGGTGGAGAACGATATACCATGTTAAAACCAACCACAACAAAGTAGAACAGTGCTGATTTCAGAAGGTAACCAGTATGGATGATTATTGCAAAGATGAGCTGAAGTAATCAGTTCTTGGATGTAACAGTTCTTAATACTTGTGCACCTGAAAACAGGGTCTCAAAATACATGTGTCAACCGAAAGGAGGCGCTGGAGAGGTAGCCAAGCTGCTCAAAGTTCTCGCTGCTTTTGTAGGGGACTTGAGTTCAATTCCCATCACCCACATCTGCAGGCTCACAGGGACGGTTCTTGGTCCTGGTCCGACATGGCAGAGTCTACATTCTTCTCAAAGTCACATGAAATATTCACCTAGAATATCTGGATGAGGGTATATCCTCATCCAGAAAATGCACCTTTGCAAATATAGAAGAATATGTATTCCAAAATCTCAGCTTTTATACTACAATGAACTTAAACTAGCAATCAAGAAAAGAAAAACAGCTGGGAAATCCCAAAATTCTTTGAGGTTAAAAAAAAAACCCTCATATTTATAAGTAACACAAAGTTCAGTGACTTAATCTCAAGATAATTAAAAAAAATCAAACTGAATGAAAATGAAAACACAACTTACCAACTTACATGGGCTGCAATCAAGAACAGTAATAAGAGATAGATCTGTGTGTTGGGGAAAATAAGCTTTTGCCTCTGAAAACTAGGAGAAGAGCAAATTAAATTCAAAGTAGGTGGAACAAAAGTAATGAAAATGAGAGCACCATTAACAAAGATGATCATAGGCCACCCTGTCTACAAACCTGATGACCAAGAGGACATTGACTTACAAATCACAATCTGTCAAGATACACTCAAGAAAAAATATAGACGCTCTGAAATGGGCTCATATCTACAAAATAAATCTAATCAATAGTTAATAACAGATCTTTTAGGAAACAGTCCATTGATGAATTCTACCAAATGTCCTATATTCTCTTCCAGAAGCCAGAAGCAGAGGGGAACTTCCTCAAGTGTCCTATCATCCACCATCACCTTAGTAGCAGAGCCAGGCAAAGGCCTTACACAATATAAAACTATTAACCATGGTCATCCACAGAAGACAGATGTAAAAAACACATTTTGAAAAGACTAAAGCCAACAATAAAAAGAAAAAAGATTATGTACCATGGCCAAGTGAGATCCTGCACACGGTTGTTATGGCATCTCTTTCCATCATTTCCCACACTTGGAAGTAACCAAGGTATCCCTCAGCGGATCACTAGATAAAGACATTTTAATATGTCTGGGCAATGGGGGGAAAACTAAAACACATACTACTGTTTTCCGGGTGTAGATCACAGGTAAAGCAGTTGCCTAGCATGTTTGAGACCTGGTGTTTAATACACACCCACCATCCACACACACACCATATACAAAATTACTAAATTGAAGAAACCAATCTAAAAAAGCTATATCCTATATGATTCCAAATACTTATGTTTCTAGAGAAGGTATGGCTGCTTTTCATTTCTCCCTCTGCCTTGGAGATGTCTTTCCCCAAGTGGCCACAAGATGGCTGCCAGTAGCTTTCAGTAACCAGGCACACTTTCGCATACTGAAGATAAAAGGTCCCTAGTTTAATTTGTAAGAAGAATAACGATGTTCTTTTCCAGAACCCTGAGAAAATGTACTTGTCATCTACTTTCATGGGTCCTATGCTTTTCCTTCATCAGCCATGGGGTAGGAGGGCTGTGCTAGTTGATCATTTCTAGACCTGAGGGTGGAGTCAGCCTTCAAGACTTCCCTCTGTCTCACAAATCTAAGGGACCAGGGAGATGGCTCAGCAGGTGAAGACCGGTCCCACCAAAGCTGATGACCTGGATTTAATCCCTGAGACATACGTTGTCCTCTGACCTCCATACGCATGCTGTGGCCCATGTGTCTTTCCATCCCCTAACCCCAAATAAATAAATGTTTCTCTTTATAATTAAAGAAACTCTTCAAGAAAAGTTTCTCCAGTTTCTTTTTCTTTTCTTTTTTTTAAGGCATGGCCCATTCCCTACCCCCTGCCAAGGAACATATGTAGCAGATGTGCAGCTCAATCTTCATGTGGTCTTCATGGGCGTCCCTTAACAATTGGAGCGTGTTGGGGGTTGTCCCTAATCTGTTGCCTGTCTGTGGATTTATGTTCTCTAACTGAGCAGCCTTGTCTAGTCTCGCAGAAATTTGATGTGTCAGAGTAGGGTGATACTCAGAAGGAGCCTCCCCCTTCTCAGGGGAGAAGGGAAGGGGTTGGGGAAGGGACTGTACGAGGTGGGGACTGAGAGGAGGGGGGCTGCGATCGTGATCTAAATTATTAATTAATTAAAACATCCCTGTTAAAGTTTATAGTATGAAGTTTAAAGGTGGCAATTTTCTCCAACCAAGATAGCTCCCAAATAATTGAGTCAGAGGCCTATTGATTTATAAACAACAATTACCACAAAAAAGTTCTGCTGTGTGAGGGAGGGAAGGACACCCAGTCTAATCATTGCATCGAGGAACTGGGTGCCATGTGTTCAAACCAGCATACTTCCTCTGGAGAGAATTATTTCCTCTTTTTCTTTCTCTGACCTTACAGGGGGAGACTTAGGGGTAAAGAGACAAAAGTGTAGGGGAAGTCCGACCCTAATTCTGGAGATTGCTTATCCGTCTGATTCTGGAGCTTGCTTATCCGTCTCTCCACCTCTAGGAGCTGACTGGGGTGACTCCTGTGGAGGACCAGTGCACATGCGTGGTCCTATGTCCTTTTTCTCCCTCTGTCAAAAGTAAGCCATCTGATTAAGGCTGCCTACTTCCGATGTGCTTTGATCTCTCCAAATGACAAATCTAGCTAAAAAGAACTTATATGCCTTGGGCTAGCAAGATGGCCTCATGAGTAAAGACACAGAAGCTGCCAAGACTGATATCCTGAGTCCAGTCCCTGGGACCCACATGATGAAAGTAGAAAACCAAGTCCCTCAACACACACACCACCACCACCACCGCCACTGCCACCGCCACCGCCACACCTCACCACA